>NC_042993.1:14163283-14520783 GCF_901001165.1 Salmo trutta | reverse complement strand
CATAGTACATGCTGTAGTTCTCAACCCTCCATAGTACATGCTGTAGTTCTCAAATTTCCATAGTACATGCTGTAGTTCTCAAATTTCCATAGTGCATGGTGTAGTTCTCAAATTTCCATAGTGCATGGTGTAGTTCTCAAATTTCCATAGTGCATGGTGTAGTTCTCAACCCTCCATAGTACATTTATGTAGTTCTCAACCCTCCATAGTACATGCTGTAGTTCTCAACCCTCCATAGTACATGCTGTAGTTCTCAACCCTCCATAGTACATGCTGTAGTTCTCAACCCTCCATAGTACATTATGTAGTTCTCAACCCTCCATAGTACATTATGTAGTTCTCAACCCTCCATAGTACATGCTGTAGTTCTCAACCCTCCATAGTACATGATGTAGTTCTCAAATTTCCATAGTACATGCTGTAGTTCTCAAATTTCCATAGTGCATGGTGTAGTTCTCAAATTTCCATAGTGCATGGTGTAGTTCTCAAATTTCCATAGTGCATGGTGTAGTTCTCAAATTTCCATAGTGCATGGTGTAGTTCTCATCCTCCATAGTACATGCTGTAGTTCTCAACCCTCCATAGTACATGCTGTAGTTCTCAACCCTCCATAGTACATGCTGTAGTTCTCAACCCTCCATAGTACATGCTGTAGTTCTCAACCCTCCATAGTACATGCTGTAGTTCTCAACCCTCCATAGTACATGCTGTAGTTCTCAACCCTCCATAGTACATGCTGTAGTTCTCAACCCTCCATAGTACATTATGTAGTTCTCAACCCTCCATAGTACATGCTGTAGTTCTCAACCCTCCATAGTACATGCTGTAGTTTTCAAATTTCCATAGTACATGCTGTAGTTTTCAAATCTCTCACTCTGACTCTTCTTTGTCTCCCAGTCTCTCTCTCTCAACTGACTGACAAAACATTATCTGAGCACAGGTGCAGCGTGGGCAAAATGAACTAATCATATGAAACATGTGAGTGTAATAATGAGGTGTTAAATCTCCTCGTGTTTACATCCTCCCTCCAGAACCACAGCAGGAAACATTAACAGGTTTTGCCCTCTGGTATCAGTGAGTAACTAACTACTAACACATAAAGTGTGAAACTAATGTGTCATTATCAGGGAACACATTCAAACCATGCTTTAACCCCTATTAACACACTTGCTGCTCTTCACAAATGGTTAACTTTATACATAAACATCTAATAACAGGCCATTTAAACAGGGGGTTTTCTGCACATTTACAGTGTTTTAGTGCATTAGAATGTGTTGGCTGAATGGTAGAGTTTGAACGTTTAACTGCAGCGAAGCCGTGCAGGTCTTCTCTGCTGCCCTTGACTGAGGAAGAGGTCAGACTATGTTTTCACTGTTAAACGGAGCCTGAGGGGATGACTTCACAGGACAGGAGAGATACGCCATCCCTTCTCTGCCTATTCTCTGGGCATTGATGTGTGTAAGTGCATGCGTGCGTGAGTATGTGTGTGTTAGTGCGTGTGTTTGTTATCCTCCTGTCCATGTACACAGCTGGTAACAAGGTGAAGGAGGATTGCAGCTGGGGGACCAAGACAGCGTAAACATAGCCTCACCTCTCTTCTCCTCTCTCTCCTCTCTCGTCTTCCTCCATCCTCCCCCCTTCACATTGCCCTCTTGTATCCCTCTCTCTGCTTTTCTTCTCTCTCTCACCTTCCCCTCAATTGACACTCTCTCTCTTTCGCTCTCTCTGTCTCACCTTCCCCTCTCTCAACTCTCCCTCCCTCTCGACTCTCTCTCTTCCCTCTCCTCTCTCTGTCTCACCTTCCCCTCTCTCAACTCTCCCTCCCTCTCGACTCTCTCTCTTCCCTCTCCTCTCTCTCTCTCACATTCCCCTCTCTCAACTCTCCCTCCCTCTCGACTCTCTCTCTTCCCTCTCCTCTCTCTCTCTCACATTCCCCTCTCTCAACTCTCCCTCCCTCTCGACTCTCTCTCTTCCCTCTCCTCTCTCTCTCTCACATTCCCCTCTCCCCTTTCTTTTTCTCTCTCTCCTTTTTTCTATTTTTCTCAAATACACAATCGCATATGTATTTGAACGTTGTTGTATGCTTGTTAAAGGCCTTGTTACTATCCTGATGGAGAAACAAGTCCTTCCAAAAGCCTCTTTACCGCTTTCTCTCACTCTCTCTCTCTCTCACTCTCTCTCTCTCTCACTCTCGCTCTCTTGCTCTTTCACTCACTCTCTCTCTCTCTCTTTCTCTCTCTCTCTCTCTCTCTCTCTCTCTCTCACCTCTCAACTCTCTCTCTTCCCTCTCCTGACTCTCTCTCTCTCACACCTTCCCCTCTCTCAACTCTCTCTCTTCCCTCTCCTGTCTCTCTCTCACACCTTTCCCTCTCTCAACTCTCTCTCTTCCCTCTCCTGTCTCTCTCTCACACCTTCCCCTCTCCTCTTTCTTTCTCTCTCTCTCCTTTTTTCTCTCTGTAACATGGCAGGATAAACAGATGCCATCACATCTGGAATGGATCTGCCAGAACCTTAATTGACTTGCAACATGGTTGTTTGCCTTCCACAAGATGCATTATTTTCTCTCCACATTCCATCCACCAGATTCAAGAAGCACACTGGTTCCAGATCTATTAGTGCCGCCTTGTCAGTGGTGTGACAATGACCATAGGAGTTGGCAAGCCAGCACAAACAGGTCTGGGACCAGGCTAGCAGGCCAGGGATTGGATAGAGAAGAATGAGGACAGTTCAATTCCTTGAGCATGATCTTCATTCCTTATGAATGTCTCTGTCTATTATTAAAAATGAAATTCTTATACTAGACAAGAAACTGAAACGCCATTAAATATGACCACCCAGCCCTTGAAATGTGAAGGAAGAGGACCTTCTCATTCTTGGGGCAGGGGTGTGAAGGAAGAGGTGTTGAGTGATTACAGAGTGCTAATGGGTGAGGAAAGGAAAGTGTGTCTAAGGTCTTCTCTAACTGAGAACCACCTGTTCAGAATATGTTATAGTGTTATCCACCCAGCTCCTCTCTAGTGGGACAAAGAGACCCATTGTAATCTCTACTACGGCCTCATCTCTAACCTTAGTCACAGTAAAGAGTGAGAGAGAGAGAGAGAGAGAGAGAGAGGGGGGGCAGAGAGAGGGGGGGCAGAGAGAGAAAGGGGGGACAGAGAGAGAGAGGGGGGGGCAGAGAGAGAGAGGGGGGGCAGAGAGAGAGAGAGTTAGGGGGGGGCAGAGAGAGAGAGGGAGAGAGAGAGTGGGGAGGGAGAGAGAGAGAGAGTGGGGAGGGAGGGGGCAGGGAGAGAGAGAGAGAGAGAGAGTGGGGAGGGGGGGCAGGGAGAGAGAGCGAGAGAGAGAGTGAGTGAGTGGGGAGGGGGGGCAGGGAGAGAGAGAGAGAGAGAGAGAGAGAGAGAGAGAAGAGGGGGGGCAGGGAGAGAGAGAGAGTGAGTGAGTGAGTGAGTGAGTGAGTGAGTGAGTGAGTGAGTGAGTGAGTGAGTGAGTGGGGAGGGGGGGCAAGGAGAGAGAGAGAGAGAGAGAGAGAAGAGGGGAGCAGGAGAGAGAGAGAGAGAGAGAGAGAGAGAGAGAGAGAGAGTGGGGAGGGGGGGGGAGAGAGAGGAGAGAGGACGGAGAGGGAGAGAGTGAGAGGAGAGAGAGGAGAGGGGTGAGTGAGTTGTGAGAGTGGGAGGGGGGGGGCAGTGGAGGAGAGAGAGAGAGAGTGGGGGCACGGAGAGAGAGCGAGAGAGGGAGAGAGAGTGAGGTGGGGGAGGGGGGGGGGGGGGCAGGGAGAGAGAGAGAGAGAGAGAGAGAGAGAGAGAAGAGGGGGGGCAGGAAGAGAGAGAGAGAGAGAGAGAGAGAGAAAGAGAGAGTGGATGGAGTGGGGAGGGGGGCAGGGGAGAGAGAAAGAGAGAGTGGGAAAAATAGTGAGTGAAGAAAAAAGTGAATCTCTGAACAACAGCAGCACCAAATGGTGTGTTTAATTCATCTCCAATCCTCCCACACAAAACAGGCAATTTGTATGTTAAAGAAGGGAGAAGGGAGGGTGTGGGGGACGTCCGACATGAGGGAGTGCCCCTAGTTGCCCTCAGCAGCCACCAATCTGTTGCCTACTGCTGACTGGTAATAGTGGCGTTTTGATAGCGAGACGTGCTGTTGGAGTCTGGGTGGAGGGTTGGAGGACCATGGGTGGATAGACAGAGAGACAGACATACAGGGGTATGAGGGAGAGATGAAGATGGGAAAGGGGGGACATTGAGACGGGCAGAGGGGGGAGATTGAAAGCGGGAGAGGGGAAAGCAGGGGGGAGACGGGGAGGAGGCACGGGGAGGGCAAGGGCCATGAGCTATGATGTCTTCTCCTTTGTTCCCCATTATCTGCTTAAACACACAAACTCCTCATTCTGCTGTTAGACACTCAGCTAACTCTGCTCTACGGATGTGCTCAAAGACAGATGGCTGAGAACCCCTCCTCCCAGCAATACACTATGGCACCACTAGCGGTTCTGGGGGGGGGGGGGCAGTGCCCCTGTGACAACAATTTTGTACCCCCTTGTGGCCCCCCTAAATGTGGAGTATGAAATCATTTTCACATAACAAATTTTTGCTATCGTTCTTTTTTTACATTCGTTATTAGACAGTGGCAACGATGATGATTATGAACATGGTCTTTTGCCTGCTAATGCCTGCAATGCAGTGAAGAAAACGATATGACACCATTAACTTCTAATGTAACTGGCCCCTCTAACAGTACAACTGGCCCCAGCTTGGCCCCCCCAGTTGAAATGGTCTAGAACTGCTACTGTGTGGCACACACACAGATACACATACAGACAAACATATAGATACATTCTCAGACACTCACATCCCACGCTATGGTACTCAACATTCACACTTATATGCTCACATACGCATAGACCACACACATACAATAAATGCATCCCAATACTTTAAATACAGTACCAGTCAAAAGTTTGGACACAAAATACTCGTTGAAGGGTTTTTCTTTATTTTGACTATTTTCTACATTGTAGAATAATAGTGAAGACATCAAAACTATGAATGAACACATATGGAATGTAGTAACCAAAAAAGTGTTAAACAAATCTAAATATATTTTATATTTGCGATTCTTCAAAGTAGCCACTCTTTGCCTTGATGATAGCTTTGCACACTCTTGGAATTCTCTCAACCAGCTTCATGAGGTAGCCACTTGGAATGCATTTCAATTAACAGGTGTGCCTTGTTAAAAGTTAATTTGTGGAACTTCTTTCCTTCTTAAAGCATTTGAGCCAATCAGTTTGTTGTGACAAGGTAGGGATGGTATACGGATGACAGCCCTATTTGGTAAAAGACAATGTCCATATCATGGCAAGAACAGCTCAAATAAGCAAAGAGAAATGACAGTCCATCATCAGTTTGAGACATGAAGGTCACTCAATCAGGAAAATTTCAAGAGCTTTGCAGTTGTGCAGTTGCAAAAACCATCAAGCGCTGTGATGAAACTGGCTCTCATGAGGACCGCCACAGGAAAGGAAGACCCAGAGTTACCTCTGCTACAGAGGATAAATTCATTAGAGTTACCAGCCTCAGAAATTGCAGCCCAATTAAATGCTTCACAGAGTTCAAGTAACAGACACATCTCAACATCAACTGTTCAGAGGACACTGCCCTCATGGTTGAATTGCTGCAAAGAAACCACTACTAAAGGACACCAGTAAGAAGAAGAGACTTGCTTGGGCCAAGAAATGTGAGCAATGGACATTAGACCGGTGGAAATCTGTCCTTTGGTCTGATGAGTCCAAATTTGAGACTTTTGGTTCCAGCAGCTGTGTCTTTGTGAGGCGCAGAGTAGGTGAACGGATGATCTCCGCATGTCTAGTTCCCATCGTGAAGCATAGAGGAGGAGGTGTGTTGTTGTGGGTTGCTTTGCAGGTGACACTGTCAGTGATTTCTTCAGAATTCAAGGCAAACTTAGCCAGCATGGCTACCACAGCATTCTGCAGCGATACGCCATCCCATCCCACTTAGTGGGACTATCATTTGTTTTTCAACAGGACAATGACCCAACACACCTCCAGGCTGTGTAAGGGCTAATTGACCAAGAAGGAGAGTGATGGAGTGCTGCATCAGATGACCTGGCCTCCACAATCAACCAACCTCAATTGATTGGTTGGGATGAGTTGGACCACAGAGTGAAGGAAAAGCAGCCAACAAGTGCTCAGCATATGTGGGAATTAATTTCAAGACTGTTGGAAAAGCATTCCAGATGAAGCTAGTTGAGAGAATGCCAAGAGTGTGAAAAGCTGTCATCAAGGCAAAGGGTGGCTAGTATGAAGAATCTAACATATAAAAAAATGTTTTATTTGTTTAACAGTTTTTTTGGTTACTACATGATTCCATATGTGTTATTTCATAGTTTTGATGTCTTCATTATTATTCTACAATGTAGAGAATAGTCAAAATAAAGAAAAGCCCTTGAATGAGTAGATGTGTCCAAACTTTTGACTGGTACAGTATATCAAACAAGACTTTCATCAAATCTATCAAACAAGATACATAAACAATCTAATTATACATGTTCCATTGAACTTATATAAGTTTTTCTTTACTATACAAGTGGCTAGAAGACATTTCTACTTCCTCAAACAGTCATTATATTGAATTGTTCGAACATCAGCATTCATCAATTTACAAGCCATCCAATCTTCAGATGGAAAACAGCAACACGAACTGTTGATTTTTCAAAGAAGATAAAATGAGATTTGGAAAACACATTTTTCTCAGTAATTGCTCATCAGCCAGGGCAGGACAACCCACCTCTCACTCAATCAGGCTGAGCTGATGACTTCAACAATGGAAAAGCTAAGGAACTCTCCAAAGCTAAGGACCTCTCCAATACATCAGCCAACACTCAGCAGGTTTCGCCTCACACAGTTCTGCTCTCTCAGAATAACCCTGGTCTTCTCAGAATAATTCACTGTGGAAATGTTTTGACTCAATTATGTTTTTAGGTTCCAGTTTTGATTGCTGCTTTGTTGGGTGAAAGAGATGGGGGGAGGGATTATTTATTTTCTGTATTTCTTTCTCCTTATTTCTCTCGTCGAACTCCTACACCGTGAACTTTCACCCCAGCATGTTGTTCTAAACAAGCACCTGGACACGTTCTTCCTCAAATCAATTATACTCACTTAATCCATGTTAGTATGTACATTACAGAATTTACACACAGAATGAGTGTGCGTGTGTGTATGCGTGTGTGTGTGTGTTCATGCCTGTTTGAGTACTTGTGACCCTGTGTGCCTTGTCACACTCATCAAGTTTATTTTCATCACAGCAGGAGAGAGAATCTTTAGTCGCTGCAGAGGCAGAGCATGCTGAACCTACTTCCCTCTGTGGATTCTACAATGTGTGTGTCTACACACTTTCATCTCAACCAGGAACAATAGGGCATAAATATTTGTTACATACTGATGAGATCAAGTGATGTCTGTGTGTGGGCCACAGTACTGGATGTGTGTGGCTGGGTTGTGTAAGTGAATCTGAGAGTGTGATAGTATGGTGAATGGTATCTAACCACCGGTCGTGACAGGCTTCGTTTGACTTTCCCTTAGGTAAACATTCCAATTGTATCCCTCTGTCCGTGTCCTTCTGTTCATGTCTGTGTAGCACCATGCCTATCCCACCAATCCACTCGGCCTGCCTGCCACTCCGCTGGGCCTCATAAAGCTGTGGTGGAGCTGTGGTGCAGCTGGCCCAGAACACAACTGATGAGGGGGCTTTCATCCTTTCATTCCTCTCTTTCCATTTAGCCTTTATCTTTGATGAGGGGAATCAGAGATAAGACTGGACTTTGCCTTGAGAAAACAGAGGGACACACATGAAGCCAGAGATGAGGAAAGGAGGAGGAGGATGGAGGTGTTCTGTTTCAGGCTCCTGCCGGACTTAGTGAGGAAAGGTTGTGAAAATAACACTGGAGTCAAAAGCTGAGTCTGAGACCCATGCGTGAAATCGCCAACAGAGGGATTATTTGAGACTGTGAAAGGAGCATTAGAGTGGCGGGCGGGCTGGTAGGAGGACCCCCCCCCCCTCCCATAGAGGTATGCGTGAGCCGACCCAATGCTGCAAAAGTGCTACAGAAGAAAGGCTGTTCCACTTTTGAGTGAGAGGGGGTTTCAAGGATGAGGGTTTAAGGATTCTTTGAGAGTGACCTCATAAACATTCCTTAAGATGAAGAGAGAGGAAAATAAAATACAATATGGCTTTATTCCAAAAACGCACAAAACTGTAAGGTTAGTGGGGAAAAGCATTTGAGATTTAGGTTTCACTGCTGCGTGGCCTTAGGTGGCTTGTGAGGGATGTCATCACACAAACTAGACGAGTGACACTGAATGAAATTCAAATGTATGATCCCACTTGCCATCTTTGATGGGTTGAAGAAAAAATCATATGATCAGTCCCTGAACAAACCTCCATGTCTGAATAATATCATACAATATATATTTACAGAATAGTACACTTGTACATTTAGGCTATATACAGTACATATGTATACATTTATAGTCCACTTACATGATACTACACAGTGAGCAATGGAGACAGTAGTACCACAAACAAATCTTTTATAATATATTCAATAAAACATTTTATCTAAAGCCTCATTGGTTTTTGCGTCTGTAACCTTTCTCTGTGCAGACGTATCGAACTGGACTGCGTTGTTTGCTGTGACATTTTCTGACATTTGAGCATATGAACAAACATTTCAGATGGGACAAGAATATATAATCTGGACTAGCATCAAGATAATCCCCAAAACTAACAGTGAAGTCTGTGCTTGTCTGGCTAGGATCGATATAATAGACAAGCCACTCTTTTCACAGTTGAATAACAGGTTGGTGGGGTAAACAAGCCTTCTGTTCAGGCAGATGGACGCACGCACACACACACACGCACACACACACACACGGATAGATGGAAAGACAGACAGACAGTGGCCCTCTGCTCGTCACAGGGAAAGACATATACAGTGCCTTCGGAAAGGATTCAGACCCCTTGACATTTTCCACATTTTGTTACGTTACAGCCTTATTCTAAAATGGATACAATTATTTTTATTCCTCATCAATTTACACACAATACCCTACAAATGACAAAGCAAAAAACTGGATTTTAGAAATGTTTGCAAATGCATTAAAAATAAAAAACATAAATATATTATTTACATAAGAATTCAGACCCTTTGCTATGAGACTCGAACTTGAGCTCAGGTGTATCCTGTTTCCATTGCTCATCCTTGAGAAGTTTCTACAACTTGATTGGAGTCCACCTGTGGTAAATTCAATTGATTGGACATTATTTGGAAAGGCACACACCTGTTTATATAAGGTTCCACAGTTGAAGGTGCATGTCAGAGCAAAAACCAAGTCATGTGGATTATGTAAATGTGATATTTATGTTTTAAACAAATTATACATTTGCAAGAAATTCTAAAAACCTGTTTTTGATTTGTTAATATGGGGTATTGTATGTAGATTGATGAGGGTGGAAAAACTATTTAATCAATTTTAGAATAAAGCTGTAACGTAACAAAATGTGGAAAGTCAATTGGTCTGAATACTTTCCGAATGCACTGTACATATCACAGACATGTACGTATAACATACATCTACATATAACAGACATGTACGTACAACAGACATGTACGTACAACAGACATGTACGTATAACAGAAATGTACGTATAACAGACATGTACGTATAACAGACATGTACGTACAACAGACATGTACGTACAACAGACATGTACGGACAACAGACATCTACGTATAACAGACATCTACGTATAACAGACATCTACGTATAACAGACATGTACGTATAACAGACATGTACGTATAACAGACATGTACGTATAACAGACATCTACGTATAACAGACATGTACGTACAACAGACATGTACGTACAACAGACATGTACGTACAACAGACATGTACGGACAACAGACATGTACGTATAACAGACATGTACGTATAACAGACATCTACGTATAACAGACATGTACGTATAACAGACATGTACGTATTACAGACATGTACGTATTACAGACATGTACGTATAACAGACATGTACGTACAACAGACATATACATATCACAGACATGTACGTACAACAGACATGTACGCATAACAGACATGTACATACAACAAACATGTACGCATAACAGACATGTACGTATAACAGACATGTACGTACAACATACATCTACATATAACAGACATGTACGTATAACAGACATGTACGTATTACAGACATGTACGTATTACAGACATGTACGTATAACAGACATCTACGTACAACAGACATCTACGTATAACAGACATGTACGTATAACAGACCTCTACGTATAACAGACATATACGTATAACAGACATGTACGTATAACAGACATCTACGTATAACAGACATGTACGGACAACAGACATCTACGTATAACAGACATCTACGTATAACAGACATCTACGTATAACAGACATGTACGGACAACAGACATCTACGTATAACAGACATCTACGTATAACAGACATCTACGTATAACAGACATGTACGTATAACAGACATGTACGTACAACAGACATGTACGGACAACAGACATCTACGTATAGCAGACATCTACGTATAACAAACATCTACGTATAACAGACATGTACGTATAACAGACATATACGTACAACAGACATGTACGTATAACAGACATGTACGTATAACAGACATGTACGTATAACTTTTTATGGATGGTGGCAGTATTGAGTAGCTTGGATGACTGACGTGCCCAGAGTAAACTGCCTGATACTCACGCCCAGAAACTAAGATATGCATATTATTAGTAGATTTGGATAGAAAACACTCTGACGTTTCTAAAACTGTTTGAATGATGTCTGTGAGTATAACAGAACTCATATGGTAGGCAAAAACCTGAGAAAATATCCAAACAGGAAGTGGTTTGTAGTTTTTCATGTCCATGTGCGCTCACGTGAGAGGTAGCTCAGTTCCATTGCATTTCTGAAGACAAAGGATTTCTCCGGTTGAAACTTTATTGCGGACTTATGATAAAAACATCCTAAAGATTGATTCTATACATTGTTTGACATGTTTCTACGAACTGTAATGGAATTTTGTGAGTTTTTGTCTGACCTGCGCGTCGTGAATTTGGATTTGTGAACTGAAAGCGCGAACAAAAAGGAGGTATTTGGACATAAAGGATGGACTTTATTGAACAAAACAAACATTTATTGTAGAACTGGGATCCCTGGGAGTGCATTCTGATGAAGATCATCAAAGGTAAGTGAATATTTATAATGCTATTTCTGACTATTGCTGACTCCAACATGGCGGATAAATTGTATGGCATGTTTTTGTGTTTGAGCGCCGTACTCAGATTATTGCATGGTGTGCTTTTTCAGTAAAGCTTTTTTGAAATCTGACACAGCGGTTGCATTAAGGAGAAGTTTATCTAAAGTTCCATGCATAACACTTGTATTTTCATCAACATTTATGATGAGTATTTCTGTAAATTGATGTGGCTCTCTGCAAAATCACCAGATGTTTTGGAGGCAAAACATTACTGAACATAACGCGCCAATGTAAACTGAGATTTTTGGATATAAATATGAACTTTATCGAACAAAACATACATGTATTGTGTAACATGAAGTCCTATGAGTGTCATCTGATGAAGATCATCAAAGGTTAGTGATTCATTTTATCTCTATTTCTGCTTTTTGTGACTCCTCTCTTTGGCTGGAAAATGGCTGTGTTTTTTTGTGTATAGGCGCTTACCTAACATAATCATATGGTTAGCTTTCGCCGTAAAGCCTTTTTGAAATCAGACACTGTGGCTGGATTAACAAGAAGTAAAGCTTTAAAATTGTGTTTTATATTTGTATGTTTGAGGAATTTTAACCCTTGTGTTGTCTTAAGGGTAAAAAATGACCCGCCACTATGTTTAACTTCTCTGGCCTAGGTGGGACGTCGCCGTCCCACACTATTCACAGCCAGTGAAATAGCATGGCGCGAAATACAAAACAGCAAAAATATTAAATTTCTCAAACATACGACTATTTTACACCATTTTAAAGATACACTTCTCCTTAATGTAACCACATTGTCCGATTTCAAAAAGGCTTTACAGCGAAAGCAAAACATTAGATTATGTTAGGAGAGTACATACACAAAAATAACCACACAACCATTTTCCAAGCAAGGAGATATGTCACAAAAACCCAAAACACAGCTAAATGAAGCACTAACCTTTGACGATCTTCATCAGATGACACTCCTAGGACATCATGTTACACAATACATGTATGTTTTGTTCGATAAAGTTCATCTTTATATCCAAAAACAGCATTTTACATTGGTGCGTGATGTACAGAAAATGTATTCCCACCAAAAACTTCCGGTGAATGAGCACATCAATTTACAAAAATACTCATCATAAACGTTGACAAAATACACAACAATTATTTTAAGAATTATAGATACAGTACTCCTTGATGCAACCGCTGTGTCAGATTTTAAAATAGCTTTTCGGCGAAAGCACATTTTTCAATATTCTGAGTACATAGCTCGCCATCAAAACAAGCTATACAGGCACCCGCCAAGTTCTGGGGTCACCTAAACTCAGAAATGGTATTATAAATATTCTCTTACCTTTGCTGATCTTCGTCAGAATGCACTCCCAGGACTGCTACTTCCACAAGAAATGTTGTTTTTGTTTGAAATAATCCATATTTATGTCCAAATACCTCCGTTTTGTCCGTGCGTTCAGGTCACTATCCAAAGGCATAATGCGTGAGCATAATTCGAGATGCGAAAAGTCAAAATGTTCCATTGCCGTTAGTAGAAGCATGTCAAACGTTGTTTACAATCAATCTTTATGGTATTTTTAACGTAAAAATGCGATAATATTCCAACCGGACAATAGCGTAATCATTCCAGAAGGAAAAGAAGGAGGGGTGCGCTATCGGGCTCGTGCATCACCAAGTCCTTTGTCCATAGGCAGTCCACTCATTGACTGAGCTCCTATTCTCTGCCCGGTTACAGGAGAATGATGAAAAAACTTTCTGAAGGCTTTTGACAGCCAATGGAAGCCTTAGGAAGTGCAACGTGACCCCACAGACACTGTAGTTTCGATAGGGATTCAAAAGAAGAACTACAATTCTCAGATCTCCCACTTCCTGGTTGGATTTTTCTCCGTTTTTTGCCTGCCATATGAGTTCTGTTATACTCACAGACATCAGTCAAACAGTTTTAGAAACTTCAGAGTGTTTTCTATCCAAATCTACTAATAGTAAGCATATTCTAGTTTCTGGGCCAGAGTAGTAACCAGTTTAATTTGGGTACGTTTTTCATCCGGCCGTGAAAATACTGCCCCCTACACATTTTAACAGCAGAGAAAACCCCCTAAATAAAAAAAATTCAATTTCAGATTTTTCCTAGAGTGACCCCAACATTAGAATAAGTGAAACATCAACTTTGTTCATATTTCCATGAAAGCTGTACACCACCAGGGTACAAAGATTGTCTTAGGGTCATTTTTGACCCGGCAATTATAAAATAATTTACACACCCCAAAAACACACACACACACACAATGAGAAATTTAGATTATGTGTGCTACTGATTGAACTCAGCCAGCAGCTCCTGAAGAGGAAGATCACCATGGTTGGCACAGTTAGAAAGAACAAGCCTGAGCTCCCCCCTGCACTCCTCACAACAAGGGGGAGAGAGGCCTTCTCATCAAAGTTTGCCTTCACCCCCACAACCATTCTAGTTTCTTACCTCCCGAAGAGGAACAAGAATGTGGTCCTCCTGAGCACATTGCGCAAAATGGCTGAGATCAGTGCTCGTGAAGACAGGAAGCCCGCCATCCTCCTGGACTGCAACCACAACAAAGGAGGTGTGGACAACCTGAACAAGGTGATTGGAACTTACAGCGCAGGAGGATGACTGCCCGCTGGCCCCTGGTCATCGACCATAACAACATTGATGTGTCCTCATACAATGCCTTCATGATATGGAACAAGGTAAACCCTACCTGGATGCCAGATAAGCGGAACAAGAGAAGGGTGTTCCTGGAGCAGCTGGGAAAGGCACTTGTAACCCCACATATTCAAAGGAAGGGAGCGCCTCCCCCACACAGCAGCCTCTGCAACGCTTGCAAAAGCTGTTCAGGGGGCTGAATCTTGTCCTGATCCACCTGAGGCTGCTGGGGCAGGCAAGAGGAGGAGATGCCAATTCTGCCCCCCAAAGAACAGTAAAACAAATACTATGTGCTGCACATGTGGGAAATACATCTGCAAAGTCCATGCACACACACTTGCATACTGTCCTACATGTCCTAATTAGAGTTGACTGATTAATGTTCTTCACATTTTTGTTTTGTATCTATTATCTTATTTTATTCTAATTTATTGTTGTTGTTTATTCACCTTGTGGGTGGGGGAAATGGGAGAAGACTAGTAGTTTGTAGTTGAATTCCTCATTGTACAGTATATAAGAACATATCACTATGTTGCCAAAAAAGTTCAAGACTGTTATTGTTTCCCTTCAATAAAATGCATTCAAAACAGCTTTCTGCACATTTCTGCTACCAAGTGCTATATCTTCCCCCCAAAATAGTTTACACCTATGCAGTACCTTTAGGGATAATGATAAACCTTTACTTCAGTAAAGAAAACAATTATGACAGGTGTGTTGTAATAAAAACGAGTGGTGTCAACTGATTAAATGCAGTCATTCTGCATTGTGAAGAGGGAAAACCCAGATATTCACAAAGTTTGTGATGAATGTGTCACGTCTCCATTCAACGACCCCTGTGACAGAACCACCCACCGTAAAAGGACCAAGCAGCGTGAGAGAAGGTACCTGGAGTCGTGGACGTGGGAAGAAATCCTGGAGGGGAAGGGACCCTGGAGCCAGGCTGGGGAGTATCGTCGCCCGAAGGAGGAATTGGAAGAAGCCAAGAGGGAGCGACGGTATTATGAGGCGCTGTATCCTCCAATAGGGGAGGCGAAGAGGCAGCCCCCCCCAAATAAATGGTTTTTTTGGGGGGGGGCATACGGGGAGATTGGCGAGGTCAGGGGGAGCCTTGATCTAACTTCCCGGGCATTTCGGAGAGAGCTTTGGAGTAAACCGGAGCCAGTCGGGGAGTCAAGCGCGGAGCACGACGCTAGATTCCGGAGAGAGGTACTGGCGGAAAGGGCACGGCGGAGCAGGCGTGCAGAGGGGTGAGCAATGCAGTATGGAGTGATGCGCACTAGGTCGCCCATATGCACTCACAGTCCGGTGCAGTCGATACAAGCTCCTCAACGTTGCTGTGCGAGAGTTGGCCGGCAGCCAGGAAAAAGTGCGCCGGCTCAACGTATCTGGCCTCCAGTGCGGCTCTTCGGCCCAGGATACCCTACGCCTGCTCCATGCACGGTACTCCGCACTCCTCAGCACAGCCCAGTTTGTCCTGTGCCAGCGCTCCGCCCTTGCCGGGCTAGAGTCAGCATCGAGCCAGGACGGGTTGTGCTAGCCGTAAGCTCCAGACCTCCGGTGAGCCTCCATAGCCCAGTATATTCTACGCCTGCTCCACGCACGGTACCCCTCATTCCCCAGCACAGCCCAGTTCGTCCTGTGCCAGCGCTCCGCCCTTGCCGGGCTAGAGTCAGCATCGAGCCAGGACGAGTTGTGCTAGCCGCAAGCGCCAGACCTCCAGTAAACCTCCATGGCCCAGTAGGTCCGGTGCCTGCTACGCGCACTCTCCCTCCAGGGCGCACCCATAACCCGGTACGGCCGGTGCCTTCTGTGAGCACTCGGCCCTTAGTGCGTCTCCCAGTCCGGTGAGACCGGTTCCTGCTCCACGTAAAAAGCCTCCAGTGATAATCGATGGTCTGACGCCTGTAAGGATGATCCAGCCTCTAGTGATGATCCATGGCCCGGAGCCTGTAGGGACATTCCATGGCACGAAGCCTGAAGAGGTAATCCATGGCCTGGAACCTGACGAAAGATTCCTTGGCAAGAAGCCTGGAGGGATTCTAAATGGTCCAGAGCTTGTAAGGATAAACCATGGCACGATGCCTGTCGGAATAATCCATGGCCCAGCACCTGTAGTGAGAATCCAAGGTAAGAAGTCTCCAGTGATGATCCTTGGCGTGGAACCTATAGAAATGATCCATGGCATGGAGTCAGCAGCAACGGTCATTAGTCCAGAACTAATTATGACGCCTCTTAGTCCGGAGCCTCCGGCGACGCTGTTCCGTCCGGAGCCTCCAGAGACACTTCTCAGTTCAGAGTCTTCAGCAACGCTCCCCAGCCCGAGGCCTTCAGCGACGCTCCTCAGCCCGGGGCCTCCAGCGACGCCTCCCAGTCCGGGGCCTCCAGCGACGCTTCCCAGTCCGGGGCCTCCAGCGACGCTTCCCAGTCCGTGGCAGCCAGCGACGCTTTCCAGTCCAAGGCCTTCAGCGGAGGTCTGCAGCCCAGAGCCTTCAGCGGCGGTCTGCAGCCCAGAGCCTTCAGCGGCGGCCTGCAGCTCAGATCCTCCAGCGGCGGCTTGGAGGTCGGAACCTCCAGCAGTGGTCTACAGCACAGTGATTCCGGTAAGGATCTACAGTCCGATTCCTCCAATAATGATCCACTGGCATATGCTACAGAAGTGGAGGGATCTGCGGGTGGAATGGAGGTTACGCCCTGAGCCAGAGCCACCTCCGTTGCTGGAGGATCGAGAGAAGAGGAAGGTTCTGGGTGGAGCACACGAGCCACCATAGACTGTTGTCACCCTCCCTGCCCTCCCTTTGTGTTTGGGGTTGTTGTTGTTGGGTTTTTTGGTTTGGGTTTGACCCTAGTATGAGGTCATTTTTCCCTAGTAGATTGGTCAGGGCGTGACGGGGGGTGTTTCGTCTATGTGTTTTGGGTTTTCTGTTTTCTATGTGGGTTGTCTAGAGTTTCATTCTATGTTGTCATTTTCTATGTTGTGGCCAGGTATGGTTTCCAATCAGAGGCAGCTGTCTATCGTTGTCTCTGATTGGAAGCCATACTTAGGCAGCCTGTTTTTCATGGGGTTTTGTGGGTGGTTGTTTCCGTTTACTCTAGAGTACCTGACTGGACTGTTGTTGGTCATTTTCTTGTTTTGTTGTTGAAGTGTTTTCATTAAAAATCTAAGAATGAGCACTATACACGCTGCGCCTTGGTCTCCATTCAACGACCCTTATGACAGAATGACAGGTTATTTCTTCATGCAAAATAGATTTGGGGTTTAAAATTCAATTAAGATGCTTTATTTCAGGGGTTTAGTGAAGGCAGGTCATTTTTTACGCTTAGGACAAGTGGAGTATACAGAATGTTAAGACTACACAAGGGTTAATTATGAGATTTTTGTTGTTTTGAATTTGGCGCCCTGCACTTTCACTGGCTGTTGTCATATCGATCCCGCTAACGGGATTCAAGCCATGAGAAGACAACAGACATGTACGGACAACAGACATGTACGGACAACAGACATGTACGTATTTTTATTTTATTTCACCTTTATTTAACCAGGTAGGCTAGTTGAGAACAAGTTCTCATTTGCAACTGCGACCTGGCCAAGATAAAGCAAAGCAGTTCGACACATACAACAACAAAGAGTTACACATACAATCAATAATACAGTAGAAAAATCTATATACAGCATGTGCAAATGAAGTAGGATAAGAGAGGTAAGGCAATAAATAGGCCATGGTGGCAAAGTAATTACAATTAAGCAATTAAACACTGGAATGGTAGGATATGCAGAAGATAAATGTGCAAATTGAGATACTGGGGTGCAACGGAGCAAGATAAATAAATAAATGCAGTATGGGGATGAGGTAGATTGGATGGGCTATTTACAGATGAGCTATGTACAGGTGCAGTGATCTGTGAGCTGCTCTGACAGCTGGTGCTTAAAGCTAGTGAGGGAGATATGAGTCTCCAGCTTCAGAGATTTTTGCAGTTTGTTCCAGTCATTGGCAGTAGAGAACTGGAAGGAAAGACGACCAAAGGAGGAATTGGCTTTGGGGGTGACCAGTGAGATATACCTGCTGGAGCGCAGACAGGTCTGGAGTGAACCAAGGACTATATCTATTCCTAGTTCTACATTTTTTGAGTGGGGCATGCTTATTTAAGATGGTGAGGAAGGCACTTTTAAAGAATAGCCAGTCATCATCTACTGACGGGATGAGGTCAATGTCATTCCAGGATACCCCGCCAGGTCGATTAGAAAGTCCTGCTCGCAGAAGTGTTTTAGGGAGCGTTTGACAGTGATGAGGGGTGGTCGTTTGGAAGATTGCTCTTCCTTCCCCTAAGGGGACACCCACAGTCATTTCAATATGGAAGGAAAGACGATAAATCTTTGTAGCACTGGCTTCTTCCTTGCTGAGCGGCCTTTCAGGTTATGTCGATATAGGACTCGTTTTACTGTGGATATAGACACTTTTGGACCTGTTTCCTCCAGCATCTTCACAAGGTCCTTTGCTGTTGTTCTGGGATTGATTTGCACTTTTCGCACCAAAGTACGTTCATCTGTAGGAGACAGAACGCGTCTGCTTCTTGAGCTGTATGACGGCTGCGTAGTCCCATGGTGTTCATACTTGCGTACTGTTGTTTGTACAGTTGAACGTGGTACCTTCAGGCGTTTGGAAATTGCTCTCAAGGATGAACCAGACTTGTGGAGGTCTACAATTTCTTTCCTGAGGTCTAGGCTGATTTCATTTGGTTTTCCCATGATGTCAAGCAAGGAGGCACTGAGTTTGAACGTAGGCCTTGAAGTACATCCAAAGGTACACCACCAATTGACTTAAATTATGTCAATTCGCCTATTTGAAGCTTCTAAAGCCATGACATTATTTTCTGGAATTTTCCAAGCTGTTTAAAGGCACAGTCAACTTAGCGTATGTAAACTTCTGACCCACTGGAATTGTGATACAGTGAAATAATCTGTCTGTAAACAATTGTTGGAAAAATTACTTGTGTCATGCACAAAGTAGATTTCCTAACCGACTTGCCAAAACTATAGTTTGTTATCAAGAAATGTGTGGAGTGATTGAAAAACAAGTTTTAATGACACCAACTGAAGTGTATGTAAACTGTTCAACTGTAAATAGTAAAGAGGGGTTTAAAACATTGTTTATCTACTTTCACTGAAATATATTGTCTCAATTGAATATACAAATTGTTTGACTTAAATAGACATTGATATTAACATGACTTTCTCTCGTTTTAATTTTTAGCTTGCTATGACAGTTTCCTTACCACCGCCGTGTGAGTTCTTTCCCCTTACAGCTTAGACTACAGGGAGCACAGAAAACACACACACCTAGCATTTCACTGTCATTCTTTACCTTCTATTTAGCAGAAGGCCACCACACCACATTAGAGCTGGTAAGTGCATGAGAAAACAATACATTTACTCATCTGTTTCTGATTATTTGTCTCATTTGCAGCTCCATTAGTCTAGTATTCTACTAGTTAAGTTAAGGGTTAGTAGGTTGTATTTTACTACTACAGTAAATGATTTGCTCTGTTTTTTTGCTTTTTTTATGTAACACACACGCACACAGATGTTCTTGCATTTATATTCTGAACTATGCCCCTCTCATCTCTCTCCTCTCCTATCCAGTTAATACAGAGCCTATAAACAACAGTGAGACTGACTACCACAGAAGGCAGCACTGGATAGCCATGCAGGCGAAGGTAACAGCACACACAGTTTCAGCCTCTCATTTCTCCTTTTAAAACAGAGCCTAGGGGCCTCCTGAGTGACTCAGCGGTCTAAGGCACTGCATCACAATGCTAGAGGCGTTACTATAGTCCCGGGCTAATTCCCGGGCGTGACCGGGCGCAACCGGCCGTGGCTGGGAGTCCCATAGGACGGCGCACAATTGGCCCAGCGTGGTCCGGGTTAGGGGAGGGTTTGGCACGTGGGACTTTACTTGGCTCATCACGCTCTAGCGACTCCTTGTGGCAGGCCGGGTGCCTGCAGGCTGACCCTGGTAGCCAGTTGAACGGTGTTTCCTCACATTGGTGCGGCTGGCTTCCGGGTTAATCTGGTGGGTGTTAAGGAGTGCGGTTAGGCGGGTCACGCATGACTCCACTGTCTCCTCTCTCGAGCCCGTTGGGGAGTTGCAGAGATGAGACAAGATCAAAAATTGTGGAGAAAAGAGGGTAAAATAGAAAAAATAGGAGTCTAACACATACACATACTCACATACACTATGTTGTTGGTGTTCCAGCCATATTAAAACCAACTATTACTAAATTTACCAATGCACAAAAGCTGGTCATGTAATGTCACCATTACTCGCACTCTTGTTACAAAATATGCTTTTACCATGATCCTACAAATCATCTACTTTGCAGTGATGGTGAAATGGACAATCAAACAATCAAAATTACCATGCAGTCTGTTGTATTGTGCTTTCCGTCCAATCTTTTGAAAGATTGTGGATTGTCCTAGATTAAATTCTCTGAAGGATGAGGAAGGGATCCAGCAGGAAAGTGCGCCCAATAATCTTGCGGAATATCCTCATGACTTCCTATACAAGATTTTCTGCAGGATTATTCTCTGCAGGATTCCCATAGGGGATAAAACAATTTTTTCGATCACTAGGACTTTTTGGTAATTTAGATTCCAATGCACCTGTTTTTTTTCCTAAATTGCTTTTGTGTATTCTGCCATTTCAGGATAAATCTTATTATGTTAATAATGATTTATAAACAATAGTTTATAAATCAGCTCTCTAGCCTGCCTATCAACCTATGTTCCTTTGTATGAACTTGTGATAAAAAAAATAAGTCCAATACCATGACAAATATCTCCTTCCTTCTGGTCCTAGCTGAGGAAGTAAAGTGAAGAACATGAAGAGAAAGAACAAGAAGAACAAGAACAAGAAGAACAAGAAGAAGAACAAGAAGAAGAACCACCACCTGTGGGATTAAATGGTCTTAATGTCCTTGTAATATCTATGACAGACAGAGGCACAGGGATGGGGAAAGTGATGCAGTGCTGGAGCCTGAGCTGTCTAGGGTTGAAACAACTGTAGCAAACACCCAGTAAACATCCATCAGACAGTAGAGAGAGGGGAGGAGAGAGAGAGAGAGAGAGAGAGAGAGAGAGAGAGAGAGAGGAAGCTCCTCATCACTGACCTCTCTAGACCCACAAATCTTCTCGCTTAATTGGAGATCGTCCCGTATCGATTTTCATCAGTCTCTTTATTTGCCGTAGCAGCCACACATAACCAGGGGACATTTAGTGTGCTTCTCACTGCTAAAATGTCCCATCTCTGAAATGCTATTAAATTGAATCATTGCAGAAAATTGTTTAAGTAAACATAGTAAACATATCACAGTTTTGGGGTGTCTTTTTTAAAGTCTTAAAAAAAAAATTGCATTCCACTTCAGTCTTTTTTGTGTATTATTAGCTAGTCAGAGTGCAATACTTTTATTTTTATGGGTAAATGTAACAGTAAATATTCAGTTTCATGAAGTCTAATAGATTTTTTTTAAATATGTTTTTCACCATCTATAGCCAATATAAGTTCATTATTGCATTTACACTCAAATGCTTACAGTAGCCTACAATATAAATCACATGTCAATTATGAGTCATTTTTTCTTTGCAAAAAGTGTTCTGTTTATTTAATTTTTTCATAGAATTTGTTTAAATCAAAACACACTCATATGCAAGCAGACTGTTTTGATTGCAACTATATTTCAAAACCCAAAATAAACATTCACTAAATAAATACAACTTTTCCCCTGTGCTTCAAAGTGGTGTCTTTTTCTGAGCATATTTACATCATAAATAACTTTGGAGAAGCACAATTCAGAAAACTAACAAATCCAAACGTATAAATATAAGAGATATGGTAACCACATTTACAATAGAATCCAAGGGAACGTTTAAAATGTGTCACACTGCCTACAAAACAGTATAATAAACATGATATGAAGGTTGTCACAAGCGTTAGTGAAAGGTAATGCAAGCTTATAACGAACAAGCATTAGCATGATCAGATGTGATGATTATTTAGGCTGTCTAAACGACTACCCAACCAGTTGGATTGCATATTGCTGCATGTATCATGACTTTGTGAAAACATTTCATGAATTGTCATACAACACATTATTATGGTAGTAATAACTAACGTCATGTTGGTACAAGCAAGCGTTGCCACGGCATCATTCTGTAATATTAGACAGAAAGTGTCCTAACCTCTCTCCTAAACAGTGCACTAGTCAATCAACCACAGCAGACACAACCTCTCCATTTCACCTCTTGATTTTTCCTTCATCTCATCATATGTTCAATAAACAATGAGCATCTCTTTCCAGTACAATAACTGTACAATTACCCTTGTTGACGATTTAACAAGACATGCCTCGGAGATACACACACGCTCAACCTTATAAGCATGCTAACTCCCACCTCAGCCATGTTAGCATGCTAACTCTCACGTCAGCTGTGTTAGCATGCTAACTCTCACGTCACCCGAGTTAGCATGCTAACTCTCGCGTCAGCCGTGATAGCATGCTTACTCTCATGTCAGCCGAGTTAGCATGCTTACTCTCACGTCGGCCATGTTAGCATGCTTACTCTCACCTCAGCCTTGTTAGCATTCTAACTCTCATCTTAGCCTTGTTAGCATGCTAACTCCCACCTCAGTTTTGTTAGCATGCTAACTCCCACCTCAGCTTTGTTAGCATGCTAACTCCCACTTCAGTGTTTACCTTATAAGCATGCTAAATTCCCCCTCAGCGTTTACCACTACACCTAGCTAATGAGACAATCCACGTCATCATATTGACCCTTAGCCTGTCAGTAATCACACCTCAATAAGGTTGTTCATTAGAGGTTGTATATAATGTTGTTATCCTCACTGAGGTGACAGACCAAAGCACTAATAACTGTTGTTATCCACACCAACAAGACATTTAGCCCAAGTAGAGCTAGCTACCTGACAGTCCAGGTGAACTGCTGTATGTCTCAATGTAAATATAGGCATATGTACCTCTTGCATGTATCCCTTAAATCCCCTCTTTGCTTTTTCTGAACGTGTGTGTACACTTCCCTTAATCCATACCTTACCTACTGGGGAAAACATAGATAGAATGAATTTGCATAATCATTGATGTCTGTGAAGTTTTTTTTGTAATTTTTGCTCTATACTGCACACCTTTAATCATAGCTACGGGAAGTATGGGTGCTGAGGGTGCTGCAGTACCCCCTGAATTATTATCACAAAAGTAGTGCCCTTTACTAGTCCTGTATTAGCAGACCGATATAGCCGTCTGTAGCACGGGCAAAAAATATATCAATTTAACCAGGTCTAGTTGACTTTAACTCTAGAGTTGTGTTGTGATAAGGGGATTCTGACCACCAACACTAAAAAGTGCACTAACGTTTAACCCTTCCCTGTTAACTAAAAACATATCCACAACCCTATCTTCAACCAATGGGATGAGGTTCCCACAATGAAACTCAATTTCTGACAGTGCAAATCGAATAACGTAGCTCTGTAAAAACTAAAAGAAAAGGAAACACAAGAAGTAGGATAGGAAAAAAGTATTTTTGCTGGCTAAGATGCAGAAGAGGCAGTTGAAGCTGGGCTATAGCATGGAGATTCCATGGATCTACAGTTTCTTCTTCATGTGTTTTAGTGTGCACCCGAAATGTCAGCCTATTCCATATGTAGTGCATTACTTTTGACCAGAGCCCTACGCAGGCTTTGGTTAAAAGTAGCGTGCAGGGAAAGGGCACCCTATTCCCTTATGTAGGGAATAGGCTGACATTTTAGACATCCCTTTAGTGTTATTGGACAAGCGGGCGTTAGCTGCCGTTGGTGATGATGACGGAGGTCCCCTTGTGTCCCGGCCCCTGCTCTGCCTGCATGCGCAGGTGTGAAGTCACGTCGTAGTGGGTGGAGCCAGCGGAGGAACAGAAGTCCCTGAGGCTCTCGGTATCATACAGGTTCTCCAGGGCATAGCCCGTAAGGGAGTAGGTAGCAGCTTGCTTGTCCAGATAGGGCCTCCCCGTTTGGGTTTGGGGGTGGGAAGGGTAGAGGGCCGGGGCAGGGGTAGGGGAGGAGGATGAGCAGGGGCCTGGACGTCCAAGCTGGTGGTGCAGGGGCTGGGGGAGAGGGGACAGGTCTGTCTGTCCTGTCTGCTGGAGGTAGTTTTTGGGCTTGGGGAGGCGGTGGTCAGACCCTGGGCTGCTGAGCCTGGAGAGAGGGGCAGGGCTTGATCTGGGGCTGATCACCTGACCCAGTTGACCCAGGCCACGGCACAACACACTCTGTAGCACCCCCTGGGGGTAGTCGGTGGTGAAGCAGGGGCCGGGGCCCTTCGGGAGGCCGTTGGCAGGCCCTAAAGGAGTGTCAGGGCCTGGGTGGAGCTTGCTGCGGTGCTGCAGACGATTCTCCTCCTCCTTGATCATCTGCTGCGTGGCTCGGATCAGGGTCTCGATCTTGCTCGGCTCCTGGGGGCTGGCCCGGAAGTAGTCTGCGTGGTAACGGTCCCCAGAGTCGCTGGTAGAGCCCCCGTCTGGCGAGCTGACCACACTGTCCTGGTCCCATTGGCCACGGTCTGTAGAGGGAGGGACAGGACACTGATCTTAGAGCCAACAGGAAGCTATATCCAGGGCTAAGCAGAGTTAGCAGCATGTTATCTTACAGGTTACGTGTTAAAACTAACCTGTATTTTCCTGCGGACCTCTTCCATGTCACCATTGCAAAGAGGTTATAACCATAAGATTTTTTCCTGGTTAAATAAAGGTTAAATAAAGCAGAGGTGGGAGACCTGAAGTGTGAGCAGGTTTTTGTACCAACCCGAATCAAATCTGTGTGTCTTTGAGCCTGCAAGAGTGGAGTTCACCCATCTTCAGCCTCCTACAGTAATACAAGCTAAAGGGCCAGGGATAGGGACTTACTATGCAGACTGTGGATGGATGTGATGTGGGGCACGCTGCTCTCATATCCCTCTCCATTCTCCAGGGATGAGGTCTTGGCCAGGGGCAACACAGAGCGGGCAGCTCCCCACCACGCCTCTCTCCCACCCTGGGGAGCACCCAGGAAGTACCTCCCTGCCTCACAGCGGCCCCGCTCGCACGTCTGCTTGTGGCCGTGTGTATCGAGGTGGGAGTGGCTGTCGCTGGGGGTGTGGTGGTGGTGTTGCTCCTCAGTGATTGGGAGGCTGTAGCAGAGGGGACGTGGCTCGGAGAACTGCCTGTAGGCACAGGAGGTGCCAAGCCCCTCCCCCTGCTCCAGCAGCTGTGGGGAAGCGGAGTCTGTGAGGGGAGATCCTGCCCAAGGGCTATCCTGGTCCGACTCTGACCGCTCGGCCTGAAAACCAGCGTACTGCAGAGATAAAGAGAGAGGGAGAGTGCGCGAGAGAGAGGGAGAGTGCGTGAGAGAGAGGGAAAGTGCGCGAGAGAGAGGGAGAGAGCGCGAGAGAGGGGGAGAGAGCGCGAGAGAGGGGGAGAGAGACAGGGTGAGAGAGAGGAGAAATATGAGTCTCAGTCATTACCTAGGTAATCAAGAAGTGATACATCAGGTATAAGCCACCTCCCATCACTGATAGATCATGCAGTATCCTGGCTCAAATAGAGAGAGTTGCCTCTGTGTAGGATGTGTACAGGACCAGTGCTTTATGTTCCTATAGATCCTCACCTGTGTGTAGGGGGACAGTCGAGCCTTGGCCTTGGCTCGGGACACTCTGCTCTTGGGTGCTCTGCGGTTCTCAGTGAGGCTGGTGGGAGCACTGCTGAAGGGGAAGGAGGGCTTGGTGTCCGTCACCTGGTCCAGAGACAGCTGGATTCCTTTATACTCAGTATCCCTGCAGAAACATACACATACAGTATGTACTGTAGATCATGTAGATCAGAGGTGTCCAACCCTGTTCCTGGAGAGCTACCTTCATGTAGGTTTTCGCTCCAACCCCAGTTGTAACTAACCTGGTTCAGCTTATCAATCAGGTGTGCTAGATTAGGGTTGGAGTGAAAACCTACAGGATGGTAGCTCTCCAGGAACAGGGTTGGAGGGCCCTGATGTAGATACACAGATATATTCCTGATTTAACTATGTGTTAGGATTACATAAAGACCATCATTAAACAAGACAAGGCAGCTCCACTGTTACGACTGTTTATCCAAGTGTGGCTTGTGCGTTTGTCTACCTGGGTATTTTCTTTTTTTCACTCTCAGGGTGCAAGTACCCACTAACATCTGTTTGGTAATTAAAGCATGGTGTGTGTGTGTGTGTGTGTGTGTGTGTGTGTGTGTGTGTGTGTGTGTGTGTGTGTGTGTGTGTGTGTGTGTGTGTGTGTGTGTGTGTGTGCGTGCGAGCGAGTGAGAAGAGAGCGGAGAGTGAAAGAGAGAGAGTGAAAGAGCGAGAGAGTGAAAAAGCGAGAGAGAGTGGTAGAAAGGCTTTTGGAAGGACTTGTTTCTTCATCAGTATAGTAACAAGGCCTTTAACAAACATATAACAGAGGGGAGGCTGTTCGTTCAAATACACATGCGATTAAGGGCTATGTCTGGCTAAACCAAGCCCACAGGAACACCATGCCAGTAGACAGTACTTGGAAGTGGGAATTGATTTCTCTGTAAAGCAGGGGTGGACTGGACATCTGGCATTTCAGGCAAATGCCAGATGGGCTGGTACATTTTTAGCCAAGTGGGACTGTCCAACATGATTTATTTTCACAAAAAAATTGCATTATCTGGCTAATAATGTGCCATCAACGGGAAACATTGGGCCAGTGTAGGGGCATCAAGGAAGAAAATGGGCCAGTGTGTTAGAAATGCCAAGGCTGATTTCAGGTCCCAGTCCTCCCTGTATGGATTCTGTTCACTATGATGAATCAAGTTGGAGAAGATGGATGGAAAAATCTGGACATGGTTTACTCTGGCCAAACACTGATCCATCCTCCACACACACAAAAAGACACACACACCCCAAGCATGTGCACATGCTCGCTCGCACACAGACACATATACAGGTACATACACATACATACACACACACACGATCTTTGATTTCTAAATCACACACAATCACAATCAAGAAATACATGTTCCATACAAACACCATCAAAAACATACAGAATAGTATTCTCATGGGATCAGGTCAGGTCACACATTTCAGTGCATGACACGCACACCAACTCCTTTATGTGATAAAGTGTTCGTGTCTCTCTGTAAACACAGAGTATTGCCTAAGAAAGGTCAGGGATCACAGTGACAGGCTCTGTCCAATAGGAAAGGACGGAAGGTGGAAGGGTTATCAGTACTAGCCAATAGGACAAGGCAGAGAGGTTATCAGTGCTAATACACATAGATTCAGTTCAACCAGAGGTGAACTCCTGTGTTCCTGTGTGCCCTACTAGCTGTGTGTTAATCAGTGTAGACTAGTACACCTCTACCTGCTACTGTGTGAATCACCCACCACTAACTGTGATAACAACAGTGAGAAAGGGGCTGTGATAGTTCTCGGATAAACTGACTAAATCCCATGCCATTCTCTCAGAAATTTAGGGGGAAACAATGAACTCATTATTATCATTATTATTTAGCCTCAGACATGACAGGAACACTCATTGGATGACATTGTATTGCTATCTCTCTCTCTCTCTCTCTCTCTCTCTCTCTGCTAATGAACTGAGCGACTATGAATTCACTGACTCACTGATGCTATTCTCACAGAAACGTTGAGGCAAAAAAACACGTTTGCACATTGTCTCATTACAGCTTAATGTATCACACGATGAAACATCTCAATGAGTTCACAAGACAGCACTAATTGACTGTACAGTATGTGATTCAATAAAAATAAAACAATTGTTAAAAAAAAAGATCACATGGGGGGAATGAAAAATCTCCATCCACAAACTCTAAACTCTCTAACCAAGCTGGCAGCCATAAACACTCCTCATCTTTATGGCCTATCAATTAAAACCTCATAAACACCGTTATGGATTTGGGGAGGGGGGCAGTCTGCGGCTGCGGCAGTACGTGTCGAGTCATATCCTTCTTCTCTCCTCTGTACGGAGAAGCCTCTTCTGCCTCCTCTAGCTAATGGAGTGTTTTATGGGCCTAATTAATTTACTGAAACACTTTTACATCTGCAGCAATACACATTACACACAGCAGCACACCAGGAAATAGGCTAAATGTCCCATCCTAGAAGGCAGTGGCACTGTTTCCACAGACCTAACCGGAAGGTACAGATGTAGGATTTTAATTTGAGCCAGTTTGCTACAGCAGGAAAATAATCCTGCAGAAACAGGAAATGTGAATTATTATGTGGATTATAATTATACGATTTCTAAGTGGAAATTACAAACTTCAGAAGCCTTTTTAAACCTCAAATATAATACAAGTTTTACATTTCCTGCATTGTAGGAAAGTTCTCCTGCAACAAGGTGATCAAATTAAGATTCTACATCTGTACTGAGCCAATACTAACACACAGAACCAATAGAGCTTGACTCAGACTATATATATATATCTATATCTGAACTGTTTTCAGTTCAGTTGATAAATCAAGCGCCATGGAGAATGAAAAGAGGTTTGAACATTATGGTGACTTTTCCAGTGGAAAACTGGGTTGAAGCAAATTGTGTTGTTTATCAGTGCTCATGCATGATGGAGGCCCACACTTAGCTCAATACCACTGACTGAGAAAGACAGTCCACCAGACCTGGGTTCAAACGGTATTCGTTTTCTTTCTAATACTTAAACTTGACTGGATTGAGGTTTGCCAAGGACAATAGAGACAATGGAAGAGTGCCAACAGTGAAGCCGCTTCTATCTGACACCTCAGGCCAGGTTGACTCAACCAAACAAATTAAAACTATTAGGAAGAAAATAAATACTTTGTGAACCTATGCCTGACTGAGACAGTTGACACAGTCTGCAGACAGATGGACATGTTGTTCATTCCACAGACACCTTGCCAACTGACTTTCCTTTCCTGGGTGAGGGTTTCAAAGGTAACAGCCAAGTCCATAGACATGAACAAGCTTTTGTAAACCTGATAACTTAATGACCTCAATACACAGACACCCACGCTACTCAACACAATAACTATCCTACACAGACACCCACGCTGCTCAACACAATAACTATCCTACACAGACACCCACGCTGCTCAACACAATAACTATCCTACACAGACACCCACGCTGCTCAACACAATAACTATCCTACACAGACCCTCACGCTACTCAACACAATAACTATCCTACACAGATCCCCACGCTGCTCAACACAATAACTATCCTACACAGACCCCCACGCTGCTCAACACAATAACTATCCTACACAGACCCCCACGCTGCTCAACACAATAACTATCCTACACAGACACCCACGCTGCTCAACACAATAACTATCCTTCACAGGCCCCCAAGCTGCTCAACACAATAACTATCCTACACAGACCCCCACGCTGCTCAACACAATAACTATAATACACACAGACACCCACACTACTCAACACAATAACTATCCTACACAGACACCCACGCTGCTCAACACAATAACTATCCTACACAGACCCCGACACTGCTCAACACAATAACTATCCTACACAGACCCCCACGCTGCTCAACACAATAACTATCCTACACAGACCCCCACACTGCTCAACACAATAACTATAATACACACAGACACCCACACTACTCAACACAATAACTAATCTAGACACAGACATCCACACTACTACACAATAACTATTCTACACAGACCCTCACGCTACTCAACACAATAACTATCCTACACAGATCCCCACGCTGCTCAACACAATAACTATCCTACACAGACCCCCACGCTGCTCAACACAATAACTATCCTACACAGACCCCCACGCTGCTCAACACAATAACTATCCTACACAGACACCCACGCTGCTCAACACAATAACTATCCTTCACAGGCCCCCAAGCTGCTCAACACAATAACTATCCTACACAGACCCCCACGCTGCTCAACACAATAACTATAATACACACAGACACCCACACTACTCAACACAATAACTATCCTACACAGACACCCACGCTGCTCAACACAATAACTATCCTACACAGACCCCCACACTGCTCAACACAATAACTATCCTACACAGACCCCCACGCTGCTCAACACAATAACTATCCTACACAGACCCCCACACTGCTCAACACAATAACTATAATACACACAGACACCCACACTACTCAACACAATAACTAATCTAGACACAGACATCCACACTACTACACAATAACTATTCTACAGCAAAAGAAAGTGACAGTAAACAACTTTCAGTTTTTCAAGAAAATATTATTCTAATTGAAAACAGTGATAGAACGCTGCAGCCTTCCTGTCAGCTACTGTAAACTCTCACCCTATTAGACAGAAAAATCTAACAGAACATTTCATCCTAACATCTACAGAACAACAAAAAACACAGTCGACGGGCTTTGATGAGACAAAAATACACAATTTCGAACCACTATAAATGAGCTCAACAAATAAAAAGTCCTTTTTATAATCCTGTCAAAACTTACCTTCAACAAACACCTCATCCACTACACTTAAGTCATTTAAGCAAATGAACAAAAAAATGTGTCACGTTTCTTATTAACCTAAAAATAAATATATATCTTATTAACCTCTCGTTAATTGCTTTGCGGTGATGGCTTGTGTAAACCTCGGGTGCCAATACTCATTATCTTATCAGAGAGGGAAACGACAGCTAAGCGGAGCTACAAAGAAGTGTGTGTGTGTGCGGTGCTGTGTAAAAATCTGAACAGGCTCAAGCCTGGCCTGACCCTCCCAGAGCCAGGAATCACATCACACCAAACAAATCAAGGACAGATGTGACTGCTGATCTCTCTCTGCGGTGCCATGCCTCCCGATAGGAGATATAACCATCCACTGAAGAAATACCAGACACCCTAGACCTACAGTACCATTCTTTCCACTGACAGTACTACAGACGTATTGGTGATGTACAGACAAAGCAAAAGGGTAGGCTATACACACTGTGGGACTAGCACACATATTATGACCCACTGATGTAGTGTTGGTCCTGTATGCCATCCGCCAAGGATCACATAAGAAATAATTGTTGTACAATGGCTTTCATGTGTTATCCTCTGGGGTTTTGCTGAGGTACCTACGTGAGGACGTAGTTGACACTGACGATACAGTGGGGTCTGGAGGAACGGCTGTTGTGTACGATGGTGGCATAGCTCTGGACCCAAACCCAGCCACCCTGCTTAGCCAAGAACCTATAGTACTTAGTGGTCACTTGGCCTTTCACCAGCACTGGAAAGAGAGAGAGAGAGAGAGAGAGAGAGAGAGAGAGAGAGAGAGAGAGAGAGAGAGAGAGAGACAGACAGACAGACAGACAGACAGACAGACAGACAGACAGACAGACAGACAGACAGACAGACAGACAGACAGACAGACAGACAGACAGACAGACAGACAGACAGACAGACAGACAGACAGACAGACAAAGAGAGGGGAGAGAGAGTTAGAGGGAAACTGAAATTCTTGTTTATATCATTGTTCAAAATAATGAGTGATCATGTATAACATAATGTGGATGATATGATTGTAGTGCAACATGGATGTTGTTCAAAGTAGAACAGGTTATTGCAATTACACAAAATATATTAAAACTGATAAAACATAATTAAAAAATATTATATCTTATTTGTCAGATAATAATTTAGACTCTGGCGACGTGAAACTATAATATCAATCAGATGAATCACATTTTGTTACGCTACATCCTTATTCTAAAATTGATTAAATTTTTTAAAAATCACAATACCCCATAATGACAAAGTGGAAACAGGATTTTAGATAATTTTTTGGGCGAATAAATTCAAAATAAGAAAGAGAAATACCTTATTTACATAAGAATTCAGACCCTTTGCTATGAGATTGTCATGTGTGCTCCCTCTCTGGCATCTAGGTCACCAGGCTGCTCATTATACAACTTGATTGGAGTCCACTTGTGGTAAATTCAACTGATTGGACATGATTTGGAAAGGCATACACCTGTCTATATAAGGTCCCACAGTTGACAGCGCATGTCAGAGCAAAAACCAAGCCATGAGGGCAAAATAATTGGTCTGGGGAAGGGTTACCAAAACAATTCTGCAGCATTGAAGGTCCCCAAGAACACAGTGGCCTCAATCATTCTTAAATTGAAGAAGTTTGGAACCACCAAGACTCTTCCTAGGGCTGGCCGCCCGGCCAAACTGAGAAATCGGGGGAGAAGAGGAGTTGACCAAGAACCTGATGGTCACTCTGACAGAGCTCCAGCGTTTCTCTGTGGAGATGGGAGAACCTTCCAGAAGGACAACCATCTCTGCACCACTCCACCAATCAGGCTTTTATGGTAGAGTGGCCAGACGGAAGCCACTCCTCAGTAAAAGGCACATGACAGCACGCTTAGAGTTTGGCAAAAGACACCTAAAGACTATCAGACTATGAGAAACAAGATTCTCTGGTCTGATGAAACCAAGATTGAACTCTTTGGCCTGAATGCCAAGCGTCATGTCTGGAGGAAACCTGGCACCATACCTAAGGTGAAGCATGGTGGTGGCAGCATCATGCTGTGGGGATGTTTATCAGCGGCAGGGACTGGGAGACTAGTCAGAATTGAGGGAAAGATGAACGGAGCAAAGTACAGAGAGATCCTTGATGAAAACCTGCTCCAGAGCACTCAGGACTTCAGACTGGGGTGAAGGTTCACCATCCAACAGGACAACGACCCTAAGCACACAGCCAAGACAACGCAGGAGTGGCTTCGGGACAAGTCTCTGAATGTCCTTGAGTGGCCCAGCCAGAACCCGGACTTGAACCTGATAGAACATCTCTGGAGAGACCTGAAAATATCTGTGCAGCGACGCTCCACATCCAACCTGACAGAGCTTGAGAGGAACTGCAGAGTAGAATGGGAGAAACTCCACAATACAGGTGTGCCAAGCTTCTAGTGTCATACTCAAGAAGACTCGAGGCTGTAATCGCTGCCAAAAGGGCTGCAACAAAGTACTGAGTAAAGGGTCTGAATACTTACGTAAATATGATATCAGTTTTTTATTTTTAATACATTTGCAAAAATGTCTAAAAACCTGTTTTTGCTTTGTCATTATGGGGCATTGTGTGTTGTTTGATGAGGGGGGAAAATGTGGAAAAAGTCAAGGGGTGTGAATACTTTCCGAATGCACTGTAAGTACATTAGATATCTGTATAACATTCAGCACAGACAGTGGTGTTAGTTATGCCTTTTGTAATACTATTGCCACTACACTGTTAATATATCACAGATAGAAAATTCTAGTGCTGAGGACTGGGAGATAGTAACTGTAGGAGAGCAAAACAAACCTAACTCACACAAGTGGTGTGCACATCTCAGGTGGAAGGAGTCACAGCTATGGACATGGTGATAGAGGGTCTTCTCTATAAGATCCTGGGGCTCATAGCCTGTCAGCTCAGCTACCCTGGGACACACACAATATTAAATACACTCAGAATTACAGATACGTATGCATACAGAACGTACCCAATTTCCGCATCTTCCTCATTATTTCAGATGTGTATGACTACTCATGCATCTATGTAGCGTTTATGAAGACGTTATGAATGCTCTTCAAAGCCGTTAGAAGTTGTTTCAAGTGGAACCTTAAGTATTTGGGACCACTAAGCGTCTCCTGTGTGTGAGGGGTGTTAAATGCTGTATTTACCTGGAGTCGAGGAAAATGAGCTTCATATCCAGGCTGGCTCTGAACATGAACATGTTGCTGTGTAGTTTGATTTCAGTGACAGCGCTAGGCGGTAGAGAGTGGCCCACCGCCACCAAGCCCACGTTCTGATAGCAGCCATCAAATGGAGACATGTCCAGGCTGTACTGACGGATCTTTAGGTACCCGCTGCAGTGGATCACCTGACAGAATTGTACACACAAATATGCATGTAGGCCTACAATACATAAGAATACACATATGGAAATATGTATTCAACCAGTTTAGAGGTATTGCAAGAGATGTATGTTATTATGGACTGCATGGGAATGGAGAGTTTCTAGCAGGGCTAAAACTACAGTTTGATGGATTTTTCAAAAACCAACTGCAGTTTGTCAGAAGAGTTGAAAATATAGGCTTCATTTAAAAAGACCATGTGCCAACTATCAACAATTCAGTCACACCATCAATACAAACTGGAATGACTGACTATATCATCTAACAACTTCGACAAAGAGAAAGATGGCAGCAACATAGGCCTACCTTGTATCCACCACATGTCAGACCAGCATTTCTTTTCGCAAGGACACATTTCATTCTCAAAAAGAATGAACGTTCCATTTCATATTCTTCAAAGACAGAGAGAAAACGCAATCAAAGACGACCATATAATGTAAATACCACGACACATGATTCAGTGCTCAGTCAGTCACCATAGCACACACAGGCTACCATACCTTGGACAAAGTGCGAGTGGCCGGGTTGGTGAGCTGTCAGCACGGCTGTCATTTCGTCGTGGTCCGCGGGGTGGATGTACTCGTAAATACTATTTCCGGTCAGCTCTACCTGTTAAAATACACGTTTAGTCATTGTTTTCAAGGAACGTAAAACATAGGACTATAGGCTATGTCTACCGTAGCACAAAGCACAGGGATCGATTTAAATCGAATGCAAAATAAAGCAATCAGTAGCAGCGTACCTGTGATAAGCCCAAATGGACCGATGCTGTTTCAGATATGTACATTATTTTCCCGTCAGGAGCAACCACAAAAATGAACCCGTCCAACGTCTGAAAAACAAATGTAATGTACATATTAATTAGGTCCAATGTGGACAAAATGTGCGTAGATCTTTGCCTAGCTAGGCCAACATATTAATGCTACTATACAGGTTATTAGATCATTAACTTTCTCATATTAATAATCAATCTGTTGTCAATACAAAATAAGGAAAATATCGGAGACAAGTCTATGACAGCATCGTAGCATTGTGTTTTTTTTATCGGTTGACTGTATCAAAAAGGTTGTTACCAATTAGCACAATAATAATAATAACACAATGTACTTCAATGTATCCAAATTAATTATTTTGAAATTATTAATTATCTTGAAATTATCAATAGAAAAGCACTAATAATGTCTGCATACTTATTAATATCATTATGATAATTATTATGGTCTAGCACTTCGGCTATACTAGGCCATAGTGCTTTTGCTGTGTTGCATTTAGTGTTGTTACGATCATGTAGGAACGAACCCTTGTTAACTAGAGACTCCCTGAGGAGAGAAGAGAGGCGCAGCGCGTGACTATGAATGCGTTGAAGATATTTCCAGATTTATATCCACAAGAATGAGAGCAGCAGGAGGGAGGCGTTGTGAGGAAGAAAATCACTCTCCTTTTAAAACATGGATAACGGGCGACAACTGCTGCTGTCACGTGGGATAATGATAATAATAATAATGATGATGATAATAATAATACAATAAAAAAATAAATCATGCATACAGAATTTACAATAATAAAAACACGTTTTCCATTCGACATTTTTTTACATTTCTATTATATTCCAAAGATAAAAATGGCGTTCATAATTCAAATAAGTCTGCACCTGTAGGACATGTGATCCCACCTGTAACAGATGTGATCCCAGCTCCCGCCCAACATTATCCAGAGATCTGGTCCGACTCACGTGGCCCCAGGACTCTCCCAGACCTGCAACACACATGGGAAAATAAGTGAATATCAGTGTGTATTTTAGAATGAATGTACATAAGTTATAATAAAAGCGCCATAATAATACTCATCATCATAATAACCATACATGACAATAATAATCTTACATAGGCCCAATATCCTCATAGAGAGGATGCCTTTGAGATGCATACCTTTTCGACGTATTTCTGTAAATGTAATAATATGGCTATCAGCGTTAAAATCAATGATAGCCATATCATAATAATATTCACACTTGAAATAAATATAATGTTTGGGTCTATATTTAAAAACGTAATATTATTCGTTCAGTTGAGCACACCTGATTTCACACCGAACGAAAATATTTTCGCAATGAATGGACTGTAAACAGGTTGGCAAGACATTGGACGTGCAAATCTCCTCCACCGCACACCCGAAGGAACCAACAAAACTCGATAAAGCAAATAAGAGTTGCTGTCCCCGGTAAACCACCGCGCAATCCCGATTGAAATGCAAATTCCATACGAAAACAAACACGTGCCCGTGCAAAGATCACAACAACAACAGAAACATTTCGCATTTTAATATTAACCAAAAATGCACTTCACGTTTACCCAACGGAAACAAACAAATTACTCCTTAACCACAACTCAAATATGCAGCCTCTTCACTACAGGAGCTGGACCAGTCAGCATCATATGGAAAATCATATATTATTCAATAGACAATGATTTAATCTACATCTCTTAACTTTTAACATTTCATATCATTCTAATGAATGACCATCACCGATAGACCTACTGGTGATAATGTAACGTGTAGAAGTTTGTTTGGGGGGGGGGGGGGGGGGGGGGGAGTTTGGACGTTTTTTGTGTGTCAATACGTCACGTTTTAAGGTAATTGCAATTAAGCAGGGCCATAGGTGGGCTTCCACTAAGTACCAAAGCCACAAAGTAAAAATTGGCTATATTGTAAAAATGTATGAAAAAACTTTAGCTTTTTTGGTCTTAATTTAAGGTTAGGGTTAGGCATAAGGTTCGCCGTGTGGTTAAGATTAGGGTTAGATTTAAAATCAAAAAAATTGCACAAATAGTCTGTGGTAACTTGTCCCACACCATAGCTGGGACTGTCTGTTCCTCTCCGCGCCGTGGTAATCTGTGTGGAAGCTCGAGCTGGGGCCTTCTCGCACTTGACCTACCGCAGGGAATTAGGCTCTTCGCTCTTCGACATCAACGCGCGCTTAAGATAATCACTAAATTCGGCATTACATTCAGAAATAGGATCTAAAGATACTCCTGCGACATGAAGTGCTCCAAACTGAACAAAAGTAGACCTACATTTCAAACAAAAGAGGCGTTAGCGACGACTCAAGGATTAGTCTGTAGAGCCCTGTCCTGAAAGAGTGTTCAATTGCTCGCATGCAGGGTTAGAAAACTGTATTCGTCTGCTATAAAATTGCAGTTGGAAAAGCTCCCAGCTTCTCTGAGCTCAAATTGTTATTTTGCTCACGTGCGCGTCCACAACTGATTTAGATCATTATTTACATGGGCCTCAGCTCTTAGAAGAAGCATAATACGTTTTGTAGGCCTACACACAAATATATCGTGTCCCATTAATTGTGCAGGTTTCAACAACGTATAGGAATATAAAATGCTTTAAAATCCTTCCAAGAAATGGGCTAGGGCTAATAATGTCCTATATTGGAATTATGATTGTAATATTGCATATTTGCGTCAGCAACGCTTGACAAGCCAGACACGTGGTTTGCTGTTATGGTTATCTATTGTCGAAACATTTTGTTGAACCAAATAACATGTGAGGTGGCCCTTATACGCATTGTATGTCTGTTTGTGTTTTCGATTAATCTAACAGCGGCGGAAGACTTCAGCAAAACAAACGCATCAACACGTCTCTCCCGCTCTCTTTCTGATGTGACATGTAATTCAACACCGTGGGACAACATAGGGTGGAGCAAAGGTTATTGACCGCTCGCTGTCAATAACGGCCATAAAACACTCTCACCTCTATACATTCTCATATAATATGTTACTGGCGAATACTCGGAACATTTTCTTTGCAATAAACGCGGTCTCTTTCCGGGCCTAATTCGACATTGTGTTATGTGTTTCGAGGCGATTTGCTTTGCACTCCTCGCAGCAGTGTGTGTGTTTGGACATCCCTTTAAAACAGCAGAGGCTATTTAATGAGGAAAGCACATGGCTCCCAATACGGATCGTAAAACGCATCAGTGACAGAACCCTCCTAAATGGAGTATACAGAAGATTCCCCCATACAGCCACTACCCCCTCCTCCCTGTGAGACTGTAGCTTCAATTTTTCATCCGTTTATTTTACCATATGCTAGTGTTGGGAAACGACCGCATGCTTTGCTTCCTTATCAAGTGTGGAAACGGTGAGCTGTAGCCTAATAAAATCATGGAACGGTGATAAAAAACGAATTAAGCATAGTCCTGTCATAATTTCCTCATCATTCCATTCACCCAGACAAACGGTGACTGAAATGAGCATCTGGTGAGAACGGGTGTACATAGTCTACTAACGCTAGATAGACTATTTCTGGTTTACATTTTTCTCTACTCTCCTCTTTTATCAATATTAAAGAGTAGGCGGGCCTATCTATAAGAAGCTCAAATTGATAGCCTATGATAGCTGATAGCCTACACTGTAACGGAAAACTCACATTTTAGGTATTATCAACAGTAAAAATAAAATTTAAAAAACGTATCTTTGGAGCGCCAAAAACCTTTTCACCACTAGTGGGTGCATGGTAGACGTATTGTTATTTCTGGCTCATTAACATATTTTGAGGCGTGCCTTGTAAGAGGCTATATTTGTTGCACCTGTGAATGCTGTACCAATTTAACTTCTATGGTTATCATGGCTCATCAATTTAAAATGTAAAGATGACAGTTTGGAGTGGACAGATTTGGGGGATTTTCACTAGATGTAATCGAAAGCAGGGTCCTTTGGAGAAAGGATTGTTGACATATATTTTACATTTGTATCTTAAAGCATGATTGAGAAATAGTTAATTGAGGTTGAAATATTTATGACATTTTCGCCTTACCCAGGCCTCCTTTAAGACTCAATAACGTTTCATCTGTAGGTGCTACAAAGCAAAGATTGGTGTCATATGAAGCTTTACGGCTTGCTCGGTGATATCAGCTATATTTTCTTATAAAAATGTATGACATAAATGTATTAATATTGAAAAATATAAAACATGAACATTGAAAATATAGGCTACAATTTTGGATTCGGCTAATTTCTATATATATTGCTGAACATAATATACTCTACAGGCTATCAAAGTTCCAGAGTGGGATCTCTGCTACTTTTCGAGTAATAATCCAATTTGTAAGTATTATCAATGAGTGAATGTGAAAATGGATTCAAAATGGTCGCCCTCTGCTGGTGATTTGCAGGATGAGCAATGATGCAAGTTAAAGGAGGGCTGTGATTGGTTACATTGCCTACTTTGTCAATTTCTCTGTATAAAATGGTCCATAAATGTAAAACTAGCAGAGATCCCACTCTGGAACTTTGATATGCCTGTAGAGTAGGTAGACCTATATTATGTTAAACCATAGGCCTATATTGAAAAAAAATAGCCAAATCAAATTTTTCAATTGTTATAAATTAATGTAAGAAAATTGTTATTGAAATCAAAATACTACTAATATCACAAAGCAAGCAGTAAAGCTTCATATGAAACCAATTTTTGCTTTGTAGCACCTACAGATTAAACATTATAGAATATTAAAGGGTAAGACGATAATGTCACAAATATTCGAAATTCAAGTCTTTATTTCTTAATTATGCTTTAAGATACAAATGTCAAATATATGTCAACAATTCTTCCCCCAAAGGACCCTTCTATGGATTCAATTTCGTGAAAATCCCCCAAAATCGTGGTATTTTTTTGTTTTTAGTTCGTGAGGAATCCCCCAATAAAAAGTAGGTTTATAGTGTAAATCAGATATGTGGACCTTGGACAACTCAGTAAAACACTGATGAAGATCAAATTAACAACAGACAAGATATGACACTTGTCACAACAACGTCAAAACAACCAATCGCGTGTGCTTATAGAATTAGTGAATTCGACTTTAGATGACATATGTTCAGTAGGCCTATTACGTGCAGTGTTCCACTTCTTATACTGACTGCATTAACATTATTGATAGGCTAATATCTACGGGTACGCCCAGGACGACCGTGCATGCGATGAATCGTTGATCACCTGCAACGTCATACATAGCTTAGGCCTATAGGCCTAAAAACAACATTCGACACAGGGGGAATCGATCTTAAGCAAAATCCACAATCAATATACTCTCGTGCGTTTTTGTGTGTGTGTGTCTTAACAGCCTGAGCTTGAGAAGTCATTCTTGAGGAGTCGCTTCTCTTCTTTGCCTCAGTGTTACAAGGCCCCCATATGTTCGTAAGGATCAGACCGCTAGTCGCTCGGGCGACGCTAATTGGCGCGGCTCTGTAGCGGTCACGCAGAACAGGGGCCCGTTGAGACCGCGAGGAGAAGGTGCAAATGACGGCTAATCGTCTTCCAGGAGCATCATGGTCGCCTGACTCTGAAAGGGGACTACACGTGTAGAAATGTAAAAAGACACGCACAGTGTATTCTTCACAGACAAAGAGGTGTGTACAACGGTCCATTTATGCGCGCACACTACTTATTTCACAGTACATTGTGTGCATAAAGTTGCCATCTTTAGGCTACTTAGGCATAAATAAAGTTTGTTTTGGAAAAACATTAGGGTAGATTCTGATAGAATAAATTCCAATGAAAAACATTTTCTAGTACTAGTTAATAATATTGACACAATTTCATGGCCATAATTCGAAAGTCCAACAAAAGTTGTTTAAGTCCGTATGGCATTTTGACCATCTCACTGATTGCCTATATTTGACTATATATAACCAACTAAAATATAAAACTATTCCATATATTAGTATGGGAAATAACATAGGTAAATACAAATATTCCCTTCACGTGCAACAGTGCCGAGATTATTGAATGGAATTTAATTGGGCCTAACGAGTTATGTTATGCAACATATAGCTTCATTTAGATGCATGTAGGTCTACACATCTCCCATACGTAAACACAATCATTACTGACGTCTTATTGATTCCCCAATGATTCGTGTAAATTAGGAGAAGTGGCAGCACAGGCGTTTTGCAGAATGAGAGCGGGAATTAAAACGTTAATAGCATGACTCATCCTTATAAGACATCATTATAATATAACACATGCGTATCAGTGTATAGATGAGGCAACAAAGTCATTTGATAATATGTGGCAACATTTGGAATCATTATTTGAATTATTATCCTTGCATAAGAACATGAATATCTAGCATCAAAACAAAAACAAAAAGCTTATCTGTAACACAAATAGAATATTAAACCCACCAATAACACTTATGATAACATCAATATAAACCTTGGTTGTTATAATAGCCTAATAATCATCATAATATACATTTAATATAATAACCTTACCTTCAGGAAAAACAATTCTCATTTTCAAGTAACTTGTTGTGAGTCGAATAATTGAAGCTTTATCAAGCTGAGACGTGATGGCAGAAGGTAAAGGCAATAGTTTGGCCAGCTCATAGAATTCACTATTTTCCTTTTCCCGTCGAGTCCGGGCAGCATTTTTCGATTTTTCTTTCATTTTCAAATAATTCTATTTTCCACGACCTGGGCGTGAATTCACCAAACAATAAATGTCAGTCAATATACAGATCTCAATTCTAGATCATTTTACTACTTTGCCACTCATGCATTCTGTTTTACGCGCTGGCTCTTCAAAAGCACGAACTGTATTTCTCTGGCGCGGATACCTTGTGTGGTGCATCAAGATAACGCCGTAGCTGCTCGGTTCTCCTTCCTGACTAAATCCAGAAATAAAATATGAACATTCCCATGTTACTTCCAGGATAGATTAAGCTGGCGAAGAAGGATCTGAGTATCCTGTTTATTATGAGGAGTACTCGGCCATAGCTCCAGATTCACTGTAAATGACGTCCACTTGGGCCCAACATCTCTGTGAGGAGGTCAGATCCTTCACACCGTTGCCGAAGACATCATGTCCCTCTGAAAAAAATCATAATAATATGCGAGAATACATTAACACTTTGAATCGAATATCGTTCAAGTAGGCCTACTGATGTAAAATTGTAATTTGCACACGTTCAATTGCACCAGATAGGCTTATGTAAAATGTGAACATCACACTTGTGGTGACCATTGATTGCAATGCGCATTACACACCAATTAGGTTGGCTTACTAAACTTTAGTATTTAGCCTAGAGACAGTGTCAATACGCACAATCTCATTTTAGTGGTCTATAATGACTGTATCTTCGTTTCAAGGCAGTGTCAGATACAGTATTGGAAACATGCTAGATGATCAACCTACCTCCGAGCGTCGATACAACCAACCCCAACTTGTTTTCCAGAAGTCCGCAGTAATGTTACCTCTTCTCACTTCTGTTCTCATGTCCTAGTTTCCCCGAAAATCCTCAGTAGAACTACGACAGCAGAGACAAACTAGACTTTCCTCATCTCTGCTTTAGGGTTGCGAGTGTATCAAAAGTAGTTTTTCAAACCCTCCTCTGTTTTTAACTCGATCTCCCTATTTCTCCTGTAGAATCTGAGAACGGCCCACCCCCGCGTCTCTACCAGCCAGCCTGTCCCTCATTGGGCAGTAAGTAGTCTGGTCCATTTCCCTATTGGGCATTATTATTATAAACGTGTCGGTGCTCAATGTGAATCCGGGATTTGCTCGTATAGATCCCCACCTCTAGCCTTGTTGAAATCATCCTGGGGACACTATAGAGGGCCAATCGGCTAATGTTATTCGTTTATTAGATAGGCTTATACGTTGACATATATATATTTTTATAGCGATACATTGTTTTAGATATTTGTTTTAATGCTGTGTGAACCAAGTTTAGCATATAGGGCTAGTCGTTTGTTATCGTCTGATTCTCCAGATTAAAAATACAGCTTTCATATTTCATAGTCCTAATAAGGAAATATAGGCTACGTTTAGGGCTATGGAGGAATAAAATAGTAGGTTAATAACCAAAAAGTATAAACACGATTATGGTCAAATTTCAAAATGTCAAGTGGTTCAAAAATAGTAGGTATGCAAAATGTTTTTCAAATGTAATAACTCGGGGATAGCAGGTTAGATGAGATGCACTATAGATGGACTTTAATTCCATAACATAACCTGAGGTATGTTGATAGACCAGTGCCACAATGCATTTAGTCCGCGGATCTTATTCAATTGCCTGATGCAGTTGATAAACTGCCAAACGAGATGGCAGATATGGAAACGCTGGACGTCTAGGGCCTATAGGGTACATTTTACGCAAAACAGATGAATAATGTACGTTAGTGATATTGAATACAATTGAAAATGTTGCAATATTGAAGTGATTCTTTATTGAAAATATGAGGAATATATGAAAAGATAGGCCTAGATTATACGTCGACGGGACATTTTTCACGCCATTTCGATACCTAGTAATTTTAGTAGGAGGTTAGGGCAGTATTTTTGCTTACCTCTAACCCCAGTCTCCTTACCTGCTACGAAAAAGTCACTTCACTATCAAAGTGGCGTGAAAAGAGTGTTTCCCATATGTCGATCTTTCCGTTTTATTTCCGATAAAAAAGACAATTGCACAAAATAAAATCGCTTTTGACTAAGGGCAAAATATATAATTATAGCCCCAGCAGTTAATATAAAAAATAAGAATTTGTTAATTCATTGTAATCCAGGTTTAAACAACTAGGCCTATGCGAAATCAATTTGGAACGTAATAGACCGTTTTTTTCTCTGATGTTGACACCATATTGGGATACGTTAACGGAAAGACAAGTGTGCCCTTGCCCATGCACTCTCCCACCCCACCTCATCCACACTCGTCTAGTCTTTCTCCCATAATGTGTTGTGCTCGTATTTCTTTCACTTTCGACACGGACGCCCAGATGATAGGATATCTCCTGCGGCGCGCGACGAAGAAAAAGATCCTAGGATGCGGTGCATGCACGGAATAGTTGACGCCAGTTTAACCTTTTCGTAAAATCCAAATGTACTATTAATTAGACTGCAAATATCTGTGGAAAAGAGAATAGAAAATACTCGAGCTTATTAAGTCCCCAGGATGGACTTAAAATAATGCCATACAGTAAAACATCTACCTAGGCTACCTCCACTGGGTAGGCATTATTAGCCTAACATGACGAAATTCACAGCAACATGTCCCCTGTCATTGATGGCCTTAATCGACAGTAATGTGGCATGCCTCAAGTTACACAATATAACGACGTTTCTTCTAAATGGCTACACACAGAGATAGCGTTTCACTGTGAAAATAACAGAAAAGTTCATCCTTAAGAATCTAAGCTGGGGCTCTACTAAAATAACATTTGCCATTGTTTTAAGATGGTCATACCAAGGATCATTTAGCTTTGATTTTGAATTTTAGGACCCCTTTAGCTAGGCCTATAAAAAAAGTATTTACTTACATGATGAAACATTGAATTTGGCCTTACTGCTATTAATTTATAGAAACACATTGAATAACAGATTCATACATGGAAAAAACGATTATCAAAAAGTTAATAAAAAAGTTTATTTTAAAGTGTCTGTCCTATATCTGAGAGATTAAAGATCAGGAAATATGTTTTTTTTTTAACCCATATTAAAAACAAAAATAAATTTTGGGCACTAAACTATTTCCATAAATCTGGTACTGGGCTACCTTCAGATGAGTCTTGTGAGGCTTGTGGGTGTCCTAGAGCAAAACAACATGTATGTTATATGTTCATGATAGCCTCACTTTTCTATAGAGGGGTCATATTAGTGTGTAGCCCAAACTGATAATACAGACGAAAGTTGGCAGATCAGTGGTAAGACTTCAGATGAGTCCCATGAAGTGACGCTTGTGGGGGTAGTAGAGAAAAACAGAGAACATATTCGTTTTGTAGGCCAAACCATTCGGATGACAGAGACGTTTTTGTGAGATGTCTCCTGATCTGACAAACACCGCTGTAGCTCGACCACCTTCCACCACAGATGCGGAAGGCCGCCATTGGCAGATGCAGTAGATTGAGACGCAGCCCATGCAAAAATATCAGATATAAACAGATATCTCTAGCTAGCTTAAGCAGAAGGATTTTGATGGGGATTTTTTCATTATGCTAATTAGATTAGACTCCATAGTTTTTAACTCGAAAATGTGGATGATCACATTAGGCACTGCTAGACTAATATCCATAACTAACCTTAATGCAGTAGTCTACACTACCAAACAACATACACCTATAATAAAATACCGGTCTAGCACTGAGGCCAGCACAGCCCACTATTTAGCTATATGGCCTGCTCAGATGAAAATCATCAAATTACATTGGAGTCCCTGTCACACTTTGGCTATAAAGTAACACAATTATATTCATATTTAATTAAGCTCAAATATGGGATACCCTGCATACAGACTGAAAAAAGTAGCCTATGTAATTTTTTGCAGAGACAAAGCAACGCATTCCTTATGGCTTAATTCCCATACAATAGGCCTATTAGCCTTCTGCAATTCTGGATCCAATAGTGAAGCGGTGGAAATATGGTGACCGCGTGGTGAACCTGACCGCTACAGGAGAGAGTCCAGCGGTCCAGCGCAGGGGTCGAAGTATAGAGAGAAATCATGCTCACCACAAACACTAACAAATACTTGAAACTGTTTGACATGTTTATTTGACCCATGTCTGATTGACAGAGAGTTGTTCTTCAGGACCAAACGGTTTCCATATTCAGATGAAACCATAGCAGAGGAAAATGGCCCCAGTGACAGACTGTATACTGTAGGACATGGTGGTGCAACCAGACAGACTGTATACTGTAGGACATGGTGGTGCAACCAGACAGACTGTATACTGTAGGACATGGTGGTGCAACCAGACAGACTGTATACTGTAGGACATGGTGGTGCAACCAGACAGACTGTATACTGTAGGACATGGTGGTGCAACCAGACAGACTGTATACTGTAGGACATGGTGGTGCAACCAGACAGACTGTATACTGTAGGACATGGTGGTGCAACCAGACAGACTGTATACTGTAGGACATGGTGGTGCAACCAGACAGACTGTATACTGTAGGACATGGTGGTGCAACCAGACAGACAGTGTCAGGAGAGAAAGTATTTGCACATGCAGTGTAGTTTTAGATGCAATGGTGTGCTTTTTTATTTAAGGAGGTTAATCGGTAATTATTGGCATGCTATGTTTTTTTGGCATTGATAGTAAGTGTAATATAACAATATATAGGTCACTATCTCAAAGTTGAGAAACCCCCAAATAATTTCAAGACTTTTCAAACCAAACCAAAGTATTTTTCAAAAGTCATTATATTCAATCAACAGAGAAGTTACATCTGCTTCAATTGATTGGACAATCCACAAATCAGAACAAAGACGCAGCTGGATTCTGTCTCATAAGTTTGGTTCTAAAATATAGTTGTCAGCTCTCCCAAGAAAATAAAGAAATACAGTTACAATATACTAATCAATGAAACATCTTTATACATTTACCTCTGTGTATTGTGGTTATGTTCTTCTGTTCCTTGTATGACTGTCTATGGCAGTTTGATCAGCTTCTATAGATGAACCTTACACAAAGAAAGAGGAGGAGAGGAAGAAGAAGGAAAGAAGGAGGCTATTCTGCGCTATACACTAAGGATTGTGGGGGTGGGGGGGCAGTACCTGTAGCCTCACAGCACTACAGGGAAGCATGTTTCACACACCTGCACAGAATTCCTGTTCCTCCCCGCCAGCCTAAATAAACTCCTCTCCGGAGCAGCTTTTCCCTGTTGGACACAGTGATGTTTTTCCTGCAGTTAACCACCACACTTTATGCTGCTCTCTCTTACTACTGTTATTATTCATCTCAACAACGTCTCAATAAAATATGTCACCCCTCCCCCACTCTCCAGTCCCTAAATCAACTGAGTAAAACAAGCCACTGTTTATCAGGCTTTATTTTTCTCAATACCCGTTCAAAAGTTGGTGGATTTGGGGAGTTTTAGATAGTAGGCCAATGCCTGGATATATTATTGACAGAATATGACTGGGGAATGATATGACATACTGCAACAAAATAGGTATTCATTGTATTACACAATGCTGATGAGGTAACTTGACAGCGCTGTCTTTCATGAGTATTTCTGAGTATTGATCATTGTACAGGGTCCCATTAGGCCAAACAGTTTCTCATAGCCCATGACCCAGAATCTCCCTAGTTCCTTAACCCTGTACCCTCATTCCGTTCCTCCCTTTATATTAGGACCAGACAGGCATGGGACCCTTTAAGGCACATGTGTCAAACTCATTCCACAGAAGGTAAGAGTGTCTGAGGGTTTTTCGCTCATCCCTTGTACTTGATTGGTAAGTTAAGGTCACGATTTAGTAAGGAACAACTCCCTTCACCTGGTTGTCAAGGTCTTAATTGAAAGGAAAAAACAAAAACCCGCAGACACTAGGCCCTCCATGGAATGAGTTTGACATCCCTGCTTAAAGGCTAACATCCAGTCACACAATTACCACCATCACATCATCAGGGTAAATATCCCAAACATTGGCGTCTAAAGACACATGGCCATTGTCTCTTGTCATTTTTATATGGTCATTGTCACTATGTCACTCATGATGATGTCATCATGTTGACGGACATGCCTCCCATGGCCTCAGTGACTTCACTGTTGACCTGGGCAGCGATGCAGGCAGGGGTCACGCTGCGGTGGAGGTCATACTGCTGGTCCAGACCCAGGTAACTGTCACTCATCAAATATAGCGTGTAGATACACCTGGAGGGAGAGGAGAGGGTTACCAGGGGACGTAAGAGTTTGTGGTGGGATAAATATCAATTAATCAAACTATATTATAAAGCCCTTTCACACCGGCAGCTGTCCCAAATTGCATAAAGTAACTAGGCTTAGACCCCAAAGAAAAAATGTGTTGAACTTTTTCCAATTCTTTTTAAGATTCCCGTACGTACTTTCTGGTCTTCTCGGGGGTGTAGAAGGCCAGGGAAATGGTGCTGCGGTGTCGGCAGTATCCGATGCGTTTGACGGCCAGTAGCTCTCTGCGCTCCACCTCTCCTAGAACCAGAAACCAGCTCTCATCCTTATTCTTAGGGAACCTGGGGGCCTGGGCCTTACTGTCCTGCTTCCTCTGGAAAACATGATGACAAATCAACTTATCAGCAGTCAATCATAACTAACGTCAATAATGTGTGTGTGAGCTCCTTTATACATGTGTGAGCATGAATGTGTGTACATACCCTCTGCTGGCCGGTGTTGATGCGCTGCAGTGAGACTTGCAGGACGTACTCCTGGTCAGCGTGGACATCCAGCCAGCTTCTGTCGTCCCTGGTCTTCCCCCTGGCCGCAGGGAGGGGGTGCTCTGCCTGCTCCCCACACCCCTTCCACCAACCCTTCACACTCAGACGCACCTCCACCACGGGCAGATGGCTGAGGAACGACCAGGCCTGGAGGAGAGGAGAGGAGGGGAGAGGGAGGAGGGACAGTAAGAGAGAAACAGAGAGGGGTGCAGAGAAATGAGAGAGGGAGAGAGAGACAAGGAAATGTGTCAGACCGGAGTGCAGAGAGAGAGAGAAAAGAGGAGGGAGAGAAAAAAAGAGCCAGAGGTGAAGAGAGAGAGTCAGACTTAAGTGAGAGCCTTGTATAAGATGGACATATCTATCTGGTAAGACTAGAGCGTTTGAAGAAAGCTTGAGTCATTCAAACACCCATAATTCCCATGGTCTTAGGTGCCTCTTAAAGCTTTGTCATGGTGACTTTAACATCTCTGACTCAAATGGAGAAGAAAACAAAAGGGGATAGAGAGCAAGACAAGTAGAGGGAAGGTAGAGAGAGAGAGTATGGATGATAGGTGTGCGAATGTGTGTGCCTGTGTGTGTGTGTGTATGTTTTCCTCCTGAAGACCCTGTCAGTGTCAGGGAGGGACTGGGATGGGAGAAGGAGAAAAGCCTCTCAGATTCACCCAACAAAAGCTATTTATGTAAGGATTACCGTCCCCTGGCGAATCAGACTGGGACGTTTCCACGCATCTAGTTATTTAATTAGCCAGGCCGCGATGCCATGGGGGGGAGCGTTGAGGGGCTGGGAGGAGGGGGAGCGGGGACACTGATTGGGCAAGGCCGCTGGGCTGGCAGTGGCGCCTGGACGCTCTCATTACAGCTGCAATTAGCACTTAGATTGGTGCTGTAAACCCTCGCATTGGACCGTAATAGGAGATCCTGGAGGTACCTTGGACCACAGCGACAGACTGATGCTTCTCTGATGCTTCTCACTGTGTGTGTGTGTGTGTGTGTGTGTGTGTGTGTATGTGTGTGTGTGGGCTGACGTTGGTAGAGTGTGTGTATATGTTATTTGGTAGTGCTCTGGTAGAGTATTTGAGAAGGTTACATGAATAGAGAGATGAGGCCGACACCTTGGAAGTATTTCATGTTATTTCATTGTGGTGGAGGACAATGGAGACTGGAGGGTTCATGGTGAAGCGTATGTACCCCTAGAAATCCTCTGTTTCTATAGGAAAGTGACACTTTACACATCCAGTATCTGGATGTCTTCCATAACAGTGAGGTGAAGGAACGCAGAATGTTAGAAGGTTGTTACCTGGGAGATCTGATGGGATTGAAGCTCCTCCCCCAAGATGGCAGCGAAGGTGTTCTCCCGCCCCTCACAGGAGGCAATCAGCTCAGGGAGCCCTTCTATTGGTCCGTGGAAGCCCCTGGCTCCGCCCCTCCCTCCCTTGGAGCTCCACCTGCTGCGGGGAACAACAGGGGGCAGATCTAGTCATGTGACTTTAAATCCTAACCACACTTCCTGCTGTGTCGTCGCCACTGGAACCTCTGTCCTCTCTCATCCCTCTATCCCTTTCTCCTTACCATATTTATTGAGTTTGCACAAAATTATTCTTCACTGCAGGACGCAGTGTCTCAAATCCACATGGTGTGTATGTAAAAATAATTAAGATTGCCTTGGACACACACTCTTGAATTTCCTCTGTGTGTGTGTGTGTTAGTGTGTGTGCGTGAGCAGCCCTGAGGTTAGCAGAATGTAACTGATGCTGCTTGATGATAAGAATGCTTGCAGAGTTTGATCATGTCTGTGGATTATAAAATGGTCCATACCATAGAGCATTAATTAAAGAGTCCTAGCAGCATTCTCATCCTGTGTGTGTGTGTGGGGTCAGTAGAGTCATGTTGTCTACCTGAACAGGTAGAGGTGTTGCTGCTCTATGGTAGGTAGGGTCAGTATAGAGGAGTCATTGAGCCACCTGCCCTGAACGATCATCTGCACCAGGTTACAGATGCTGAGAGCAGTCACCAGCCAGCCCCCGTTGGCTGCTACGTCCAGCATGGCCTGTAGACAGACAGACAGGAAATACTTTAGTTGAAAAATTCATGCATTTACATAACTATATAAAATCCCCCACTGACATCAGTGTGAGATTTACTCACAATGAGTTATGATTGAGCCCATTTTGCACATTCAAATTCAGCATGTCTTTACACGTTCATGCACATATGCTAAACATCTACACAATAAATACAGCCCTCAATTTCTGTAACACCCCCCCCCCCACTACTTTTTCGCAGGTTGACGTTTTTTGGGATGAGCCTTGTCCTGGAGGCAAGCTGACAAGTAAAAATTGGCTATATTGCTTTTTGGTGTTGCTTTTTTGCTTTTTGGTGTTAATTTAAGGTTAGGGTTAGGCATTAGGGTTAGCAGTGTTGTTAAGGTTAGAGTTAAGGTTTAAAATCATATTTTATGACTTTGTGGCTTTGCCAGCTAGGGACCCTTCTGCAGAGTTCCCTCCAGAACAAGATTCATGACCAAAAAACGCTAACCTGCTCCCTCCCTCCCTCGTAAGGTTAGAGTTTGCCAAGCTCCGATGCATTCTAACAAACTTAATTAATCAGAAAGTAATTCCCCGGCAGTAACTATGACTAAAGAGGACCTTGAGTGCACAGGCGAAGCCCCGGCAGAGTTAATCAAAATGCTAATGCAGTACAAATTAAAGTAGTACTGATTAACATTTCACAGAAGCTGAAGAAGCAAATGGATGGTGACAGAACTACGGCTGATGTCACTGGAGTCCCCGTTAGCTGGGCCATATTCATTAGGTACCAAACGGAAGAAAACGGACTGAAACATCAGTCCAAAAAGAGACGCTTGATTTCATTTTCCGTTTGGCTCTAATGAATACGATACCCTCGCCACATGAGGAAAAAGGCTCTGTTAGCCTGGCCTGGCAAAGCAGGGAGCCAGAAAAGTGGACGAGCAATGGACAATCACTACCAGACACACACACAGTCAGCGCTTCGCAGATCATCCCCCCCACACATACAAAGGCAGCAACAATGGGTTACAGAACCAGATCCTACAGGCAGACATGGACCAAATCTCTCCCAGGCATAGCCACTCACCAGCAGACCTGGGATCTGGTGGCCAGGATCCACATTATGTGTGTGTGTATTCTAAGATTGTGTGTGTGTATTGTGTGTGTATTGTGTGTGTATTGTGTGTGTATTGCATTAAGTGTGTGTGTGGTGGTTAGGTTAGTGGCAGACAGTGCAGTCTGTCTTGTTAAAGCCGTGCTGTCCCCGTGAGGTCCTGTGGTCAAACCTGACTGTCTTCCTCATCACGCACCTCACTTTCATGCTAAGAAGCCAGAGACCCAAAATAGATACAGTATTTGCCTTTGTCTTTTAAAAAGGCAGAATTTATCAACAACGGCAAAACCATATCCTGATTCATTATCACACTGAAACAGAAATAGCTTGAACACAAGTCAACAATGATCATTTAGATTATTTGAAAACCTTGTCAGGCATTCAGTTTACAAGTTTCCTGGCATCTGATGCCCTCTATGGCACCTCTATGTCATGTCTATGTCCAGGGCTCTAAAGAGCAACCATTTGGTGGCAACGTGCTCCTGGATATCGTGCTGTGGAGCTAACATTTTATTTTGAGAGCACCAGTATAACCAGGAAAACAAATCGGCCAGACAATAATGGTTGTAATGACATGCTTCACTGTGCAGTTGTTTCTGAGTGCCCTACCGTAGAGTTGTTCAATCCAAAGTAAAGAATATTCAAGAATATTCAAGTTTACATCACTAACTTGTATTTTTCCTTCAACTTTCTGAAGACGTAACGGCATGGGAATGCCCGTGTGCACTGTCCAGCACTTCCTGTAGCCAGTTAGTGACACCGAAACAGTCATTTCTAAAGGCTTTCCCACACAACTTTCCAAAGTAAATGTTTACTGCAAAGTAGACTTACCTGGTAGAATGATATATCTTGATGATTTGTATCAATCGAGGGGTCGTTTATTTGGAAAACTCTATTACACACGCAGTACAGAAACCCCACCAGCCAAACACTTTGTCATTTTTTGTATCAACATTTTAGCTTTTGACAATAAGCAAATGTCTTACAGGGTTAAATATTAGTTATATTCCACAGCATGTGCCTCAAAAGTAGCTAGAATTCATATAGGCCCAATATGCTATATCTTAATCAATTAAAAAATAGATATATTTTGGTGCTCCAAGATTTTATGTTGTACTCCTAAGTTTTTTGAAGTTGGGCGCACCATTGCTACCAATAAAAACATTAATTTAGAGCCCGTCTATATCTTCTCTATGTCATCCCTATGTCACCTCTACTGCATTCTATCCTGATCATGAGGCTACAAAGTAGCTCCAAGCACTAAGCAGACACCGCCTCTGTGTTTTTAGACAAGCCTTCCATTTCCCATATTGAATGAACAGGGAAGAGCTTTCTTCCACCCAGAACATCTGAGTACTGGTGCTCTGACTGATTGACATGTGGAAATGTGCTCAGGGTCTGAATCCCAGGGCTGAGAGAGGATCCATTCTGGGATGTATGAAAGCAAGCTGTTCTTTTTGATGGGAACAAAAGGACAAGAAAACAGAGGAAGTATTTCAGAGGTGCACTGTTCAGAAAGGAGCAGGGCGGTGGATGTACCCAGAGGGATGCAGTGTGTGGTACAGTACATAAACCTACACAGCAGATCTTGCACACACACAGCCAGCCACTAACCTGACAGATGCGTATGGCGTTGTCCAGCACGGTCTTGGTGTCGGTGCCGTAGTCGGAGCAGGGCAGCTGGGCGCGGCTGAAATGGGCCTGCAGCAGCAAGTGGGTCTTGGTGTGGGCGCTGTCGTAGCTGTGGGGGTTGGCCTGCAGGGGGAGACGCTGAGCCAGCTCACTGTTCAGCTGGTCCTCGTTGTGCCTGACGGGCAGCTCCCCGTACTACTCAGCATCCTGGAGAAGAGAGGGTGGGAGGGGAGAGAGGGAGGGAGGGAATGGGGTAAGGGAGGAAGGGAGGGGGAGCAGAGGGAGAGAGAAGAGAAGAGAAGAGAGGGGGATATAAAGAGAAAGCGAGAAGGAAAGAGATCAAAGTCGGCGAGGAGGAAGTTAGTTCCCTGCTGTGGTTAGATCCTTTGTTACAGTCATCTCTGTTAAAACAGCTGCATCAGGATCACTGGCTCCCCTCACCCAAGAGAGCAGTCCCCCCAAAATATATTTAAGAGCAAAACCTCTCAGCGAATGAAGAAACCTTAAGTTACAACTGTCCACACCTGCTCATAAAATCCTATGAACAGTCAGCAAATACACAGCAATTTTCCACAATATAAAGTTTTATTTTTGAATACAATGTACAGTGGTGGTTCCCTTTCATATTGTTAGAGTCTGTGCTAAACTGTGAATGGATGATGTTGAACAAAAAACCATTTGGTCTAATATAAAACCATTTGGTCTAGTATAAAACCATTTGGTCTAATATAAAACCATTTGGTCTAGTATAAAACCATTTGGTCTTGTATAAAACCATTTGGTCTAATATAAAACCATTTGATCTAGTATAAAACCATTTGGTCTAATATAAAACCATTTGGTCTAATATAAAACCATTTGGTCTTGTATAAAACCATTTGGTCTAATATAAAACCATTTGGTCTTGTATAAAACCATTTGGTCTAATATAAAACCATTTGGTCTAATATAAAACCATTTGGTCTAATATAAAACCATTTGGTCTAATATAAAACCATTTGGTCTAATATAAAACCATTTGGTCTTGTATAAAACCATTTGGTCTAATATAAAACCATTTGGTCTAGTATAAAACCATTTGGTCTTGTATAAAACCATTTGGTCTAATATAAAACCATTTGATCTAGTATAAAACCATTTGGTCTAGTATAAAACCATTTGGTCTAGTATAAAACCATTTGGTCTAATATAAAACCATTTGGTCTAGTATAAAACCATTTGGTCTTGTATAAAACCATTTGGTCTAGTATAAAACCATTTGGTCTAATATAAAACCATTTGGTCTAGTATAAAACCATTTGGTCTTGTATAAAACCATTTGGTCTAATATAAAACCATTTGGTCTAGTATAAAACCATTTGGTCTTGTATAAAACCATTTGGTCTAATATAAAACCATTTGGTCTAGTATAAAACCATTTGGTCTAATATAAAACCATTTGGTCTAGTATAAAACCATTTGATCTTGTATAAAACCATTTGGTCTAATATAAAACCATTTGATCTAGTATAAAACCATTTGGTCTAGTATAAAACCATTTGGTCTAGTATAAAACCATTTGGTCTAATATAAAACCATTTGATCTAATATAAAACCATTTGGTCTAGTATAAAACCATTTGGTCTAGTATAAAACCATTTGGTCTAGTATAAAACCATTTGGTCTAGTATAAAACCATTTGGTCTAATATAAAACCATTTGGTCTAATATAAAACCATTTGGTCTAATATAAAACCATTTGGTCTAATATAAAACCATGATGCTCTATAAATCGGGCTGTGTTTAGTGCTGATGGGGTGTTCTGTTTTGAGGCTTGTTTGTGGGGTTTCAGAGGACACAGATGCAAGGAGACGCATGGCTCTTTTTCTGCGTTTCTCTAACTCACTGCAGTACGTTAAGTTTCCCCAACGTATTTCCATCAACAGAGGACCAGCGGAGACATTTGTCATTGGGCCTACCCTGCTCTGGACTGTTAAGCTAGCATCCATCAGCAGAGAGATGCAGTGTTAGAAAAGAGGGGGATTGAGGAACAGAGGGAACGATGAGGGGAAAAACAGGATTGATATGGCAGTGGTTTAGTGTCTGCATGCAGATGTGCAGGGGATAAAGACAATAAATCTTTATAAAGAGATCCTCATAACACACTAACTGCTAACTCCCCTACTCACTCCATCCAGCAATCCATCCCTGCTTCCCTCCCTCCATCCATCCATCTCTCTTGCACACTTTCTCTTTAGTGACATTTACAGACAGGGAGGGAGGGAAAGGGGGAGGCGAATATTGGAAAGTGCAGGAGAGACAGAGAGACAGACAGAGAGACAGACAGAGAGACAGACAGAGAGACAGACAGAGAGACAGACAGAGAGACAGACAGAGAGACAGACAGAGAGACAGACAGAGGGAAGAGCAACATACTTTTTTCACATAATCTTTCAGTGTGTGTGTGTGTGTGTGTGTGTGTGTGTGTGTGTGTGTGTGTGTGTGTGTGTGTGTGTGTGTGTGTGTGTGTGTGTGTGTGTGTGTGTGTGTGTGTATAGTAGATCACTTGTGAACTTTAAGAAGAAGAAATAGTAGAGCTTCGGGGAGTGGACATGGGAATCTAGCTGGGGGGAGTGGACAAGGGAATCTAGCTGTGGGGAGTGGACAAGGGAATCTAGCTGTGGGGAGTGGACAAGGGAATCTAGCTGGGGGGAGTGGACAAGGGAATCTAGCTGGGGGGAGTGGACAAGGATATCTAGCTGGGGGGAGTGGACAAGGGAATCTAGCTGGGGGGAGTGGACAAGGGAATCTAGCTGGGGGGAGTGGACAAGGGAATCTAGCTGGGGGGAGTGGACAAGGGAATCTAGCTGGGGGGAGTGGACAAGGGAATCTAGCTGGGGGGAGTGGACAAGGGAATCTAGCTGGGGGGAGTGGACAAGGGAATCTAGCTGGGGGGAGTGGACAAGGGAATCTAGCTGGGGGGAGTGGACAAGGGAATCTAGCTGGGGGGAGTGGACAAGGGAATCTAGCTGGGGGGAGTGGACAAGGGAATCTAGCTGGGGGGAGTGGACAAGGGAATCTAGCTGTGGGGAGTGGACAAGGGAATCTAGCTGTGGGGAGTGGACAAGGGAATCTAGCTGTGGGGAGTGGACAAGGGAATCTAGCTGGGGGGAGTGGACAAGGATATCTAGCTGGGGGGAGTGGACAAGGGAATCTAGCTGGGGGGAGTGGACAAGGGAATCTAGCTGGGGGGAGTGGACAAGGGAATCTAGCTGGGGGGAGTGGACAAGGGAATCTAGCTGGGGGGAGTGGACAAGGGAATCTAGCTGGGGGGAGTGGACAAGGGAATCTAGCTGGGGGGAGTGGACAAGGGAATCTAGCTGGGGGGAGTGGACAAGGGAATCTAGCTGGGGGGAGTGGACAAGGGAATCTAGCTGGGGGGAGTGGACAAGGGAATCTAGCTGGGGGGAGTGGACAAGGGAATCTAGCTGGGGGGAGTGGACAAGGGAATCTAGCTGTGGGGAGTGGACAAGGGAATCTAGCTGGGGGGAGTGGACAAGGGAATCTAGCTGTGGGGAGTGGACAAGGGAATCTAGCTGGGGGGAGTGGACAAGGGAATCTAGCTGTGGGGAGTGGACAAGGGAATCTAGCTGGGGGGAGTGGACAAGGGAATCTAGCTGTGGGGAGTGGACAAGGGAATCTAGCTGTGCGGAGTGGACAAGGGAATCTAGCTGTGGGGAGTGGACAAGGGAATCTAGCTGGGGGGAGTGGACAAGGGAATCTAGCTGTGGGGAGTGGACAAGGGAATCTAGCTGGGGGAGTGGACAAGGGAATCTAGCTGGGGGGAGTGGACAAGGGAATCTAGCTGGGGGAGTGGACAAGGGAATCTAGCTGGGGGGAGTGGACAAGGGAATCTAGCTGGGGGGAGTGGACAAGGGAATCTAGCTGTGCGGAGTGGACAAGGGAATCTAGCTGTGGGGAGTGGACAAGGGAATCTAGCTGGGGGGAGTGGACAAGGGAATCTAGCTGTGGGGAGTGGACAAGGGAATCTAGCTGTGGGGAGTGGACAAGGGAATCTAGCTGGGGGGAGTGGACAAGGGAATCTAGCTGGGGTGAGTGGACAAGTGAATCTAGCTGGGGGGGTGGACAAGGGAATCTAGCTGGGGGGAGTGGACAAGGGACAGGGGGCTGTAGGGGCTGGCTGGGGGCGTTGTGGGAGCAAAAGAGGGGAAGATAATGTCTAAATCTTTTCTGCATTTTCAACACATTTCTTTCCCGACAGTTCCTCTCTAATCTGTGATCCTTCACACTCCCATCTCGTCGAAATGTCTGGGTGAGAGCCATCATGGGGGAGTCAGAGGGGGGAGGGGGCACAACGGGTTATCTGACACAACTAAGATGTCGCCGGGTGACCCCCATTGAGGAGAGGTGTGAAACCGCTTTGTGTCCTAATGATCCCACCAATTACCAGCCACCAATCAGCAGCCTCACTAGGAATAACAGACTAAAACAGGGAGTAGAGGGAGAGGAGGAATAGGTACTCGCTATTAACTGGAAAAAAGAGGAAGAGAACAAAGACACCCAGGAGTAATGAGGGGAGTTAATGAGGCCCAGATAAAGAGGTGTTAATTTGACAGAACTGAGATCCAGACCTTAATCATGGTCATCTACCTATCCTACTGCCCAGTAGTCTATCCCTCTCTCTTTCTCAATGTGAACACAATGGGAGAAACACATGTAGAAGCACAGTAGTATGGTAAACAAATGACATCGGCTTGCACAATGCCTGATAGACTATTAGACTAAACTACACACTCAAACATTTAGAACAGGAAATGCAAATTAATGGCTGTAGCCCCACCGCTGATGATGGAGTCCAGTCCAGTCTAGTCCAGTCCAGTCCAGTCTAGTCCAGGACAGTCCAGGGCAGTATATAGTAGAGGAGATAGATGCCATGATGAAAATAAGACAATGTCATCATGTTCTGTGGTCATTCTCAGCAGGCAGTCAGACATACCGTGAGGACAGAGAGGATGTCCTGGATGGGCAGCTCAGCCCTCAGCCTCTCCTTGAACATCCTGACTGTCTGGTGCTTCAGGTAGTAGTAGGAGGAGATACGACCATACGTCAGGGCCTCAATGGTGCAATCATCCTGGAGGAAGAGAGGAGGAAAGACAGAGAGGAGAGGAAACAGTGGGGAAGAGATGAAAGGAGACAGTGAGGAGAGAAGACAGAGAGGAGAGGAAACAGGGTGGAAGAGATGAAAGGAGACAGTGAGGAGAGAAGACAGAGAGGAGAGGAAACAGGGCGGAAGAGATGAAAGGAGACAGTGAGGAGAGAAGACAGAGAGGAGAGGAAACCGGGAGGAAGAGATGAAAGGAGACAGTGAGGAGAGAAGACAGAGAGGAAGAGGGGCGAGAAGACATGGTCAACTCTACTGATTCATGTTAAATCTATCAACACAAACCACAATGGTCCCCTCAGTATGTACCTGTGTGCCTTAAGCCTTCACACTGCCTTACTACCACAGGCAAATGAATCAATATGAATACATGTGCACAGACTAAAACAGGGAGTAGACACAAACACTCCCCTACCTCTCCTATCTCCATACAGTAAGAACACTCCAGGTCTCGGAGACTCCTCTCCACCAGGTTGGACAGGTACTTGTTGATTGTGATCCAGGCTGTAGTAACTGGACAACACACAACCACGGTTAGACCTACATGTAACGGAAACTTAGGAAGAGAGATTACAACAATTAGGAAACAGACAACAACAAAAAAGCAACAGCCACGTTTATAAAAGATCCTGGGCTATTTAATAGAGGAAATTGAAACGTTTCATCATTTTCATATCTAGTTCCTGACTATTACTCCCAAATCAAGTGACCTCTGATAGGTCCAGAACACCACATGAGCAAGGACAATCCTTTAAAAAGTCCCTAAAAAGGAGTCCATCTTTAAGGAAACAGCTGACACAAACAATGCTTTTCTACCTCTCCCTTCTCTCTAATAAACCCTCTGTAGCCGCTGCAAAGTTATGCTAAAACAGAGAAATACTATTGGACATGTTTAAGATGTGGCCAGTGGCAGTCATAACTCAGGGGTATTAAAGGAGTCTATGGGGAGTCTGTAATATATGTATGTTTTTACTGCTTATTGATTTACTCATAACCCTGCGCTGACCATAGTAATGACTCCATGCTCCCAACACTAACACAGATACACTTCATCTATACAGACATAACGTATATTATCAACACACACACACACACACACACACACACACACACACACACACACACACACACACACACACACACACACACACACACACACACACACACACACACACACACACACACACACACACACACACACACACACACACACACACAGTGTATTCTCTAGCTAGCACATAAAAATCAATACACGGCACACATCGATCAAAAGCCACTGCATCATAAGCGTCAATAATACCACAGAATAGGCCTGTTTGTCTTCTCTGGGTTTGTTTTAGGGGTAAAACTGGGGTAACAGATAATTATTAAGACTTTAGACAAACTGTAGGTCTAAAGGAGCTTTGCCATGCCAGCCCACAGCCTGGAACAAACAAAATACCCTCTTATCACAAAATGATTCCCAGGTTTTGGGCCATATAGTATTTGCTGAGCTAAGACAACGCACAGCCAAAATGGCTTCCATGCGTGGCTCAGCGGCTCTAATGGGTAAGAGCTACCACATGAGACATGGCCATAAGTGCACACAACTACGTGCTTCATTAACTTCTAATAACAAATAACATTTGAGTGTGTGTGTGTGTGTGGGTGTGTATGTGTTTGGGTGTGTGTGTTTGGGTGTGTGTGTGTGTGTGTGTGTGTTTGTGTGTGTGTGTGTTTGGGTGAGCGTTTGAGTGTGTGTGCACATTTGAGTGTGTGTGTCTGTGTTTGGGTGCGCGTTTGAGTGTGTGTGTGTGTGTGTTTGGGTGTGTGTGTGTGTGGGTGTGTTTGGGTTTGGGTGTGTGTGTTTGGCTGTGTGTTTGTGTTTGGGTGTGTGTGTGTGGGTGTATGTGTGTGTGTGTTTGGCTGTGTGTGTGTGTGTGTGTTTGGCTGTGTGTGTGTATGTGTGTGTGTTTGGCTGTGTGTGTGTGTGTGTGTGTGTGTTTGGCTGTGTGTGTGTATGTGTGTGTGTTTGGCTGTGTGTGTGTGTGTTTGGGTGTGTGTGTTTGGGTGTGTGTGTGCAAAGCTTTAAAGTTAGTGGTATGAAAGATGTGGTTATACAGCATGCAGAGGAGTTCAAGCTATTACAAGTCATTTGCAGAGGAGAGGAAATAGAGAAATAATATGAGAATGTAACAGATGGGGAGAGATAGACAGAGACAGATAAGACAGAGAGAGAGACAGAGAGAGAGATAGACAGAGAGATAGACAGAGAAAGAGATAGACAGAGAGAGAGAGAGAGATAGACAGAGAGAGATAAGACAGAGAGAGAGACAGAGAGAGAGATTGACAGAGAGAGCAAAAGACAGAGAAAGAGATAGACAGAGAGAGCAATAAGACAGAGAAAGAGATAGGCAGAGAAAGAAATAGACAGAGAAAGAGATAGACAGAGAAAGAGATAGACAGAGAGAGAGATAGACAGAGAGATAGACAGAGAAAGAAATAGACAGAGAAAGAGATAGACAGAGAAAGAGATAGACAGAGAAAGAGATAGACAGAGAGAGAGATAGACAGAGAGCGAGATAGACAGAGAGAGATAGACAGAGAGAGAGAGCGTGTGCAAGAGAGATGGAGGATGAATACCAATGGCTCAGTTAACAGGTAGAAGGATGCTTAATGAAGGTAATTTGACAGTTGCCTCCATACTGATGTATAATAATGTATGTGTGTATGTAAACATGGATCCACTCACTCTGACACAGCCCACTCATCACATTACACTCACGTAAACAATCCTCCCATGATTATCATTCACAATCATCTGTTGTTCTGTTGAAAACCAGAGGAGGGGTGGGGCGGGGGGAGAAACAGATCCCGTTGGAAAATAACGCAGCGTCGAAATGGAAACAGCAGTTGGGGAGCGGCGGCCATACTTAATGTGGGTTTAATGTTAAGTATGGACGTCATTATCATCACTCCACATGTCAACACAGCCCAGCAGCCAATGCGTTTATTGCTGACCACATTTCACAGCTCTTTACTGGGGTGTGAGAGAGTGTGTGTGTGAGAGAGAGAGTGTTATGGGCTGTCTGATTAAGTCATGTCCATTAGAATCATCACCATTAGACTCCTGATGCTGCACAAATACATTTATGGTGTGTGTATGTGTTGTGTGTGTGTGTGTGTGTGTGTGTGTGTGTGTGTGTGTGTGTGTGTGTGTGTGTGTGTGTGTGTGTGTGTGTGTGTGTTTGTGTGTGGCAGCGCTGGATACAAGCCTCCCCAGTCAATCATGTCTCCATGAGTAACGGCCGGTGACAAGGTGACCGTCTCCAGGGCTTGCAGGACAGATCAGATGGCCAATTGGCCATGTATAAAATACAGCTGTGACAATGTGCTGTTGGGTGGTACACCTATCTAACCCATAAATCACCTGATATTACCGATACTAAACCAACTATAAAAAAAATAGGACAGGCTGAAAGGGTATGTAGAGCTTGAAGTATAACTTAATGGTGCTAAAAATGTATGTTAATCTTTATACCAACAGTGTGTTTCAACTTACATAACACAATATATATATATGTGTGTGTGTGTGTGTGTGTGTGTGTGTGTGTGTGTGTGTGTGTGTATGTAGGGGCTGGGAGGCCTGGGTCAGGCCTTAGTGGTAAATGTGGGCTGACAGCCGTGTCAATGCCAGCAGTCTGGAATGTTCTGGAATCCTCGTCCTCAATGCATAGCAGATGTCTCTGCAGCACAGTGCTTCCTTCTACCCAGCCATCCATTAGATGAGGATCAGTGTTTGTGTGTGTGTGTGTATGTATGTATATGTACGTGTGTGCGTCCCTGCATGTGTGTACTTGTTTTGTTGCAGAGACAGAGTGCTGTTGTGGCTGTAAATCATCTGTGTAATCACTAGGGTTGCAAAGGGTCGGAAACTTTCCGGTAAATTTTCCATTGAAAGTTAAGCCTGGGAATTTTGCTTAAATTCATCAAAAAAGTTAGCTTATAACAGTGAACCTTTTTTGTGGGATACACATAAGGCAATTCTAGATCTTATGGCATATTTTGGTTAAACTATCCCCAATTCAGTGGAATTGCAACCCTCTGCATGCGCAGTGCATTCTTCCATCACATGTACAGCTGATTCTCAAGATCCTGCACACTAATGAGATGCTATTGAGCCCACACAACTACACTGTCTGAGCCAAGGACTACATACTTTCTGGTAAGATTTGATTACAATACTGGGCGGGTGAATATATTTTATGTGACATACATGATTTTTTGTTAACTAGTAAATAGTAGCCTACAGCAAAGTGTGTTCAAATAATTTCTAACTTGTTAACAATTTCTGCTAGTTAGTTTTTACTACCATGTGGGTTTTAGCTTGCTTGAGCCTGCTAACTGAGGAGTGTTAATTCACCTGTTTCCATACATGTTTCATAAAAAAAAAGTATCTTACAAAGCAGTTGTTTAATCTAACTGCTTTAACTATTTATCTGTACATGGAATTGTATTTGTTGTTTTTGTACATTTTTTCCCCTAATCTTTACAGGAAAATGCACTATCTGATGTGTGGAGACATTTCACTGCAGCTAATGTAGAAGGTAAAGCTGTGTACATTTGCAAATACTGTGCAAAATCATATGTGAAGAATGCAACAGATGCAGAATCATCTGGCCAAGTGCATAAAGTTCCCTCAGCGCTCACAACAAGCAACCTCTGACAAAAGTCCCTCACCTTCTATTCGAGGTGAAAATGATGAATCAGACACCTTATCGATAGCAACAGCTCATGGTCCTCCTTGAATCAGGATTTTTTTTTACTCAATGGAGGAACATAGTCAGAGAAATGCTGATGAATGTATTGCTCGAGCTGTGTATGCAACTGGCTCACCTCTGATGCTCACAGGCAATGTGTATTGGAAGAGATTTCTGAATGTTCTTCGCCCAGCATACACCCCTCCAACCAGACATGCTTTATCTACTCATTTGATGGATGCAGAGTTCAGAGTTCAAGTGAAGGTCAAGCAAATCATAGAGAAAGCAGCATGTATTGCAATCATCTCTGATGGGTGGTCGAATGTTCTGAGAAAGGAATAATTAACTACATCATCTCCACCCCTCAACCAGTATTCTACAAGAGCACAGCCACAAGAGACAACAGACACACCAGTCTCTACATTGCAGATGAGCTGAAGGCAGTCATCAATGACCTTGGACCACAGAAGGTATTTGCACTAGTGACAGACAATGCTGCCAACATGAAGGCTGCTTGCTCTAAAGTGGAGGAGTCCTACCCTCACGTCACACCCATTGGCTGTGCTGCTCATGCATTGAATCTGCTCCTCAAGGACATCATGGCACTGAAAACAATGGATACACTCTACAAGAGACCCAAGGAAATGGTTAGCTATGTGAAGGGTCATCAAGTTATAGCAGCAATCTACCTCACCAAGCAAAGTGAGAAGAATAAGAGCACCACATTGAAGCTGCCCAGCAACACCCGTTGGGGTGGTGTTGCCATCATGTTTGACAGTCTCCTGCAGGGGAAGGAGTCTCTCCAAGAAATGGCCATATAACAGTCTGCCGAAAAGGACAGCCCCATCAACAGGATCCTCCTGGATGATGTATTTTGGGAGAGAGTGGTAAGCAGCCTGAAACCTATAGCAGTAGCCATTGCACGGATTGAGGGAGATAATGCCATCCTCTCTGATGTTCAGACTCTGCTTGCAGATGTAAGAGAAGAAATCCGTACTACCCTGCCCACTTCACTGTTGCTCCAAGCAGAGGAAACTGCTGTTCTGAAATACATCACAAAGTGTGAAGACTTCTGCCTGAAGCCCATACACGCCGCAGCGTACATGTTGGACCCCAAGTATGCTGGCAAGAGCATCCTGTCTGGTGCAGAGATCAATAAGGCCTATTGTGTCATCACTACCGTGTCTCGCCACCTTGGCCTCAATTATGGCAAGGTTCTTGGCAGTCTGGCGAAGTACACTTCCAAGCAAGGGCTTTGGGATGGAGATGCAATATGGCAGTCGTGCAAACATATCTCATCAGCCACCTGGTGGAAGGGACTTTGTGGATCTGAGGCTCTTTCCCCTGCTGCCTCCATCATCCTCCAAATCCCACCAGCCTTAGAGGTCCTTGTTTGGGAACACACACACCAAAGTGCGCAACAGGCTGACCAATACAATGGTTTAAAAATTGGTGGTCATCCGGGCAAATTTGAGGCTTTTTGAGCCTGACAAGGTTGGAAAGTGACAGTGAAGATGAGGTCTCAGAGCCTGATGTTCAAGAGGTGGACATTAAGGAGGTGCAGGGAGAAGACATGGAAGCCTGAGAGGAAGACAACCAAAGCATTAGTTTCTAGACTATCATTTTACAGATGTATGTTGAAAACATTTTTGGGAGATGCAAAGGATCATTGGGGATCATTCAATATTCCCTTTCTTTTGTTTTTCAGTGTAATCATCCCATGTGAAGAGTCAACTCATTTCATTAAAGTTCAATTCATAACTGAATTGTATTTTTTAATTTCTATTGGAAGGATTTAATCATTTACAATTATGTCTAGTTATAAGGTAAAAGGTTTATGTTTCTGTCTCCATCGGATATGGTAAATATATCCAATGCAAAAAACATCTACATTTAAAGGGTATTAATATTAATTTGCATATATTTCCATGAATTCCCACGGAAAGTTTCCACCTCTGAATATTCCCCAAAATGTGCAACCCTCACCATTATCACCACATATTATTATTATTAAAATACAGGAAAATAATGATGCTGTCAGATTAAGGGGAAATCGATAATCATGTGGGGAATTTGGTAACATCAATCCATGTGCAGGAATAAAGTGGATTTGAATCGGATCATGTATTAGGGCAATACTTACCTTTCTTCATATAACATCTAAGGTTAAACTCAGCTGATCTTATTTTAGCATTGTACATATCACCTTCATTTAAGACTCAGCGTGCAAATGCACCTATACGCATTGTGTAGTGCATATTTATTGATTTTACTTTTGAAACTATGCCAGTATTAGACATTACACAAACATTTAAACTAGCTACTAGCTTCGGATGCACAGTCTTCCTTCAGGTTGGTTGAAAACCTGGGGAAGTTGTTAGCAGGAAGATGCTAGCCCTGTGAGACCCCCGGTTGCAAAAAGTTAAAACAAAGAGGAAAAACAAGGAAATAACTCTCCTGAGAGGATTTTATTTTCAAACGTAATTTTCTTCAGAGCCAATCAGATGCGAGCGTTAACAGCCTGCCCAGAGAGCCTGCCCAATAGTCAAGTCAATGAGATTTGGAAGGATAGCCTCTAGAGTAGATTTACATTAGTAAAATATGTGTAGTAAGATCTCTCCAACATCACTTGCAACGTTTCTGTTTACACTATCCTTACATTAGCCTTGGATGTAGTGTGGCCAAAACCACATTCCTGCTTCGTGTGTGTGCAGCTATTAGTATACCTTAAATACCATAGTATAGAGACAACCAAAATAAGGAAAGCTATTCAAACAAATTGTACGTTTGTACGTGAAGTTTGACCGTAAACAGAAAATGGGTCTCTACAGGAGCTTCTCATCTACACCACAATTCTCAAATAAAATAAAAGCCATTAAGTTTTATTTGGCTGACAGAACAAAGATGTTTTCTACTGGTATTAAGGTAGGGGAGACGGGGCAAATAGTAAAATGGGGTCAGTTGTAACAGCTAAATAACTCAAATTTAGAAACAACTTAGAAAGATGTTAAACAGGTGTGCCTGGTAACTACTAGCATACCCCGTTTAAAGGCACTAAAATCTTTTGTCTTGCCCATTCACCCTCAATGGCACACATACACTATTCATGTCTCAATTCATGTCTCAATTCATGTCTCAATTGTCTCCTCACCTTCATGTACACTGATTGAAGTGACATCAATAAGGGATCATAGCTTTTACATGAATTCATCTGGTCAGTCTACGTCATGGAGAGAGCAGGTGTTCCTAAGGTTTTCCTAATGTTATAGTAAACACACAGCCAGGCTTTGAAGGAATGCTGGTTTGTTCATAGGTCTGACTGTGCCTGATGCTGATGAGATTAAGACATCAAAGCAGAGAGTGGCTGCATGGTTGAGAGAGCCAAGTTCTGGAAAATATTCGATCAGCAGTGAAAGAGAAGATGACCAGTGACGGAAATATAACATCATCAATGAGAAATAGAGCAAGACCCAATGAAGGAGAGACAGCCACCTGACAGTCTAATATGACCTAGAGCAGGGTTTCCCAAAGCCCAAATAGTTGCATGTTTCGGTTTTTGACATAGCACTACACAGCTGATTCAAATAATCAAAGCTTGATGATGATTGATTATTTGAATCGAGTTTGGGAGACAGAGTACTACTCAATGTGGAATCCATTGTCTACATCACTTTTTGCAATGACATATTATTCATGTTATGTTTCCAAGTACCTGTAGGATTGTATTTTTGTTGATCATAATAATGATCACTTTATTTTAGCAAAACTATGATTCACAAAGCGATAGTTTTAATCAATTTGCAAAAAGTAATCACAGTATTTGTTGCCATTACTTTATTTTTTGAGTTCTTTACACTTTATAGAGACATTAATTGAAGGTAGTACCTACAGTTCTATTGTATATATATATATATAACAAAAATACAGATCCTTGTTGTAATAAGAATATTTTTAAGTCTCTGTCCTAATTGGGTTTTTACTAGTGTAAAAAAAATTGCACATCCCCAATACAACTAACAAAAAAATGATTATTACGACCATAAATAACAAAAACTAGAGCAGCCCTGCGTTTATAAACGTGGATATGGACTTTACCACTTCAGCATGGCTTTGTGGCACATTCGATGCCACGCAGGGCTCACAGGCCAGAAGGTTGAGGGTTGGCCGACCACCACGGACAAGCTCACTCTCCCTGCCTGTCTTATTACACTACAATAAGAGCAGGCTGCAGAAAATGATCAGTTATGAGGAAATCAGATTTTCTACATTTTGATGGCATATTTATATCAAATACATGCAACAAATTTTCCACCAACAGGTTTCCGTACAAATGCACCACACAAAACCAATAAGCAACACATAACTACATACCGATTACAGACTTCGAGCGCTAATCGTAAATGGTCTGCGTTTTCAACACCACAATCAAGTAGAGTATGTCAAATACATTCCTGCCTACACAGTATCGAAGGCTTGGTTTGAAAATCTCTGAATGTCATTACACTTTTTGGTGTTTTCTAAGAAATGTCTCTTTACATTAATAGAACGACTGTTGTACAGTTTGGATGCTGGAATTATATTAGAGTGGAGTGGACGAAGGTGCGCAGGTAGCCTGCAGGAGACTTTTGAAGTGGCATAATAAGATTAAAACATTGTGACTAGTTGTGTTTATGCCACAACTAAAAATGTAATACATTTTAGAAGTTAAATGACATACAGTACCAGTCAAAAGTTGGGACACACATACTCATTCAAGTGTTTTTCTTACTTTTTACTATTTTCAACATTGTAGAATAACAGTGAAGACATCAAAACTATGAAGTAAAAGTGTTAAATCTAAATCTATTTTATATTTGAGATTCTTCAAAGTAGCCACCCTTTGCCTTGATGACAGCTTTGCACACTCTTGGAATTCTCTCAACCAGCTTCATGAGGTAGTCACCTGAATTGCATTTCAATTAACAGGTGTGCCTTGTTAAAAGTTAATTTGTGGAATTTCTTTCCTTCTTAATGCGTTCAAGCCAATCAGTTGTGTTGTGACAAGATAGGGTAGATAAGGTAGATAGGTAGATATACAAAAGACCAAGTCCATAATATGGCAAGAACAGCCAAAATAAGCATAGAGAAATGACAGTCCATCATTACTTTAAGACGTGAAGGTCAGTCAAACCGGAAAATTTCAAGTACTCTGAAAGTTTCTTCAAGTGCAGTCGCAAAAACCATCAAGTGCTATGATGAAACTGGCTCTCATGAGGACCACCACAGGAAAGGAAGACCCAGAGTTACCTCTGCTGCAGAGGATAAGTTCATTAGAGTTACCAGCCTTAGAAATCGGCAATTAACTGCAGCTCAGATTTCAGCCCAAATAAATGCTTCACAGAGTTCAAGTAACAGACACATCTCAACATCAACTGTTCAGAGGAGACTATGTGAATCAGGCCTTCATGGTTGAACTGGTGCAAAGAAAACACTACTAAAGGACACCAATAATAAGAAGAGACATGCTTGGGTCAAGAAACACAAGCAATGGACATTAGACCGGTGGAAATCTGTCCTTTGGTCTGATGAGTCCAAATTTGAGATTTTTGGTTCAAACCACCGTGTCTTTGTGAGACGCAGAGTGGGTGACCGGATGATCTTCTCATGTGTGGTTCCCATCGTGGACCATGGAGAAGGTGTGATGGTGTGGGGGTGCTTTGCTGGTGACACTGTCAGTGATTTCTTTAGAATTCAAGGCACACTTAACCAGCATTGCTACCACAGCATTCTGCAGCAATACGTCATCCCATCTGGTTTGTGCTTAGTGGGACTATCATTTGTTTTCAACAGGACAATGACACAACACACCTCCAGGCTGTGTAAGGGCTATTTGACCAATAAGGAGAGTGATGGAGTGCTGCATTAGATGACCTGGCCTCCACAATCACCCAACCTCAACCCAATTGAGATGGTTTGGGATGAGTTGGACTGCAAAGTGAAGGAAAAGCAGACCAAAGGGCTCAGCATATGTGGGAACTCCTTCAAGACTGTTGGAAAAGCATTCCAGGTGACTACCTCATGAAGCTGGTTGAGAAAATGCCAAGAGTGTGCAAAGCTATCAAGGCAAAGGGTGTTTTTCTTTCTCACTTTTGTGGTTACTACATGTTTCCATATGTGTCATTCCATAATTTTTATGTCTTCACTGGTACTGTATATTTTGGCTATATTGAAGCGTTAGGTTCTAGGTCGAGGAAATAGCTGCTCGGTGTTACGCTTTCCTGAATAACTGGGCCTGCTGGGAGCATAGACCTATGTAGTCACATAGGACAACTAAGGAGAATGATGATCGGCAACACAAAGCGCATCAGTATCAGAAATAGACTACAGCCAGACTGGCCTACTACTGTGCATTTCTAGAATGTCGAGAGTAGACCCACAACTGATCCAAATGGAATGAAGCATTCAAATAACAGGGCTTTCATTATTTAAATGACATTTTCACTGCAGTTTACACCCTAGAGTAGAATTGTACTCAATTGCACTAGTTTTCCATTGGATTGTGGCGTTGTAGGCTAGTCCTGGCAGGATCCTTGTATAGTCCCTAAAATATAAATAGGGGAGCTTTTTGAGCTGCGTGTCTTCACTATTATTTGAAGCGCATTGATTTTTCACTGCTACGCAGACGATACACCACTTTTCATTTCTGTGTCACCAGAGGATTTTAGCTCCACGGATAAATTATTAGACTATTAGTGATTTAAATACTTGTATGGCTCACAATTTCCTCCAGCGAAATCAAGACAAGACCAAGGTACCTATTGTTAGAGCCAAAGCACAGAGAGAGAATCTAGTTGCACATTTTAATTTATGGGCAATAAAGATAAAACCTAGGTGGTATTTTAGATTCTAAACTCAATTTCAAATCACACATTAGGAATGTGAACAAATACACAATTATTTATTGGCACTGGCCTTTTAACTATCCCAAAGCCTAGGACCAGGAGGCATGGACAGGCATCCTTTAGTTATTATGTCCTCAGCCTCTGGAATAGCCTGCCAGAGAACCTGACGGGGTTTGAAACTGTGGAAAACCAGTATGAGGGTTTGTGCACAGGCTAGAATGAAAGGCAGCCAGTGCGTGGGAGAGAAAATATCTGTAGAGTTCAAAAAGTATTCACACTCAAAGCCATGAAAAGGAATAACCCAAGGAGGCCGAGATGCAAATATAGTATAATTAATTGAATCCATCCTCAAAAATAAACAAAAAGTGAAAGTGCTAATGTAAATAAAAAAGGAACAGAGCATACGTGTCGGCCTCATGCCTTCATCAGTGCCGTGCAAACAAATTAAGACACGTACTTCAGGCCCCTGCTGCTCGTAACAGGCATAACAGGTGCAAGCAGATAGTTAATTAGAGACTGGCGAACAGGAAGTCAAAGCATATTAACAAGGAATATAAAAAATTGACAATTCATACATACCGTTCAAAAGTTTGGGCTCACTTAGAAATGACCTTGTTTTAGAAAGAAAAGCAAAATGTTTTTTGACCATTAAAATAACATCAAATTGATCAGAAATACAGTGTAGACATTGTTCATGTTGTAAATGACTATTGTAGCTGGAAACGGCAGATTTTTTAGGGAATATCTACATAGGCGTACAGAGGCCCATTATCAGCAACCATCACTCCTGTGTTCCAATGGCACGTTGTGTTAGCTAATCCAGGTTTATCATTTTAAAAGGCTAATTGATCACAGAACAGCGCAAACTGGCTCTAACCAGAATAGAAAGAGGAGTGGGAGGACACAGTGCACAAATGAGCAAGAGGACAAGTACATTAGCGTGTCTAGTTTGAGAAACAGAGTCCTCAACTGGCAGCTTCATTAAATAGTACCCGCAAAACACCAGTCTCATCGTCAAAAGTGAAGAGGCGACTCCGGGATGCTGGCCTTCTAGGCAGAGTTGTAAAGAAAAAGCCATATCTCAGACTGGCCAATAAAAATAAAAGATGGGCAAAAGAACACAGACACTGGACAGAGGAAGATTGTATAAAAGTGTTAAGGACAGACAAATCTAAGTTTGAGGTGTTCAGATCACAAAGAAGAACATTTGTGAGATGCAGAAAAAATGAAAAGATGCTGGAGGAGGGCTTGACACCATCTGTCAAGCATGTGGTGGAGGCAATGTGATGGTCTGGGGGTGCTTTGGTGGTGGTAAAGTGGGAGAATCCTGAAGAAGGAAGGCTCTCACTCCATTTTGCATGCCATGCCCTGTGAACGACGCTTAATTGGAGCCAATTTCCTCCTACAACAGGACAACAACCCAAAGCACAGCCCCAAACTATGCAAGAACTATTTAGGGAAGAAGCAGTCAGCTGGTATTCTGTCTATAATGGAGTGGCCAGCACAGTTACCGTATCTCAATCCTATTGAGCTGTTGTGGGAGCAGCTTGAACATATGGTACGTAAGAAGTGCCCATCAAGCCAATCCAACTTGTGGGAGGTGCTTCATGAAGCATGGGTTGAAATCTCTTCAGATTACCTTAACAAATTGACAACTAGAATGACAAAGGTCTGCAAGGCTGTAATTGCTGCAAATGGAGGATTCTTTGACGAAAGCAAAGTTTGAAGGACACAATTATTTCAATTAAAAATCATTATTTGTAAACTTGTCAAGTCTTGACTACATTTCCTATTAATTTTGTAACTCATTTCATGTATGTTTTCATGGAAAACAAGGGAATTTCTAAGTGACCCCAAACTTTTGAACGGTAGTAAATGTCACATATGATTGGAAAGAGAACAGTCTAGGATACATACCAATATCAGAAGCAATATAAATGAAATACTTGAGTAGGGCCGAAACTGTGGACATATTTAAAAGAGATCTTAAAACATCTTTTGAGCTTTGCTTTTCCTCAGGCTTTTCCCCCTGTAAAGCACATTGAGCTATGCTTTTCCTCAGGCTTTTCCCTTTGTAAAGCACAGTGAGCTTTGCTTTTCCTCAGGCTTTTCCCCCTGTAAAGCACATTGAGCTTTGCTTTTCCCCCTGTAAAGCACAGTGAGCTTTGCTTTTCCTCAGGCTTTTCCCCCTGTAAAGCACAGTGAGCTTTGCTTTTCCTCAGGCTTTTCCCCCTGTAAAGCACAGTGAGCTTTGCTTTTCCTCAGGCTTTTCCCTCTGTAAAGCACATTGAGCTTTGCTTTTCCTCAGGCTTTCCCCCCTGTAAAGCACAGTGAGCTTTGCTTTTCCTCAGGCTTTTCCCTCTGTAAAGCACAGTGAGCTTTGCTTTTCCTCAGGCTTTCCCCCTGTAAAGCACAGTGAGCTTTGCTTTTCCTCAGGCTTTCCCCCTGTAAAGCACAGTGAATTTTGCTTTTCCTCAGGCTTTTCCCCCTGTAAAGCACAGTGAGCTTTGCTTTTCCTCAGGCTTTCCCCCTGTAAAGCACAGTGAGCTTTGCTTTTCCTCAGGCTTACCCCCCTGTAAAGCACATTGAGCTTTGCTTTTCCTCAGGCTTACCCCCTGTAAAGCACATTGAGCTTTGCTTTTCCTCAGGCTTACCCACTGTAAAGCACATTGAGCTTTGCTTTTCCTCAGGCTTTCCCCCCTGTAAGCACATTGAGCTTTGCTTTTCCTCAGGCTTTCCCCCCTGTAAAGCACAGTGAGCTTTGCTTTTCCTCAGGCTTTCCCCCCTGTAAAGCACATTGAGCTTTGCTTTTCCTCAGGCTTTCCCCCCTGTAAAGCACAGTGAGCTTTGCTTTTCCTCAGGCTTTCCCCCCTGTAAAGCACAGTGAGCGTTGCTTTTCCTCAGGCTTTCCCCCCTGTAAAGCACATTGAGCTTTGCTTTTCCTCAGGCTTTCCCCCCTGTAAAGCACAGTGAGCTTTGCTTTTCCTCAGGCTTTCCCCCCTGTAAAGCACAGTGAGCTTTGCTTTTCCTCAGGCTTTCCCCCCTGTAAAGCACAGTGAGCTTTGCTTTTCCTCAGGCTTTCCCCCCTGTAAAGCACATTGAGCTTTGCTTTTCCTCAGGCTTTCCCCCCTGTAAAGCACATTGAGCTTTGCTTTTCCTCAGGCTTTCCCCCCTGTAAAGCACAGTGAGCTTTGCTTTTCCTCAGGCTTTCCCCCCTGTAAAGCACATTGAGCTTTGCTTTTCCTCAGGCTTTCCCCCCTGTAAAGCACATTGAGCTTTGCTTTTCCTCAGGCTTTCCCCCCTGTAAAGCACAGTGAGCTTTGCTTTTCCTCAGGCTTTCCCCCCTGTAAAGCACAGTGAGCTTTGCTTTTCCTCAGGCTTTCCCCCCTGTAAAGCACATTGAGCTTTGCTTTTCCTCAGGCTTTCCCCCCTGTAAAGCACATTGAGCTTTGCTTTTCCTCAGGCTTTCCCCCCTGTAAAGCACATTGAGCTTTGCTTTTCCTCAGGCTTTCCCCCCTGTAAAGCACATTGAGCTTTGCTTTTCCTCAGGCTTTCCCCCCTGTAAAGCACAGTGAGCTTTGCTTTTCCTCAGGCTTTCCCCCCTGTAAAGCACATTGAGCTTTGCTTTTCCTCAGGCTTTCCCCCCTGTAAAGCACAGTGAGCTTTGCTTTTCCTCAGGCTTTCCCCCCTGTAAAGCACAGTGAGCTTTGCTTTTCCTCAGGCTTACCCCCCTGTAAAGCACATTGCATTGCGTTCCATGTCTGAAATGTGCTGCATAAATAAAGCTTGATATTTTTTTATTTGATGCACCTGGCCTCTCTGTTGTCTATCAGCTATTCCTCCATCTTGTGGATTTATATTGAAAAGTGATGAAGATTTTTTATGAGTGGTATGATTGCTAGTTAACTTATTGCAGATCTGGACAAATGATCCCATTATCACCTTCTTGACCTTTGTGCTGTTGACTTATGTTATGTTGCTGTTATGTTGTTATGTTGTTGTCTTAGGTCTCTCTTTATGTAGTGTTGTGTCTCTCTTGTTGTGATGTGTGTTTTGTCCTATATTTATATTGTACTTATTATGTTTTCAATCCCAGACCCCCGTCCCCGCAGGAGGCCTTTTGCCTTTTGGTAGGCCGTCATTGTAAATAAGAATTGTTCTTAACTGACTTGCCTAGTTAAATAAAGGTTAAATAAAATACAATAAAATCACTATTGTCACTATGGATAGAGGGTAGGATAGACAGTAGACTGGTAGACTATTTACCGGTGGTATAGTAAGCACGTGGAAAAGCACAGTGCATAAGGGAAGTACCAAAACACCTTGATAGGAGAGGCGCATACAAGCAGATGAGGAAATGTGGCTATATGGATATATTATATAGTGAAATGGCAAATGTAAATCAGTGGGGGAAAAAACACACCACCATCCCCTGTGCCCAATAAAAAAAACACACAACCCTCCCCAAAGTAACAAAAAAAGTTAGACACTAAATTTCAAACTGTCCTCCAGGTAGTTAGTTACCTGATGTGATCCCCCTGGAAGAGTACAATAACAGAAGATTTTCTGACCAGGCAAATAAAAAATACCTGAGTCAATTATCCATGAGAGCAACAGAGAAAGAGTAGGCCCATTTAACCTTTCACCTCTCAGCAATTATGAAATTCTCCCAGATCGATGATGGAGAGATAAACAGGAGAAATAAACCACACCTACAGAACAACTACAACCTACTGTAACTACAGGAGAGATAAACCACACCTACAGAACAACTACAACCTACTGTAACTACAGGAGAGATAAACCACACCTACAGAACAACTACAACCTACTGTAACTACAGGAGAGATAAACCACACCTACAGAACAACTACAACCTACTGTAACTACAGGAGAGATAAACCACACCTACAGAACAACTAAAACCTACTGTAACTACAGGAGAGATAAACCACACCTACAGAACAACTACAACCTACTGTAACTACAGGAGAGATAAACCACACGTACAGAACAACTACAACCTACTGTAACTACAGGAGAGATAAACCACACCTACAGCACAACCACAATCTACTGTAACTACAGGAGAGATAAACCACACCTACAGAACAACTACAACCTACTGTAACTACAGGAGAGATAAACCACACCTACAGAACAACTACAACCTACTGTAACTACAGGAGAGATAAACCACACCTACAGAACAACCACAATCTACTGTAACTACAGGAGAGATAAACCACACCTACAGAACAACTACAACCTACTGTAACTACAGGAGAGATAAACCACACCTACAGAACAACTACAACCTACTGTAACTACAGGAGAGATAAACCACACCTACAGAACAACTACAACCTACTGTAACTACAGGAGAGATAAACCACACCTACAGAACAACTAAAACCTACTGTAACTACAGGAGAGATAAACCACACCTACAGAACAACTACAACCTACTGTAACTACAGGAGAGATAAACCACACCTACAGAACAACTACAACCTACTGTAACTACAGGAGAGATAAACCACACCTACAGAACAAACACAACCTACTGTAACTACAGGAGAGATAAACCACACCTACAGAACAACCACAGCCTACTGTAACTACAGGAGAGATAAACGACACCTACAGAACAACTACAACCTACTGTAACTACAGGAGAGATAAACCACACCTACAGAACAACTACAACCTACTGTAACTACAGGTGAGATAAACCACACCTACAGAACAACTACAACCTACTGTAACTACAGGAGAGATAAACCACACCTACAGAACAACTACAACCTACTGTAACTACAGGAGAGATAAACCACACCTACAGAACAACTACAACCTACTGTAACTACAGGAGAGATAAACCACACCTACAGAACAACTACAACCTACTGTAACTACAGGAGAGATAAACCACACCTACAGAACAACTACAACCTACTGTAACTACAGGAGAGATAAACCACACCTACAGAACAACCACAACCTACTGTAACTACAGGAGAGATAAACCACACCTATAGAACTACAACCTACTGTAACTACAGGAGAGATAAACCACACCTACAGAACAACTACAACCTACTGTAACTACAGGAGAGATAAACCACACCTACAGAACAACTACAACCTACTGTAACTACAGGAGAGATAAACCACACCTACAGAACTACAACCTACTGTAACCACAGGAGAGATAAACCACACCTACAGAACAACCACAACCTACTGTAACTACAGGAGAGATAAACCACACCTACAGAACAACTACAACCTACTGTAACTACAGGAGAGATAAACCACACCTACAGAACAAACACAACCTACTGTAACTACAGGAGAGATAAACCACACCTACAGAACAACTACAACCTACTGTAACTACAGGAGAGATAAACCACACCTACAGAACAACTAAAACCTACTGTAAATACAGGAGAGATAAACCACACCTACAGAACAACTACAACCTACTGTAACTACAGGAGAGATACACCACACCTACAGAACAACTACAACCTACTGTAACTACAGGAGAGATAAACCACACCTACAGAACAACTACAACCTACAGTAACTACAGGAGAGATAAACCACACCTACAGAACAACTACAACCTACTGTAACTACAGGAGAGATAAACCACACCTATAGAACAACTACAACCTACTGTAACTACAGGAGAGATAAACCACACCTACAGAACAACTACAACCTACTGTAACTACAGGAGAGGTAAACCACACCTACAGAACAACTACAACCTACTGTAACTACAGGAGAGATAAACCACACCTACAGAACAACCACAACCTACTGTAACTACAGGAGAGATAAACCACACCTACAGAACAACTACAATCTACTGTAACTACAGGAGAGATAAACCACACCTACAGAACATCTACAACCTACTGTAACTACAGGAGAGATAAACCACACCTACAGAACAACTACAACCTACTGTAACTACAGGAGAGATAAACCACACCTACAGAACAACTACAACCTACTGTAACTACAGGAGAGATAAACCACACCTACAGAACAACTACAACCTACTGTAACTACAGGAGAGATAAACCACACCTACAGAACAACTACAACCTACTGTAACTACAGGAGAGATAAACCACACCTACAGAACAACTACAACCTACTGTAACTACAGGAGAGATAAACCACACCTACAGAACTACAACCTACTGTAACCACAGGAGAGATAAACCACACCTACAGAACAACCACAACCTACTGTAACTACAGGAGAGATAAACCACACCTACAGAACAACTACAACCTACTGTAACTACAGGAGAGATAAACCACACCTACAGAACAAACACAACCTACTGTAACTACAGGAGAGATAAACCACACCTACAGAACAACTACAACCTACTGTAACTACAGGAGAGATAAACCACACCTACAGAACAACTACAACCTACAGTAACTACAGGAGAGATAAACCACACCTACACATTCAGGTGAAAACACATGGATGTACTGGACTTTCTAACTCACTACCAAACGGGGAGTATTTGACCTGATAGAAGTAGAAAAAAATAGAAGTAGATTTAATTCAATACAGAAACAGTGATGGAAACAACTGGACATGAGCCTGTACCTGTGATGGTGTAGTCCACGTAGCGTCTGGTCTTCCCATCGTAGTTCTCAGTACCTTGACCAGATGACAATGACCAGACAATGGCAATGACCAGATGGGCAGGGAAGTTGACACCCCAGGCCAGAGTACTGGTGACAGAGAGAGATTAGAGTGTCATACCTGTCATGGATTTAACAAAGTAAAGCAGAAACACCTTCAGTGTCATATCTGCAACATTGTTGTATATACATGTAACTATTCAATATGTATATACCTGTAACTATTCAATATGTATATACCTGTAACTATTCAATATGTATATACCTGTAACTATTCAATATGTATATACCTGTAACTATTCAATATGTATATACCTGTAACTATTCAATATGTATATACCTGTAACTATTCAATGTGTATATACCTGTAACTATTCAATGTGTATACACCTGTAACTATTCAATATGTATATACCTGTAACTATTCAATGTGTATATACCTGTAACTATTCAATGTGTATACACCTGTAACTATTCAATATGTATACACCTGTAACTATTCAATATGTATATACCTGTAACTATTCAATATGTATATACCTGTAACTATTCAATGTGTATACACCTGTAACTATTCAATATGTATATACCTGTAACTATTCAATGTGTATACACCTGTAACTATTCAATATGTATATACCTGTAACTATTCAATATGTATACACCTGTAACTATTCAATATGTATATACCTGTAACTATTCAATGTGTATATACCTGTAACTATTCAATATAGTTACAGTTGACAAACAGTTCCTCCACAGTCTTCCTGTCTCTCTCGTGTAGTCCAGCGTGATGCATGCCGATACCAAACGCCAACGTCAGCTTCAGGTTGGACTCCCTCACCGTGGCGATGATGTCTGTCATCTGGGTAACATTAACTAATCAGAGCATGAGACCTCACCTCATCAACCCACGACAGCACGAGACCTTATCTTCTCGACCAATAGAGATACAGTAAACCAGTAGACAGTGTAGGACTAGAAGACACATCCATGACGAAGAAGACATTGTTGGACATGAGCAGGGAGGGGGGCTACGGAAGGAGTGGAGAAAAGGGAGGTGGAGAAAAAAACTGAAAACAACATGTGGGACAGAGCAAGCAAAACATTTGAGAGGGTTTTACAGGGAGAGATACAGGGAGGACGAGGGGTACATGTTCACAGAGGAAGGAAGGCGGGAGAAGAGCTAACTGCAGCAGAGGAAGTAATAGAGAGATCATAAGGCTAACTCGGGCAGAGAGGAGACGGAGGACGGGATGGAGGGACCCCCACTGAGACTGAGGCAGCTAGCGCCAGCCGCCTGTCAGTCAAACCACAGGGACTCCAGCAGCTACACGGCCAGTACAGAAACACAGCAGGGAGCAGCATATATCACTGGAACACACACACACTGCAGGGCCAGTTCAACACACCCAGGGCTAAAAATACACATACAGTAAATGTCAGGTTCTCACAAGGTCGTCATTGAAAATAAGAATTTGTTCTTAACTGACTTGCCTTTTTAAATAAAGGTTAAATAAAATAACAAAATATATACAGTATTAAGGACTAGTGTGTGTGTGTGTGTGTGTGTGTGTGTGTGTGTGTGTGTGTGTGTGTGTATTTTACGAGTTGGGGTTTGAAGTCAGTCTGAGCTCTATATTTCGCTCAGACCACAGGCTTGGTGTGAAAGGCGAGCAGCCCCATAAAACATGTTGATATCCATCTTTTACAACGCCAAGCCTACTGTGACTTCATAAGGTCCAATATGAGGGATTATTCACCAGACACACATCCAACACTGCTCTGCTCAGCTCTCTCTCTGTCTGGCAGCCCTGAGCAAATACATTGTTTTACTGTTTTTTAATGTGTGTGAGAGAGATAGCGGGAGAGAGACAGCATTAGCTAGTGTGTGTGTGTGTGTTTGTATTTTAAGAATTTCTCCTTGTTTATGGGTCCCTATATGTCAGACAGACATGTAAAGTTAATTACTGCCCATCTTCTATCAGAGCACATTTTCTCATCTTGAAATAATCCTGAAGTATGCAGAGAAAATAATGGGATATGACACAGGCGTTTCCTGTAGAAGTTGGTTTGAGTTCCCTCTGTAATTACACTCAAACCAGTGCTTAGAGAGAGAGAGAATATCAGGAGGAAGGAGAGGACGAGAAAGGAGAGAGCAACAAGCAGCAGAGGATGAGGAATAGGAAGACTGGAGGAATAGAACAGTCAGAGGAGATAGAGAAAGAGAGAGACTAAGAGAGAGCGAAAGAGAGAGCGAGCGAGAGAGAAACACTATAGATGTACACAGCTCTGATTACAGGGTTAGTTCCACTAGGAGGTAACAAGTATAAGCCTGGTCACCTGAGTCTCGTCCTGGTGCAGCCACTGTTTGGGGTCGTCCCCCGTGGTCAGGAAGGCTATCAGGTCTAGAGCTGTCAGACGAGTCTGTCGTCGCGACGACACAAAGATCAGAACAGGCTTGGCTGGAGAACAGGCGAATCGCTGGAGAGAGAGAGAGAAAGAGAGAGAGAGAAATATAAAGAGAAAGAGAGAGAAAGATAGAACCATAGAAAGAGAATGAATGTCTTCTCAGTCAGTCAGTCAGTGAGAGAGAGTGAGAGAGAGCGAGAGAGAGAGAGAGAGAGTGGATGAAAGAGAACCAGAACGAGAGAGCGAGACAGAGTGATAGATAGATCAAGTGAGTCCAGCTGGAAGCAAGGCCCATCTGGGTGTCTAAAGGTTTGTCATTGTCCTTGTCCGGGGGAGAGGGACAGGGAACTGAGCGCTTTTTGTCTGTTGTGCTCAGAGGCTCGCTGGGTAGGGCAGCAGTGCATTGTGGTGTGTGGAGTGGCCAGGCAGGGCAGACGCGTGTGTACACATATCTAAAGGCCTGGATAATGGATTGGGCATCTAAACCCAGCCAACATCCCCAGTCCCTCCCGGTCAGCCAACATCCCCAGTCTAAACAGCCCGATTTATAACCAGACAATCTGTCTGCCAGGGACACTCTGCAACAGTAACACAACGTTTAGACAACCAATACCGTCACAGAGAAGACTGGAATGGTAGGATACAGTTGGAATTTGAGCGCAATGTTTGAAAAGCATTACAAATGACGTTATGGTAACACTTTATAATAACTTTCAGAAATAAGCAGTTGTAAATGCTTATGAATGCTTTATAAATGTTATATAAATTGTATATCTGCTGAAAAACTTTTTATCTCAAAAAGAAAATACTAAGTGAATGTAAAGCGTGTTTGTCTACAAGTGGTTTTCATGTTGGACATGCAGGCATACATGAGTTCCCATGTCTCTCTGCGGTGGACAGGGAGCTTATTAAATACCCTTCTGATATCATTACTGCTATTATTATTATTATTATTAAAGGACTGTCAAGTCATCTGTCCGCATTGGTACCGTGATTTCTGTTGATTACCAGAGCAACTCCAGCATGGCTCCAGAGAAACAGGACTCCAAACCATTACCGTGCTGTGGTCAAAACAATTACACGGATTCCCTGCCGAAAACATCAGTATTATTCTAATAACTCTTATTACATACATTTATCAAATATGAAAAGGGTGTTTTCGGATACATGAACACTAAAAAACACTGGCTAACACTACAAATGTGGTCACTGGTTGGCTTGAGAACAGCAATGTCAACTACAAAACCTTCAACTGATGATAGAGACATGAACTCTATCTGAACACAGGACAGGAGGTCAAAAGGTGAAAGGATGAGCAGGTTTAAACTACAGGAGATGTCTTGTCTATGTGAAACTGAGACTAACGTGATGGTATGATCAGGGTAGAACACTGTTGTAATGACTGATTCAGATAAGAAGCTGATCCTAGGTCTGAGCCTAAGTGCAACTCCTACCAGGAGCGGCGTTTCACGATGCTTGTAGAGTCTAGTATGTGGTTGCTATGGAGAGCGTGGTCACGCGGACAGTCTTGTTGGTGTGGGAGGAGATGAAGTTGGTCCTGGACACTATGACCTCCAGCACAGGACCTCTGTCCCCCCCTGGGATACAGACACAGTGGTATGGTCCAGTGTGAGAAAGTTTGACAAAGCATTTCACTATGGAGAGCAGTATTATTATTAACTCTATAGAATTCTATAAGAATGTTGTTTGTATGAGGGTTAAAGTTAAGGCTCTATAGGAGGCTCTGTTTGTATGAGGGTTTATGAGGGTTAAAGTTAAGGCTCTATAGAACGTTCTGTTTGTATGAGGGTTTATGAATGTAAAAGTTTAGGCTCTACACAAAGTTTTGATTGTATGGGGTTTGAAAGGCAAGAACCATACCCATAGATATTAAAGATCTCTCTATATGCTTCTAGATAGAATTAGGCTGTGGTACCTAGCAGGTGGATCTCATCGATGATGAGGATGGCTACTTTCTGGACGTAGCTGCGGTTCTACCAGGAGCGACTCACGCGAGTCACATCACCTGTCAGCTCCACGACAACAGGGACGAGGAGAGAGGGAAGGAAAGGAGGGAGAGAGCAAGAAAGAGACAATAGATGGATGGATAGATGGATGGATGGATGGATGGATGGATACTACAGCTGATGGCCATTGACAGATGTGAATGCAACAGAAATGCCATGGTTATAACCAAGTCTCACTCACTTCTTCCCCAGTTTTTCCTCTATCCTGATCTTCTAGTCCTCGATCCTCTCCCTGACCAGAGCTTTCAGAGGGGCAATGTACACCACCTGAGAACACACAGATATAAACAGAGAGAAATGTATAGCGATATAGAAAGAGAAAAAGAGAGAGATAGAGTGAAGGGGGGGCAGACAGACCTTAGAGGTAGGGTAATGGTTGAAGACTCGGAACATGGCCATCTCGGCAGCGATGGTTTTACCGGAGCCCATTGGCGCCCCCAGCAGGACGTTGGTGTCGGTGTGGTAGATCTGTGTAGATCTGTGTCTGGATGGGATTGAAGTGGGTGAACTTGTACAGACTCTCGTACTCCGGGTTCCCCAGGGCGGTGATGGGCAACGGCTGCAGGTCCAGCAGCTCTGAGAATCCACAGGGCAACATTGAGACAACGTATGGGTACATTTGTCAAGGAAAAAAGACAAAGAAAAGTGTATGTGAGAAGTATGAAGAGCTGTTTCCTCTGTCCACCTCTGAGGGTTGGTCTGTGCGTGTGAGTCTGTTGTACAGTACCAGTATGTGGGGGATGTCTCTCAGGCAGGATGAGGTGTTGGAAGTTGATGATGCAGACAGCCTCTGAGCCCAGCCAGCGGTCTGACACAGCTCTGATGTAGTACTGGGAGGGCATGGGCTCAAAGATAGGGATGGTGAACACCACCTGTTGGGGCTCCCCACTCACCACCTGGAAAACACACACAAGGCTCTACCATATCCACTGATACAGGGTCAGATTTATTCCGTACCCATAATGGTTAAGGTTAGGATTAGGGGTCAGGTAATCTGATCCTAGATCTGTAGTTAGGGGCAACTTCTGCCTCAAGGGAAGTTAATGGTACCCAGAAACCCACTTGTTTCTTCTGTAGGAGCAGGTACTCTGAATGGTAGATGTGATCGTTGATGGGGTCCTCCACCCACAGCCACCAGGGATCTCCCACTGAACCATGACACTAAGAGAGGAGAGGAGAGGAGAGGAGAGGAGAGGAGAGGAGAGGAGAGGAGAGGAGAGGAGAGAGGCAGAGGAGAGAGGCAGAGGAGAGAGGAGAGAGGCAGAGGAGAGAGGAGAGGCAGAGGAGAGGAGAGGAGAGAGGAGAGGAAAGAGGAGAGAGGAGAGGAGGAGAGAGGAGAGGAGGAGAGAGGAGAGGCAGAGGAGAGGCAGAGGAGAGAGGAGAGGCAGAGAAGAGGCAGAGGAGAGGCAGAGGAGAGAGGAGAGGCAGAGGAGAGAGGAGAGGAGAGGAAGGCAGAAGCATGAAGAATCGGTGGCATTAGAAGATCAGAGTACTCCCAGGTTGTTTAACCAGATAGTAGCAATTCAAATCAAAGCAATGTAATTGTGTATTTGTTAGTAGGTGCGTGTGTTGTGGTGCATGTGTGTAAAACCTTCAGGAATGGGTTTTGGGCCCCCTGTAGAACACTGTACGCAAATTGGTTTCCACTGCTGTGGAAACAACTGCTGCCTGGCTAACAGACCACAGGTCCAGGAGACTGGTTTATGACACATGGAGAGAGGAGACAGTCCAGTTTCCACAGACAAACACACTAAAACAACAGCTATAATGTAATCTTCTGGCCTGGTCCCTAGTCCTCTTGCGTAAATGTCTAAAGATATCAGGGACACTACTCTTGATTAGGGCTAGGAGTTATTGCCAACCATGTGACCTGAACCAGGAACAATTCTGGGTCCTACTCATGGTAAATGCACAACATTCGGATGACCCCAAAATAGAAAATACTAAAGGGGGTGGGGAAACGCGCATTAATATTACAAAACAACATCCAACTCCTGTCTGTTTCCCTATTAGAATGAGTCATTATCCTGGAGTCCATGGCTTGGGTTAGTAGGGAGAGGGAGATCTCATGTGTCTCTACATGTGTCGCGGCGAGCTTGCGTGTGTACATATGCAGCAGGGATTACTGGCTAAGCTGGGGGTGTTCCATAACAACTATCCCACGAGCAGAGCATGCATCGCTAATCACACAAACATTCATCTTCATACACAGCCTTCATACACAGCCTGGCTACAACAGGCCTCCTATTCCACCCCACTCCCTTACAAACTACAGGAGTCATCTGCCTCAATGATATTCTCCAATCACCATAGAGATCATATAGCCTAACTCACATGTAGTATTAAAGCCACAGGATAATAGTACAAGAAGGTGATGCACCTAAACACTGATCTAGAATCAACCATCTCCCCTTTAAATAAACCTTAATTTGAACCATCAAAAGAAAAAAAGAGCCCTTCAACCAGTACACTTCCAGAGGTAAAGTCTGTGATGAAAGGGAAACGGTGGTGGGAATCAGACGCTGCAGCGTTGTTTCAGAGCTGGCTGCTTCACCTTGTTTATTTTCAGAAGCTATAGAGGTAGAACAGCAGCGAGATTCCCACTTTTCACTCATTACTCTACCACTGGCTGGAGGAGGAGAGGATAGCTTCCCCAGTGTGAGAGAGAGAGAGAGAGACATCGAGGTCATCCTAGGTGAGGTCGACATGGTTACCTGGTCGTGCCACTTGAAGTCGGGGGTGATCTGGAGGCGGACCCTGAGCACGGTGCGTGTGATTGGTTGGATTGTGGCCTCTATCAGTATGGAAGGGATGTGGTGGACACACTGCTTCACCTTCAACCCGATGTTCACGTGGTGGAGCATGTGACCCGGGACACACAGAGAGAGGGGAGTGGTATGACTACAGCACTCTGCGCGAGCGCACACACACACACACACACACACACACACACACACACACACACACACACACACACACACACACACACACACACACACACACACACACACCACAATAGAATTCATGTCTAATTTGGTAGTACACCACACCTGGACCAGTATTGTCTCACCTATCTCGTCCCTCTGCATATCTTTCAGTTTGTCCACAGTGAGTTTCTTCTCCTCCAGACGGGCCAGCACGTTGTGAGGCAGGATGGAGAACTGTCTCAGGGGGTGAGCGAAGCCCCACAGACGCTTGTCTATCACTTTACACAGGTTAAGCAGGAAGTAGGTCATGGCAGGCCAGCGCTTCCTCAGAGCAATCTCAAACAGAGCGCTGACGATACGAGCTGTGTTCTACACAGGGAAGAAATACACACACAGTTACAATTTGAGTGGCATTGTATAGTAGAAAAATAAGGACAGACAGATAGTCACAATTGGAGTAGTGTATTACAGCAGGTGTAAAAAGACAGGCTACAGCCAGACTTAGAGCAGTGTTCTACAATGGGTACAGCAGGACAGAGAGAGTCATGCAGAGACAGAAATAATCCTACAAGATGTAGGACGATTAATCATGTCTGATCGAGAGCCGCGGGACTGGTATGATCAGGCTCTGTTCTGAAACATGGGTCAGGCCTGGCTGTGCGATGATGGATTGCTCATGTCTGTCCTGACAGATGGGTCAGGTGGTTGGCGCTGCTCGCTGATAAACTGGTCAGATCTGACGTGGCTGGGCTCTGATTGATTTGGGCAGGTGCTAATGACATGATGGATTGGTAGAGTCTGGCCGTGCTGGGATTGATTTGTTGGGCTTGGCTCTGTTGTGATGGATAAGTCGAGGCGAGGCTGCTATCTGTGATAGATTGGTCAGGTCTGCTTCTGTCCGGGACATGTGGTGAAGTGAGAGGATGGACAGAGACAGGCAGGCAGACATAGAGACAGGCATATAGACAGGCAGAGACACAGAAACACCTGCTGGGCCAGATGTTGGTCTGCTGCTGGTTAAAAGGCCACTAGGGCAACCTCACTCCTACATCAAACCCTCTGGAGACAAAACCCTACACTCACACCCTTACTGAGCCTACACTCATACTCCAAATAACAACCAAAAGCCAAAACACATCAGGCCTCACAGTCTGAGTCACAGCACCAACATAGTCCCAACCAGGGAGATTATTGAGATTGACTAACTTCATGATTAAGCTGCCTTCCTTCTCCTTGTCCGTGTGTCTTTAAGAGCATGCAGTAAACACAGGTGAACTGTGGTCTCAGGTCTCTCAGCGCTCATGTACAATAATCTACTCTCTCAGGAGAATGCCTGGTGTCCTGCGGTCAAGTGCACAGGCCTGCAGAACTGCTCTATCTATCATCCAGTTGCTAAAGCCATTGAGGAGTGTGTGGGTATGCATGAGAGACAGGGAGTTAGCCTCTGTCAGTGTGTGTGTGTGTGTGTGTGTATGTGTCTCTCTGTTGGTGTGTAGTGGCAGTATCATGCGGCAGCAGGACCTATCAGTCCTCAGCCTGGATTAACCATCAGATCCCCTCTATTCCACTATGGCTGCCTGCCTCCCGGCCACAGCCATCCAAACCGGCGGAACATCTGAAATCGGACGAAATAGGAGCAAAGAGGGAATTTGCTGTGAACAATTCCAAATATTCAGCCACATGGAATCAGTTACCGCGGGAAACCATGGATAGATGGGTTCAGCAGAGGATGGGAAGAGGGGATGGGATGCGGGGAGAGAAAAAACTCAAAATCCAAAAAAGATTCCAGGCTATCTATCAGCCACTGTGAAATATGCACCAGCCAAACATATTACATTCCATCAGATATCAAACCATTTGATTTTCATAAAGAGCATAATGCAGAGATGGCATGGCAGATTAACTGTGACAGTTCATGAAAGCCTCATGATCCCTCTGAAACAATGGAGATGCTGGTACAAACAGGAAACCCGTTTATAGATGTGTACTATACGATTAGTTAAGACACCATTTCTAAACCCTTATCAGTACAACAGTCTGCTCTAGGACGCGGACGGCATGTGCTGCTGGCTGAGGGAAGGGGAAGTCTTGGCAGGGACACAGGGGTACAGCTGAACCCCTCAGAGGGGCTAGCTCAGTTTGGGAGTGAAGCAGAGTATGTACATAAGTTGAAGTTTTGTCAGATATGGTTCTGTTTGTGTGACTGTGTGTGTATGTGAGAAACAGATGGAGAGAGAGCATATGTGTGTGTAATGTGTGTGTGGTGCTGTGCCTGTAACCTACCTGTGCTACGTAGGACAGGTCTGAGATGAGGGAGAAGCTGTCCACCTCTCCCCGGCCGATGTAGGTCTGCAGTAGGATGTTGATCTTGCCGTATCCGTTCTCCACTCCGCCTGCAGCAGGCAGCTCACAGTAGTTACACAGCATCTGCTCTAGTTCCTCCTTCTCCTCATCACGCACCTGGAAAACACAAACAAACAAACACAAACACACACAAACACAAACACAGTCAGGAGTCTTTCCACCTGGGTACTCAAACTATATCAAGACCTTGCTATACTGTTGAGCAGGTGTCCTGCAGCAATCTATAATGTGTGATGAGTGACCTCTCAGTGTGACCTGTGACCTCTCACCTTGACCTGTTCAAACTCCTCGGCCTTGGAGACGATGCTGAGGATGTCAGCCTCTGTCTTCTGGGAGTTGAACAGCTCGTTGAACATCTGCATGGAGGAAGAGGTGGACAAACACAAACATGACATAAGGAACGGCTGTTATCTAGTTGTATATTGCATGTTACTGTACCACCATTCATGATGAGTTTTGTTGTAGATAATACCATGCCATATTACACCTCCACAGAAGGGTATCTATACCCGGTTACAATAATATAATACATTGGAGTACACCAAACATTAGGAACACCTTACTAATATTGAGTTGCATCCCCTTTTGCCCCCAGAAAAGACAACATTTGTCAGGGCATGGACTCTACAAGATGTCAAAAGCTTTCCACAGGGATGCTGGCCCATGTTAATTGAAATACATTCCAGGTGACTACCTCATGAAGCTGGTTGAAAGAATGCCAAGAGTGTGCAAAGCTGTCATCAAGGCAAAGAGTGGCTACTTTGAAAAATATAAAATATAAAACATATTTTGATTTGTTGAACACTTTTTTTGGTTACTACATGATTCCATATGTGTTATTTCATAGTTTATGTCTTCACTGTTATTCTACAATGTAGAATATAATAAAAATAAAGAAAAACCATTGAATGAGTAGGTGTGTCCAAACTTTTGACTGGTACTGTATGTCATGGAAAAAGCAGGTGTTCTTAATGTTTTGTACACTCAGTGTACAATACAACATAGTACATATAACATAATATCATGTTATGGAACTCTGGTGTACCTCCATGGTGTTGTATTTGATGTAGAAGTGACTGGCGGTTCTGCCCAGGTCAGTGGAGGCGAAGTATCCTGTCCTCTCCTCGAAGCGGATCATCCTGGCCTTGTCCAGCTTCCTGGCTGCCATCACCACCAGTTCCTTACGATACATCTCCAGACCTGGGTCCATCTAACACAGAGACAGAACAGTTTAACCCTGCCATCACCACCAGTTCCTTACAGTACAGCTCCAGACCTGGTCCATCTAACACAGAGACAGAACAGTTTAACCCTGCCATCACCACCAGTTCCTTTCAGTACAGCTCCAGACCTGGTCCATCTAACACAGAGACAGAACAGTTTAACCCTGCCATCACCACCAGTTCCTTACAGTACAGCTCCAGACCTGGTCCATCTAACACAGAGACAGAACAGTTTAACCCTGCCATCACCACCAGTTCCTTACAGTACAGCTCCAGACCTGGTCCATCTAACAGAGAGACAGAACAGTTTAACCCTGCCATCACCACCAGTTCCTTACGATACATCTCCAGACCTGGGTCCATCTAACACAGAGACAGAACAGTTTAACCCTGCCATCACCACCAGTTCCTTACCGTACAGCTCCAGACCTGGTCCATCTAACACAGAGACAGAACAGTTTAACCCTGCCATCACCACCAGTTCCTTACGGTACAGCTCCAGACCTGGTCCATCTAACACAGAGACAGAACAGTTTAACCCTGCCATCTCCACCAGTTCCTTACGGTACAGCTCCAGACCTGGTCCATCTAACACAGAGACAGAACAGTTTAACCCTGCCATCACCACCAGTTCCTTACAGTACAGCTCCAGACCTGGTCCATCTAACACAGAGACAGAACAGTTTAACCCTGCCATCACCACCAGTTCCTTACAGTACAGCTCCAGACCTGGTCCATCTAACACAGAGACAGAACAGTTTAACCCTGCCATCACCACCAGTTCCTTACGATACATCTCCAGACCTGGGTCCATCTAACACAGAGACAGAACAGTTTAACCCTGCCATCACCACCAGTTCCTTACAGTACAGCTCCAGACCTGGTCCATCTAACACAGAGACAGAACAGTTTAACCCTGCCATCACCACCAGTTCCTTACAGTACAGCTCCAGACCTGGTCCATCTAACATAGAGAACTAGACAATAAGAGAAGAGAGTACACAGTATGTGTGTACACGTGTGTGTGTACACGTGTGTGTGTACGCGTGTGTGTGTTTGTGTGTTTGTGTGTGCACGTGCGCATGCATGCGTGTGTACCTGGTAGGCCTTGTGGTTGATCCCGTAGACCAGAGGGTTGGCTCTCATGCGGATGTACAGGTAGGTGTAACTCAGCCACCTCACTGCTTCCTCCACGTTAGTCATAGTCCCTAGTGATACCTACAGAGAGAGGGAGAGAGAGAGAGATCTATAACATCCCATTCACCTTCAGTCATTTCAGCCCCCTTACAGCACCTGGTGGAGATTCCATACTTAGCATTGATTCCTTCTCAATAAGTCCTCATTGAATCTTTGAGGTGGCTGCCATCTAGTGGTGACTTACTGTACTGTGATCATTTTGTGAAAAGGGTATTGGTTGGAGATGAGAGGAGAACATGTTTGAAGGGGGCCAGAGTGGCATCTGGGGTCAAACACAGATCGCTGTGAAATATCTGTTCAATAAAGACAAATATTGTTAACTTTTGTTTTGGTCCACCAGCTTCTAACAGCTGCAAAAACTATATTTTTTGTTATTGAAAATACATTTCACAGCGATTTAGATGGTACGCTGATTCCCGACACTATTCTGCGCTTGTTTTCTCACATAAACTGAAATTGAGTCAACAGTGTAGAATTTTAGCAAGCAGGAAATGACAGAGCGATCTCCACTAGATAAAACAGCTTTCTCAGTTTGATAACAGATGCCTCTGCGGCGGGAGAAATCAATCGGCCAATATCACAGCCAATCACAACACTGTCTGGTTAATAACAATGTGAAACACTAACTTTCCACTATTAGCCCCAGATATATTATGGACAGTTATGAAATTACAATGCAAAAATAAAATAAAAAGTATATTATTTTTTATTTATTGGACCATGCATATAGCCTATGCATGTTCCATATTATCAGGTATGCTATTAGCAATCAGCATTATCACCTGTAGCCTAACTGATGCAGCATAGTGGCTAGAAATAATTAGGCTGAAGCATTGGGTTGCCCATCTGCATTTACCCTATTGGGCTGATCATTAATAATGATGAATTTTATATCCCCCAAAAATTGCATAAACACAGCCTACCTGTTAGGGTAACTTGGGGTAAAACACTAACCGGGGTAACACACCACCTGCCTGTACTTCTCACAGAAACCCCTTTCCCTGATTGCCACTACTCTTGAACAACTAAGAGTTACATCTGCCTCATGGCCATTTTCTAAATCACTCCCCAAAATATTTTAAGTTAGATTGGCGTTTTAACCCAAGTTACCCCATAATTGCCCTGTGTTACATTTAGCCCACTCTCCCCTATGCACTCACTGTGACAATGACTGCTGAGTTTAACCAAGCTGCTGCTGGTGCAGTTTGCGCATATTTAGGAGTTGAGAAATAAAGTAGGAGTGGAAACGGCTGTTTTCCCACGATTACATTATGAATTGTTGTGCATTGGCTGCTTGTCAGAATGCATGTTCCCCTCCCTATGGCTCTTGCAACTTCAATGTGCCTTAAGAGGAATATTTACCTTGGATAGAACGCACAACAACAAGGCGACTACGTAAATACAAAAACTATTTTACTATGGGGTTGTTTGCAGAGGAAAAGTACATTTGGACTGTTCTAGCATCTTCAATGTTCCATTTTTCTTTTGTGTAGCAGCAATGATTTTGGCATGGTGCAGCGCCACAGCTAAATGACTGCAGTGGAAACACTGGTATGATTGTTAAAGGGGAGATCCTGAAGATGTGTGATCGGTTGGTAAGACATTTCACAGCTATATTATTGACGGTGGCGTGTGTCCCTACCTCAGGTTGTCAGCTATGGCCTCTAGGAACTGGCTCTCTATGGGGTTCTGCTGCGTGAGCAGGGTGAGGTAGTGGCTCAGCTTGTCATGTGCCGTGATGATGGTGCCCTCGCCGTACTTGTCGAACTGGGGCCGCCCGGCACGCCCGAAGATCTGCATCACATCCAGGATGCCCAGGTCCACCAGGGTACCACGCTTAGCATCGTAGATTTGGGTGCCCTGTTGTTACCACGGGAACAAGAGAGGCTGGATATGAGTGGCTTTGGAGAGATAATACAGTCCTTATGGGCAAACATGTCTGCATGTTTCAGTACAGACACCTACACGGACTTACCGTCTTCTAAGAGTGAAGGGCACATGATAGAGACTTACAAGTTCATACCTCAATCAGACGTAAAAACTCCCTCACACATACAAACTAACAAACTACCACAAGCACGCTCACCCAATGAAAGTAAGCATTTTGTTGGACAGTGTATACCATGTGTATCCTGTTCAGACGACTAACAGAACTTGAAACACGCACGCACAAAACAACCTTGATGATGACAGCGTGTGCAGGCAGGTTGACTCCCCAGGCCAGTGTGGCAGTACAGCACAGAACCTTGAGGTAACCCCTGGAGAACATGCTCTCCATCAGACTACGGTCAGCACGCAGCATCCCAGCGTGGTGGATCCCAAAACCATCTGGGAACATCTCCTTCATCTGCTTGTTCCTGGAACGCTGGATCTGGAGGAGAGAAGGAGAGAGAGGGAATAGTCAGAGGTGGGAGGGAAGGATCGAGAGAACACAATCAGGAGAGAAGGAAAGAGAGAACCAATCAGCACAGCCTGGGTATGTAGAAGAGAGGGAGTATTGCTTTAACAAGTACGTTGTCATGCCAATAAAGCATTTCTGACTACCCCCAAGGATCAGAGGTCAAAGATACATTTTGAGTCGGACACAGTCGGCACAACATGCCAACTGCTTTATGGCTGTGTCCTTACTCAGACCTAACTCCCCACTGCAGCTGCTAGAGGGCACCATCAAGGTGTCCAGACTGCTACCCAATAGAGTTATAATCACACATCTGTAGTGTAGTTCAGACAGATCTATAAAACAGCTGTTATATTGATCCTGCTGGGCCAGTATCAGTCAGTGTCCTTTAGTACCTGATAAAACCCTGCAACACTAAGTTGAGGTTTTATTTCAGTTTTAATAGCTGCTTCTCTGTTAGTTTAAGGACCAGTAATTTAACTGAAGGTAACTACATTTTTTGTTTTACCCTTGTTTCAAGTACACACAAATGCAGCACGTACACACTAAGGCATGTGCGCGTGCGCATACACACACACACACACACACACACACACACACACACACACACACACACACACACACACACACACACACACACACACACACACACACACACACACACACACACACAGTGGCTGCTGATTGAGATGTGTGTGTGTTGACAGGCAGAGAGGTGAGGTGGTGACCTGGTCAGGCAGTAATAATGGCTTGCTCATCAGACAGCTTTATCTCTCTCTGGACAACTAAAGAGAGGTCAGAGAGAGAGCACAGAGAAAAAATACCATTATTGCTAGCATCTGTCTGCGTGTGTGTGTGTGTGTATGTGTGTGTGTGTGTGTGTGTGTGTGTGTGTGTGTGTGTGTGTGTGTGTGTGTGTGTGTGTGTGTGTGTGTGTGTGTGTTGTTGTTGTTGAGGGAGAGAAAGTGTTTGTGTTTCCAGTACATGCGCCAAATTGCACATTGGCTCCCACTCAGATTTAAATACCAATTGTGTTTCCTGAACACCTGATTTACTTAACAAAAGGTGCATCTCAATAGGTGGTCCAGGTAAGTCATGACATAGCACAAGTGGGGGGGTTGGCCTTTCCTCTTTTGTCCTCTATTGTCCCTCTATTGTTCCTCAAGCAAGAGGTGAAGACGATGACATCACAGATTCCCATCTAAACAACTCTTCAGCTCTTCTGTTGTTCAGATCTACATAACTAGCTCCCACCACCACCGCCAACAGTAATACCCACGATCACAACTCAGCATGCAATGAAGTGATAATTTACTTAGCTAGATTGTGACAGACAGGATGGTTAATTGTTGATTTAATTTGGCCAGCCCTTGATTGTCATAATGTTTGGCCCCTTACTTTGACAGGCTTTGGCGGAATGGGAGGAGGAGCTGGCAGAGAGGGCGGAGGAGCGGGGGGAGTGGGCGGAGGAGCGGGCAGAGGAGCTGGCGGAACGGGCGGAGGAGCCGGTGGAGCGGGCGGAGGAGCAGGCGGAACGGGCGGAGGAGCAGGCGGAACGGGCGGAGGAGCCGGCGGAGCGGGCGGAGGAGCAGGCGGAGCGGGCAGAGGAGCCGGCGGAGCGGGCAGAGGAGCCGGCGGAGCGGGCGGAGGAGCGGGTGGAGAAGCTGGCGGAGCGGGCGGAGGAGCTGGCGGGGGAGCCGGCGGGGGAGCCGGCGGAACGGGCGGAGGAGCCGGCGGAGGAGCTGGCGGAGGAGCTGCCACTTACTCACACTCTACTCCACTTTACTACCACTCTCTTTATTCCTATCGCTCTTGCTCCATCTCTCCCTTTGTGTCTGATCAAAACATTTCCTCTGGGTACAGTACATCCAGTACAGTATAAACAGAATGTAGGTCTATGTATGGGGTGGAGGGGTTTGTATGCATATGGCATGTGTGTACAGTGTGTTATGTGCTTAGATGCACGTGTCTGTAATGTGTGCGTGTACGTGTGTGTACGTGTGTGTACGTGTGTGTGTACGTGTGCGTGTGCGTGTGCGTGTGTGTGTGTGTGTGTGTGTGTGTGTGTGTGTGTGTGTGTGTGTGTGTGTGTGTGGAGAGAGGAGATGAAAGCCAGGCAGCCAGTGTGTGATAGCAGTTCTTTGTTTTCTCAGAGGGACACGGTGGGAGGCACAGCGGAACCACAAACTCAACTCAGCCTTTTACAACCTGATGATGTACCAATTAAACAGGACGATGAGGGTTGGGTTGGTATGCATGACCACAGTTACATGTCAGACCGGTCCCTCAGGCTATGAGGCTACCAGACTGCAAATGAGCTATTATACTAAAATGTGTATTTTCCTTTGCAGTACTTTTCTTGCACCCGTCTGTCTGTTTATGTACAGCACTGTATTATACATCTAGTCATCTTGTGGTTGTCAGTGTGTGAGTGTGTTACCTGTATCCGACTGTGTGTGTGTGTGTTTTCTCTGAGTGTGTTTCTGTCTCATTGCAGTTTATCACTCTTTGGTCTGCGCTATCAGCTTGGGCGTACAATAGTGACAGATCGTCACGACAACTCAGACACGTTCCAAAGATCATTGGCGGTGTAAAAATAGCCCCAAACGAAGGCAAATATAGACATTAATGAGCGTATTGATGTCCTGTGTAACGGCAGGCGGGCGGCGTGGAGTCCCAGGTGGCCTAGCGTCTCCGTCGCGTCTGAACGTCTACAGAGCAAAAAGCTTCCCCCCGACAGACACCCTGTCAACGCAACAGGACATGAAACCCCATGAAAGACACAGTACTGTATAGTACAGAAGATACACTTCACCACCACCACCACCAAACACCCCCCCAGAGTCCAGAGAGAGAGTGACAGATAAAAAACAAGATGGACGGGAGAGGGGGAGAGGGGTGGATGGGAGAGAAGGTGAGAGAGACAGAGTCATCATCCTTTCATCCACATCAATGGGCATCCATCCATCCATCCATCCATCCATCCATCCATCCATCCATCCATCGCAATGCCTCTTTCCTGTCTGCAGTCTACACTAGAGCACCTCTCAGTACCTCTCAGTACCTCTCCACTAAATGAGACTGGCCTTCAATACAAGTCAACATCTCTAACTAAAACAAGCAGTAAACCACCCAGTCTACAGCTATACTGACTCAAACTGGCTCTCAGCACCATACAATAGACCTACACCATACATACTGGTGTACACGCCATAGACACCACTTCACTGACTAGAACAGATGGCTCTAAAGCCACGATGGACTCATGGCCATGGCTCTAAAACGGCTCAATCTGGGTTCATTCGGTTCAAAGTAATACACTATATAGGGAATAGGTGTCATTTGGGACTCAGGCCAAAAGAGGTGCGGAGGAGAGCTGTCCTGCAGTACCCTAACCTGGCCACTAGGTGGCTCTTCACCTCCACAGCTGAGCTGAGCCACTGTACTGTTCTCTGGTGCTGGGTTGCTGTGACAGGCCTGCTGCACCTTTCATCTCACAGAGAGGACCCATCAAACTGGAGAGAACAAACTAGTGGGCTCCTCAGTGTGGGTGGAGTTCTCACATAGGCACACTCACCATGCACTCGTACACTGACACCACACACATTACATGAGCACACATGCTAAGGGCACACGCATGCTAAGGGCACACGCATGCTAAGGGCACACGCATGCTAAGGGCACACGCATGCTAAGGGCACACGCATGCTAAGGGCACACGCATGCTAAGGGCACACGCATGCGAAATAACCCGTATCAAAAGTAGTTAAGACAGGCCTACAGATGGTCTGACCATTCAAATGTTCCACTTATTAAGAAACTTTGACTCTTTCACTCTGATAGACATGATTTGCATAGACATGATGAACTAGCTCAATAAATAACCATTATTCCAGCAGAACTCTTTATTCAAGTGGCTGCATTAAGATATCTAAGCTAGATTGACAGCCTCTACAACCCCCGAGTCAATTAATGAACATTATGAGAGAGAAAATATACTGGAATCACTTTTGACTTTTAAAGGTAGGATAAATAATGGCAAATTATATAATTGACCTTAGAGGTGCTGTATGCGCCACTACATATGCATCCGGGAGATTAAAAAACACCTATAAATATTAATGTGGGCCAATTTCCCAGCACAAATAAGTCATGCATTCTCCCTTTGTGGGCTTAGAGTGGAATCAGCCTCGTGCTCCCTCCCCCATTAATACAAGACTGACTGGTGAACGGACAGAGAGACATACATGAGGACAGCAGGATAAACAGGACAATGGAGGAGAGAGATCAACCAACACTAATACTCTAGAGGTCTTTCTCCAACACTTTATTTGATGCTCTGCTTATTAACGTCTTAATAAGGCATTTGTAAATACTTTACTAACAATTAGTAGACTATAGCGTTTGTTGACATAGCATAAGCACATCTATATGCAATCCATTTATTACGCATAGCTTTAATCTGTATAAACCATGGAACAACGAGCTTTAATCATATACTGTATAAACCATGGAACAACCAGCTTTAATCATATACTGTATAAACCATGGAACAACCAGCTTTAATCATATACTGTATAAACCATGGAACAACCAGCTTTAATCATATACTGTATAAACCATGGAATAACCAGCTTTAATCATATACCCTATAAACCATGGAACAACCAGCTTTAATCATATACTGTATAAACCATGGAACAACCAGCTTTAATCATATACTGTATAAACCATGGAACAACCAGCTTTAATCATATACTGTATAAACCATGGAACAACCAGCTTTAATCATATACTGTATAAACCATGGAACAACCAGCTTTAATCATATACTGTATAAACCATGGAACAACCAGCTTTAATCATATACTGTATAAACCATGGAACAACCAGCTTTAATCATATACTATATAAACCATGGAACAACCAGCTTTAATCATATACTGTATAAACCATGGAACAACCAGCTTTAATCATATACTGTATAAACCATGGAACAACCAGCTTTAATCATATACTGTATAAACCATGGAACAACCAGCTTTAATCATATACTGTATAAACCATGGAACAACTAGCTTTAATCATATACTGTATAAACCATGGAACAACCAGCTTTAATCATATATTGTATAAACCATGGAACAACCAGCTTTAATCATATACTGTATAAACCATGGAACAACCAGCTTTAAGCATATACTGTATAAACCATGGAACAACCAGCTGTAATCATATACTGTATAAACCATGGAACAACCAGCTTTAATCGTATACTGTATAAACCATGGAACAACCAGCTTTAATCGTATACTGTATAAACCATGGAACAACCAGCTTTAATCGTATACTGTATAAACCATGGAACAACCAGCTTTAATCATATACTGTATAAACCATGGAACAACCAGCTTTAATCATATACTGTATAAACCATGGAACAACCAGCTGTAATCATATACTGTATAAACCATGGAACAACCAGCTTTAATCATATACTGTATAAACCATGGAACAACCAGCTTTAATCATATACCCTATAAACCATGGAACAACCAGCTTTAATCATATACCGTATAAACCATGGAACAACCAGCTTTAATCATATATTGTATAAACCATGGAACAACCAGCTGTAATCATATACTGTATAAACCATGGAACAACCAGCTTTAATCATATACTGTATAAACCATGGAACAACCAGCTTTAATCATATACTGTATAAACCATGGAACAACCAGCTTTAATCATATACTGTATAAACCATGGAACAACCAGCTTTAATCATATACTGTATAAACCATGGAACAACCAGCTTTAATCATATACCCTATAAACCATGGAACAACCAGCTTTAATCATATACTGTATAAACCATGGAACAACCAGCTTTAATCATATACCCTATAAACCATGGAACAACCAGCTTTAATCATATACTGTGTAAACCATGGAACAACCAGCTTTAATCATATACTGTATAAACCATGGAACAACCAGCTTTAATCATATACTGTATAAACCATGGAACAACCAGCTTTAATCGTATACTGTATAAACCATGGAATAACCAGCTTTAATCATATACTGTATAAACCATGGAACAACCAGCTTTAATCATATACTGTATAAACCATGGAACAACCAGCTTTAATCATATACTGTATAAACCATGGAACAACCAGCTTTAATCATATACTGTATAAACCATGGAACAACCAGCTTTAATTGTATACTGTATAAACCATGGAACAACCAGCTTTAATCATATACTGTATAAACCATGGAACAACTAGCTTTAATCGTATACTGTATAAACCATGGAACAACCAGCTTTAATCATATACTGTATAAACCATGGAACAACCAGCTTTAAACATATACTGTATAAACCATGGAACAACCAGCTTTAAACATGGGTTTGCTCCATTTAACGGTTAACATCAGAATGTAACAATAACTGTATCTTACTGTATCACTGACTAAAGTGTTGCAGCACCATCTGTACTGAGGGTCTAATTCACAGCTCAACAGGAGCACACAGTCCTCTTTACAGTTGATTAGCTTTCTGATGTCTATTTTAGTCTCCTTACAGGCACTATAAACAACAGATAATTATGTGTATTATTGTGCTACACACAATTAAAATATGTATATTCCCAGGCATACACACACTTTATCTTCAACTAATTCATATCCATTCTGTCAAACCAGGCCACGAGGCACCATTTTCAACCCACTACATAATCTCTCCTCTGTATTTGTGGATTTACAAAGCATGAAAAGTGATATGATTTGTATATTTATACATTTCCCCATATAAATAGGAGGGAAGATTAGAGGCACATCAATCTTGGTCCGGCCCCAAGGAATAAAGGAAAGGTTAGTAGATTTATCACCCTGCCTCATGTTGCTGTACTGTTCTGCTCTCTCTCTCTCTCTCTCTCTCTCTCTCTCTCTCTCTCTCTCTCTCTCTCTCTCTCTCTCTCTCTCTCTCTCTCTCTCTCTCTCTGCTGGGGGAGATTTAAATACGGAGAGACATACAGTCTGACTAAACGTTGTCCTCTGAGGACTGCTGCAGATACACCCCTGTGTACTCTCCATGCACACACACCATTAACTAAGAGAGTGTGCGCGCACAACACATGCATGCACACACGGCACACACAAAAAGACACACACACACACAGTGAAAATGCGGTAAATGCCGTAGCCCCAGTGGTACAGTAGTTGTGTGAAGTGGAGAGGAGATGAGTGGCTTTCAGAAATCACTGAGGGAGCAGCAGGCCAACCCTGACACTGGTTTGTGTGTGTGTGTGTGTGTGTGTGTGTGTGTGTGTGTGTGTGTGTGTGTGAGCGCGTGGCTGTCTATTGATCCCTGTCCTGTGTGATTGATTCTATTCATCCTGAGCCCATGGCTACAGTCAATCATGACCAGCAGGTTCTGACCAGCAGGTTCTGATCATATGCTCCTCTACTCCTCCGCCTGGACAAGAAATAGTGAGTCTGGTTGGGTCCAACTGGACTAAAGCATGGGCCAAGCTACACACCACTGACTGTCTGTCTACATCTATAGGTGTATGTCTCTCGGGCCGCCTCGGTCTTTAACCAGAAGTCTACTCCACAGTCTACAGGTTAAACATCAGTACTGTCCTCCTCAAGCACATTCAACACCTGAGCTGTTCTCATTCACAGTATATATAGAAGGCAGTCAAACACCCAGTAGATAAAACACTTAGACAAAATATGCTGAGTGACTGAGAGCTCCACTTCACTTCCCTAGCCTGTTAATTGGCCTGTATCTGAGTGCTCTAAAGTTTGTTCATGGTATCTACGGGGGCAGAGCAGGACTCTGACTCTCACACACATCCTTCCTCTTTGTTTACAGCTCTCCCCCGAGGAACCCGCTCTAAAGAGGTGCCTGACCTCAATTTCTCTCACTTTCCTCTCCTTTAAATCTCATGAATAAATGCTCATAAATAACGGTGTTTGTCTGAGGAGAGGAGAGCCAGCCCAGGAGCGCACAGCCACTTTACAGTACACACAGTAACTTTAGTACCCACTCCAGTAGACTGGAGTGTACGGTTACAGTAACTTTAGTACCCACTCCAATAGACTGGGGTCTACTGTTACCGCAACTTTAGTATCCACTCCAGTAGACTGGAGTCTACAGTTACAGTAACTTTAGTAGACTGGAGTCTACTGTTACCGCAACTTTAGTAGACACTCCAGTAGACTGGAGTCTACAGTTACAGTAACTTTAGTAGACTGGAGTCTACAGTTACAGTAACGTTAGTAGACACTCCAGTAGACTGGACTCCACAGTTACAGTATCTTTAGTAGACACTCCAGTAGACTGGACTCCACAGTTACAGTATCTTTAGTAGACACTACAGTAGACTGGAGTCTACAGTTACAGTAACTTTAGTAGACACTCCAGTAGACTAGAGTCTACAGTTACAGTAACTTTAGTAGACTGGAGTCTACTGTTACCGCAACTTTAGTAGACACTCCAGTAGACTGGAGTCTACAGTTACAGTAACTTTAGTAGACTGGAGTCTACTGTTACCGCAACTTTAGTAGACACTCCAGTAGACTGGAGTCTACAGTTACAGTAACTTTAGTAGACTGGAGTCCATAGTTACAGTATCTTTAGTAGACACTCCAGTAGACTGGAGTCTACAGTTACAGTATCTTTAGTAGACACTCCAGTAGACTGGAGTCTACAGTTACAGTAACTTTAGTAGACACTCCAGTAGACTGGAGTCTACAGTTACAGTAACTTTAGTAGACACTCCAGTAGACTGGAGTCCATAGTTCCAGTAACTTTAGTAGACACTCCAGTAGACTGGAGTCCATAGTTCCAGTAACTTTAGTAGACACTCCAGTAGACTGGAGTCTACAGTTACAGTAACTTTAGTAGACTGGAGTCTACAGTTACAGTAACGTTAGTAGACACTCCAGTAGACTGGAGTCTACAGTTACAGTAACTTTAGTAGACTGGAGTCTACAGTTACAGTAACTTTAGTAGACTGGAGTCCATAGTTACAGTATCTTTAGTAGACACTCCAGTAGACTGGAGTCTACAGTTACAGTATCTTTAGTAGACACTCCAGTAGACTGGAGTCTACAGTTACAGTAACTTTAGGAGACACTCCAGTAGACTGGAGTCTACAGTTACAGTAACTTTAGTAGACACTCCAGTAGACTGGAGTCTACAGTTACAGTAACTTTAGTAGACACTCCAGTAGACTGGAGTCCATAGTTCCAGTAACTTTAGTAGACACTCCAGTAGACTGGAGTCCATAGTTCCAGTAACTTTAGTAGACACTCCAGTAGACTGGAGTCCATAGTCACAGTAACTTTAGTAGACACTCCAGTAGACTGGAGTCTACAGTTACAGTAACTTTAGTAGATACTCCAGAAGACTGGAGTCTATAGTTACAGTAACTTTAATAGACACTCCAGTAGACTGGAGTCCAGAGTTACAGTAACTTTGGTACACTCCAGTAGACTAGAGTCTACAGTTACAGTAACTTTAGTAGACTGGAGTCTACTGTTACCGCAACTTTAGTAGACACTCCAGTAGACTGGAGTCTACAGTTACAGTAACTTTAGTAGACTGGAGTCTACTGTTACCGCAACTTTAGTAGACACTCCAGTAGACTGGAGTCTACAGTTACAGTAACTTTAGTAGACTGGAGTCCATAGTTACAGTATCTTTAGTAGACACTCCAGTAGACTGGAGTCTACAGTTACAGTATCTTTAGTAGACACTCCAGTAGACTGGAGTCTACAGTTACAGTAACTTTAGTAGACACTCCAGTAGACTGGAGTCTACAGTTACAGTAACTTTAGTAGACACTCCAGTAGACTGGAGTCCATAGTTCCAGTAACTTTAGTAGACACTCCAGTAGACTGGAGTCCATAGTTCCAGTAACTTTAGTAGACACTCCAGTAGACTGGAGTCTACAGTTACAGTAACTTTAGTAGACTGGAGTCTACAGTTACAGTAACGTTAGTAGACACTCCAGTAGACTGGAGTCTACAGTTACAGTAACTTTAGTAGACTGGAGTCTACAGTTACAGTAACTTTAGTAGACTGGAGTCCATAGTTACAGTATCTTTAGTAGACACTCCAGTAGACTGGAGTCTACAGTTACAGTATCTTTAGTAGACACTCCAGTAGACTGGAGTCTACAGTTACAGTAACTTTAGGAGACACTCCAGTAGACTGGAGTCTACAGTTACAGTAACTTTAGTAGACACTCCAGTAGACTGGAGTCTACAGTTACAGTAACTTTAGTAGACACTCCAGTAGACTGGAGTCCATAGTTCCAGTAACTTTAGTAGACACTCCAGTAGACTGGAGTCCATAGTTCCAGTAACTTTAGTAGACACTCCAGTAGACTGGAGTCCATAGTCACAGTAACTTTAGTAGACACTCCAGTAGACTGGAGTCTACTGTTACAGTAACTTTAGTAGACTGGAGTCTACAGTTACAGTAACATTAGTAGACACTCCAGTAGACTGGAGTCCATAGTTACAGTATCTTTAGTAGACACTCCAGTAGACTGGAGTCTACAGTTACAGTAACTTTAGTAGATACTCCAGAAGACTGGAGTCTATAGTTACAGTAACTTTAATAGACACTCCAGTAGACTGGAGTCCAGAGTTACAGTAACTTTGGTACACTCAAATACTGTATCATGATAGATAGGGGTAGGAGTAACAGTCTCCAGCTTAGCTACTGTATTGGTGTACTGAATTGAGTCAACACTGTCTAGAAGAATAGTGATTAGTGTTCAGGTAAAGTAACATAAATTCACCTTTATCTAACGTGAACTCATGTAAGCTTCTTAACCCTGGCACACTGTACCTGTGCACAATGTAAAGACTCAGATGGTCCTGACAGTCCCTGTAGCCAACAATATCTCACGTCTACTCCTAACCAGTAGTTACTCCTAACCAACGTCTACTCCTAACCAGTAGTTACTCCTAACCAGTAGTTACTCCTAACCCACGCCTACTCCTAACCAGTAGTTACTCTTAACCAGTAGTTACTCTTAACCAGTAGTTACTCCTAACCCACGTCCACACCTAACCAGTAGTTACTCTTAACCAGTAGTTACTCTTAACCAGTAGTTACTCCTAACCAGTAGTTACTCCTAACCCACGTCTACTCCTAACCAGTAGTTACTCTTAACCAGTAGTTACTCTTAACCAGTAGTTACTCCTAACCCACGTCTACTCCTGACCAGTAGTTACTCTTAACCAGTAGTTACTCTTAACCAGTAGTTACTCCTAACCCACGTCTACACCTAACCAGTAGTTACTTTTAACCAGTAGTTACTCCTAACCCACGTCTACTCCTAACCAGTAGTTACTCCTAACCCATGTCTACGCCTAACCAGTAGTTACTCCTAACCCACGTCTACACCTAACCAGTAGTTACTTTTAACCAGTAGTTACTCCTAACCCATGTCTACTCCTAACCAGTAATTACTCCTAACCCATGTCTACGCCTAACCAGTAGTTACTCCTAACCCAGATGTGCTCCTCACCTGAACCAGAAATAAACCAACATTTACATTACATTTAACATTTTAGTCATTTAGCAGATGCTCTTATCCAGAGGGACTTACAGTAGTGAATACATACATTTCATTTCATGCATATTATTATTATTTTTTTGTACTGGCCCCCCGTGGGAATCGAACCCACAACCCTGGCGTTGCATCAACGTATGTTCCTTACTGATTTCTCACACTGGCCATAGTCAGGTCCATTGTCTGGCTGCAGTCCATAGTTACAGTAACTTTAGTACACACTCCAGTAGACTGGAGTCCATAGAAAGCCATCATGGCTTTCCAAGAAGCTAGCCCGGGTAGTGCTCCTGTGCTACCACCGAAGCCCACTCCTGGGCTACAATATCCGGACCCATTCTACTGCCGGTACGGGGCACGGAACCCCGGCAATCCTCTACGACTGGAATACCGACATAATCTGCCCGAGGATTCCAACAGTCCCCTCAGGCGCAACGTCCGCTGAAGGCCCATTCTGCTATCCGCGGCCTGCTAGCTACCTAGAGCTACTTGGAACCCGACTAATCCATGACTGGTCTATCGACGTCACTGCACAATGAGGCAAAAACAGACTTACCTCCATCGTGACGTCCCCCAAAGGCCCTTCTGCTAACTTGCTAGCCCCGGTCTGCTAACTGCTAGCTTGCTTGCCCCGGTCTGCTAACTGCTAGCTTGCCCCGGTCTGCTAACTGCTTGCTTGCTAACCCGGTCTGCTAACTGCTTGCTTGCTAACCCGGTCTGCTAACTGCTAGCTTGCTAGCCCCATTCTGCTAACTGCTAGCTTGTTTAGCCCCTGGCCTACTAACTGCTAGCTTGTTAGCACCGGCCTGCTAACTGAATGAATCACCGTGTCCCCAGCCAGCCCAACCACTCACTGGACCCATATGTTCACTTGGCTACGCATGCCTCTCTCTAATATCAATATGCCTCATCCATTACTGTCCTGGTTAGTGATTACTATCTTATTTCACTGTAGAGCCTCTAGCCCTGCTCAATATGCCTTAACCAACCATGTTGTTCCACTTCCTACATATGCGATGACATCACCTGGTTAAAACGTCTCTAGAGACTATATCTCTCTCATCATTACTCAATGCCTAGGTTTACCTCCAATGTGCTCACATCCTACCTTACCTTTGTCTGTACACTATGCCTTGAATCTTTGCTATCGTGCCTAGAAACCTGCTCCTTTTACTCTCTGTTCCGAACGTGCTAGACGGCCAGTTCGTATAGCCTTTAGCCGTACCCTTATCCTCGTTCTCCTCTGTTCCTCTGGTGATGTAGAGGTTAATCCAGGTCCTGCCGTGACTAGCTCCACTCAAACTCCCCAGGTGCTCTCGTTTGTTGACTTCTGTAACCGTAAAAGCCTTGGTTTCATGCATGTCAACATCAGAAGCCTACTCCCTAAGTTTGTTTAACTCACTGCTTTAGCACACTCTGCCAACCCGGATGTCTTAGCCGCGTCGGAATCCTGGCTTAGGAAAACCACCAAAAACCCTGAAATCTCCATCCCTAACTATAACATTTTCCGCCAAGATAGAACTGCCAAAGGGGGCGGTGTTGCATTCTACTGCAGAGATAGCCTGCAGAGTTCTGTATTACTATCCACGTCCGTACCCAAACAACTCAAGCTTCTACTTCTAAAAATTCCCCTTTCCAGAAACAAGTCTCTCACTGTTGCCGCTTGCTATAGACCACCCTCTGCCCCAGCTGTGCCCTCGACACCATATGTGAATTGATTGCCCCCCATCTATCTTCTGAGCTAGTGCTACTAGGTGACCTAAACTGGGACATGCTTAATTAACACCCCGGCCATCCTACAATCTAAGCTTGATGCCCTCAATCTCACACAAATGATCAATGAACCTACCAGGTACAACCCCAAATCCGTAAACACGGGAACCCTCATAGATATCATCCAAACTAACTCGCCCTCCAAATACACCTCTGCTGTTTTCAATCAAGATCTCAGCAATCACTGCCTCATTGCCTGCATTTGTAATGGGTCTGCGACCAAACAACATTTACATTTAGCAGACGCTCTTAACCAGAGCAACTTACAAATTGGCGCATTCACCTTATGATATCCAGTGGAACAACCACTTTACAATAGTACATCTATATCTTTTTTTAAATATTTTTATTCATTTTGGGGGGGGTTAGAAGGATTACTTTATCCTATCACAGGTATTCCTTAAAGAGGTGGGGTTTCAGGTGTCTCTGGAAGGTGGTGATTGACTCCGCTGTCCTGGCGTCGTGAAGGAGCTTGTTCCACCATTGGGGTGCCAGAGCAGCGAACAGTTTTGACTGGGCTGAGCGGGAACTGTGCTTCCGCAGAGGTAGGGGGGCCAGCAGGCCAGAGGTGGATGAACGCAGTGCCCTTCTTTGGGTGTAGGGACTGATCAGAGCCTGAAGGTACGGAGGTGCCGTTCCCCTCACAGCTCCATAGGCAAGCACCATGGTCTTGTAGCAGATGCGAGCTTCAACTGGAAGCCAGTGGAGTGTGCGGAGGAGCGGGGTGACGTGAGAGAACTTGGGAAGGTTGAACACCAGACGGGCTGCGGCGTTCTGGATGAGTTGTAGTGGTTTCATGGCACAGGCAGGGAGCCCAGCCAACAGCGAGTTGCAGTAATCCAGACGGGAGATGACAAGTGCCTGGATTAGGACTTGCACCGCTTCCTGTGTAAGGCAGGGTCGTACTCTGCGAATGTTGTAGAGCATGAACCTACAGGATCGGGTCACCGCCTTGATGTTAGCAGAGAACTACAGGGTGTTGTCCAGGGTCACGCCAAGGCTCTTAGCACTCTGGGAGGAGGACACAATGGAGTTGTCAACCGTGATGGCGAGATCATGGAACGGGCAGTCCTTCCCCGGGAGGAAGAGCAGCTCCGTCTTGCCGAGGTTCAGCTTGAGGTGGTGATCCGTCATCCACACTGATATGTCTGCCAGACATGCAGAGATGCGATTCGCCACCTGGTTATCAGAAGGGGGAAAGGAGAAGATTAATTGCATGTCGTCTGCGTAGCAATGATAGGAGAGACCATGTGAGGATATGACAGAGCCAAGTGACTTGGTGTATAGCAAGAATAGGAAAGGCCTAGAACTGAGCCCTGGGGGACACCAGAGGTGAGAGCACGTGGTGCGGAGACAGATTCTCGCCATGTCACCTGGTAGGAGCGACCTGTCAGGTAGGACACAATCCAAGAGTGAGCTGCGCCGGAGATGCCCAACTTGGAGAGGGTGGAGAGAAGGATCTGATGGTTCACAGTATCAAAGGCAGCAGATAGGTCTAGAAGGATGAGAGCAGAGGAGAGATAGTTAGCTTTAGCAGTGCGGAGAGCCTCTGTGACACAGACAAGAGCAGTCTCAGTTGAATGACCAGTCTTGAAACCACCCCTCATCACTGTCAAACGCTCCCTAAAACACTTCTGCGAGCAGGCCTTTCTAATCGACCTGGCCGGGGTATCCTGGAATGACATTGACCTCATCCTGTCAGTAGATGATGCCTGGTTATTCTTTAAAAGTGCCTTCCTCACCATCTTAAATAAGCATGCCCCATTCAAAAAATGTTGAACTAGGAATAGATATAGTCCTTGGTTCACTCCAGACCTGTCTGCCCTTGACCAGCACAAAAACATCCTGTGGCGTTCTGCATTAGCATCGATTAGCCCCCGTGATATGCAACTTTTTAGGGAAGTTAGGAACAAATATACACAGGCAGTTAGGAAAGCTAAGGCTAGCTTTTTCAAACAGAAATTTGCATCCTGTAGTACAAACTCAAAAAAGTTCTGGGACACTGTAAAGTCCATGGAGAATAAGAGCACCTCCTCCCAGCTGCCCACTGCTCTGAGGCTAGGAAACACTGTTACCACCGATAAATCCACTATAATTGAGAATTTGAATAAGCATTTCTCTACGGCTGGCCATGCTTTCCACCTGGCTACCCTTACCCCGGTCAACTGCCCGGCACCCTCCACAGCAACCCGCCAAAGCCCCCACCATTTCTCCTTCACCCAAATCCAGATAGCTGATGTTCTGAAAGAGCTGCAAAATCTGGACCCCTACAAATCAGCCGGGCTAGACAATCTGGACCCTCTCTTTCTAAAATTATTTTTTGAAATTGTTGCAACCCCTATCACTAGCCTGTTCAACCTCTCTTTCGTATCATCTGAGATTCCCAACGATTGGAAAGCTGCCGCAGTCATCCCCCTCTTCAAAGGTGGGGACACTCTAGACCCAAACTGCTACAGACCTATATCTATCCTACCCTGTCTTTCTAAGGTTTTCGAAAGCCAAGTTAACAAACAGATTACCGACCATTTCGAATCCCACCGGACCTTCTCCGCTATGCTATCCGGTTTCAGAGCTGGTCATGGGTGCACCTCAGCACGCTCAAGGTCCTAAACGACATCATGACTGCCATCGATAAGAGACATTCCTGTGCAGCCGTATTCATCAACCTAGCCAAGGCTTTCTACTTTGTCAATCACCACATTCTTACTGGCAGACTCGACAGCCTTGGTTTCTCAAATGATTGCCTCGCCTGGTTTACCAACTACTTCTCTGATAGAGTTCAGTGTGTCAAATCGGAGGGCCTGTTGTCCGGATCTCTGGCAGTCTCTATGGGGGTGCCACAGGGTTCAATTCTAGGGTGAACTCTCTTCTCTGTGTACATCAATGATGTCGCTCTTGCTTCTGGTGATTCTCTGATCCACTTCTACGCAGACGACACCATTCTGTTGTCATGTCTTTGGCTATGCCGGATTAAGTGATATGACATGCTAACTTATAAAATGATTTCTCTGTAATTAATATTACCTGATTAAGCTAATCATGTAAATGTAATTAACGAGAAAGTCGGGGCACCACGGAAGAACGTTTATAGAGCCGTTATCTTCCGAATAAACTCTTAAAATACTTAGTAATATTTTACATCGATAGCAGTCAATATTAACCCTTATCTTATTTTCAGTCTCATAATGAAAGTTGTAAATTCTTGGCTATCTTCACGAACCCTGGCTAACAAGTTGAATCAGCAATACAAAATTGGGTTTAATTATTTATTTACTAAATACCTAAACTAATCACACAGAATTACAAATACACAGAATACAAACGATGTCATACAGAAAACGTCCCGGTGGACGGAACCTGGTTACACAAAGGAAAGGGGGTTGGGCTTGAATGAAAGAGCAGGAAGACTTAGGAACCACAAACAGCAGCTATGCTATCGTAAATACATTATCTTATGCATTCTAAATTACCGCCCATTTGGAAAAGGAAAATGCAATAAATATTTACTCTGAGCTGCGCTTCGGTAGATTGGTCGTAGATGCTGGCCGGGTTGGCCAACAGATCTTCCTGTACTCGGAACAATGTCTCTGGTGGTAAATTGGATATACGTGGTGGTATCTTCGTCTGTTTGTTAGACTGGATCCGTCGTCCGTCCTTTCCTAGCCCACGTCTTCAGCGGCCGCTGCTAACTCAACGGCTAGGAAGTATCACTTCTGTAGTGAATAAGCTCAAAGTTCATACCAGTTCATACCATAGCTCACGCCGAGGTTGGCTTAGTTCTGTCCTTGACATGTGTGTCCTTCTAACGTAGAGGCTGCAGACCTCCCGTACTGGAACAACCTGGTTATCTTTTCGTCAAAGGCTTATATAGTGGAGAGGGGGGAAGGATGCGTTTCATCGTTTATAACCCCTCCTCTTCACAGGGGTGGGCCACTGATCAAGCAGGGCACTTTCCTTATGAAAACCCAAATCTCTCATTTGGAAGCTAAAATTACATTTAATCTCCTAACAAACAATTTCAATATCAAACATTTCAATTGCATAACAATTCCATGTGACTCTGATAACTAGAGGGTGTATACTTTCCCAGGTACCGTTTATGTCGTCCTGTCATCAGTCATAATGTCACAGATAACAATGAACTGACATCCATACTCATTACGTTATCAAGCATATTTCCAACTGGTTTTATTACCAAAATATGGTTCCTTTCCCCATTTGTTTGATGTTCCCAGACTCTCTATATTTAACAGGACAGCAGTCCTTCAGTAGGGTCAGTAAGAGAGGGGAAGGGAAAAAGGTATTTATGGGGGGGGTCATAAACCTTACCCACAAGCCAACGTCATGACACTGTATACTTCTGGCCGTCCAGCATCACTACTCTAGACGGCTCTGACTTAGAATACGTGGAAAACTACAAATACCTAGGTGTCTAGTTAGACTGTAAACTCTCCTTCCAGACTCACATTAAGCATCTCCAATCCAAAATTAAATCTAGAATTGGCTTCCTATATCGCAACAAAGCATCCTTCACTCATGCTGCCAAACATACCCTCGTAAAACTGACCATCCTACCGATCCTCGTCTTCGGCGATGTCATCTATAAAATAGCCTCCAACACTCTACTCAACAAATTGGATGCAGTCTATCACAGTGGCATCTGTTTTGTCACCAAAGCCCCATACACTACCCACCACTGCGACCTGTACGCTCTCGTTGGTTGGCCCTCGCTTCATACTTGTTGCCAAACCCACTGGCTACAGGTTATCTACAAGTCTCTGCTAGGTAAAGCCCCGCCTTATCTCAGCTCACTGGTCACCATAGCAGCACCCACCCGTAGCACGCGCTCCAGCAGGTATATCTCACTGGTCACCCCCAAAGCCAATTTCTCCTTTGGTCACCTTTCTTTCCAGTTCTCTGCTGCCAATGACTGGAACGAACTGCAAAAAATCACTGAAGCTGGAGACTCATATCTCCCTCACTAGCTCTAAGCACCAGCTGTCAGTGCAGCTCACAGATCACTGCACCTGTACATAGCCCATCTGTAAACAGCCCATCTATCTACCTATCTCATCCCCATACAGTATTTATTTATTTATCTTGCTGCTTTGCATCCCAGTATCTCTACTTGCACATTCATCTCCTGCACAGCTACCATTCCAGTGTTTAATTGCTAAATGGTTATTACTTCGCCACCATGGCCTATTTATTGCCTTAACTCCCTTATCTTACCTCATTTGCACTCACTGTATATAGACTTTTTGTTTTATTTTTTCTACTGTATTATTGACTATGTTTTGTTTATTCCATATGTAAATCAAATCAAATCAAATGTATTTATATAGCCCTTCTTACATCAGCTGATATCTCAAAGTGCTGTACAGAAACCCAGCCTAAAACACCAAACAACAAGCAATGCAGGTGTGGAAGCACGGTGGCTAGGAAAAACTCCCTAGAAAGGCCAAAACCTAGGAAGAAACCTAGAGAGGAACCAGGCTATGAGGGGTGGCCAGTCCTCTTCTGGCTGTGCCGGGTGGAGATTATAACAGCACATGGCCTAGATGTACAAATGTTCATAAATGACCAGCATTGTCAAATAATAATAATCATAGTAGTTGTCGAGGGTGCAACAAGTCAGTAACACAAGAGTAAGTGTCAGTTGGCTTTTTCATAGCCGATCTTTGAGAGTATCTCTACCGCTCCTGCTGTCTCTAGAGAGTTGAAAACAGCAGGTCTGGGACAGGTAGCACGTCCGGTGAATAGGTCAGGGTTCCAGCAGGTCTGGGACAACAGGTCTGGGACAGGTAGCACGTCCGGTGAACAGGTCAGGGTTCCATAGCTGCAGGCAGAACAGTTGGAACTGGTGTAACTCTGTGTTGTTGTATGTGTCGAATTGCTATGCTTTATCTTGGCCAGGTCGTAGTTGTAAATGAGAACTTGCTCTCAACTAGCCTACCTGGTTAAATAAAGGTAAAATAAAAAATAGCTACAGTAACTTTAGTACACTCAAACACTATCATGATAGATAGCGGAAGGAGTAACAGTCTCCAGCTTAGCTACTGTATTGGTTGGTGTACTGAATTGAGTCAACACTGTCTAGAAGAATAGTGATTAGTATGTTCCTTACTGATTTCTCACACTGGCCGTAGTCAGGTAAATGGTCTGGCTGGAAGAAGGAAGACTCTCCACGGTTCTTAGCCATCTCGATCAGCCCCATGGCTGTCCTTACCATGGCATTACGAGCATGGACAAACACCATCACCTGGGTCACACAGAGAACAGAGACACGGATCAGTCTGGGTCAAAGGGAAAAACACAGAGGACGGAGAGAGGTCAGTCTTGAGCATAGACAAACACCATCACCTGGAATGGAGACGCAGAGTACACAGACACAGGTCAGTCTGGGGTCAAAGGTCAAAACACACAGAGGTAGAGGTCAGCCCATACTGTTCGCTACAACATTCCTCTTTCATCTAATAGCACTACTGTACAGTGCTGTTCCTTGCCACACTAAAGCTCCATTGTGACTGCAGATACTTCTCCTCTCCTGCTGTATTGTATGATAACAACAGAAGGTCATGGTGCCATTTTAATCCTTTGTTAAAGGACAGAGAAGGGCTGTAATTTTCCTATTACACTCAGACTGCCCTTGTAAAACAGTCAATACCACAGACAAAACAATCAATAACAGAAATACAAGACAGTTATGAGATGGAGGCAAAGGACTCTCTCTTCCTCTCTCCCTCTCCCCCTCGCTCCCTCCCTCCCTCCCTCCCTCGCTGCCTCCCCCCCAACACTATAAAGGGACAAGAGAGAGGAGTGAGGGAGGGAGAGAGAGAATATGAGAGACAGTGGGAGGGGAGATATGAAAGGGAGAGATAGCATGTTAATATCCATGTGTGTGTGTGTCTATGTGTAAGTGTGTGGGTACAGGCCTGAAGGCTGTGTGTTTCCTCAGAACAGATAATGAGCCACCATTGAATCCTGTTCTGCTGCAGAGCTCAGAAGTGTCATCCCCTTCTCTGTCACTGTTCTCGGTCTAACCCCTCACTGCTGAGCTGGCACAGTTACACCCCTACTACGTGCGCGTGTGCGCGCACACACACACACACACACACACACACACACACACACACACACACACACACACACACACACACACACACACACACACACACACACACACACACACACACACACACACACACACAGGGCTGTTCCTGTTATGGAATTTTGGATAACAATTAATTGTCATGGAAATGGTCACGTTGTCAATTTTTGTAGATTTTGTTTTTGCACATGTAATGTATCATAATGCCACTGCACCCACCCATCAGTTTACCCAACATTATTTTTTACCACTACGTCACTGCCAAACATTCACTGGACACACACACACACACACACACACACACACACACACACACACACACACACACACACACACACACACACACACACACACACACACACACACAAACACACACACACAGAGAGAGAGAGAAATAGATTTCTCTCCCTCTGTCTAATTTCACATTTCACGCATAGGATCAATGTCAACCCATTGGTGCAGTGTGTGTGTGTGTGTGTGTGTGTGTGTGTGTGTGTGTGTAGGGCGGAGATAATCACAGTGGACAATTACAGCCAATAACCGTTAACTAAAAATAAGAATTGTCATAATCATCATATTACATTCATTTTCGGGCAGGGGGGAATCAAATGTATTTTCCAATAACTACAGTTTGTCCAATAGCAGCAGTCAAATGAGTTTGTGAGACAGGAGAGTCACCAAATCCGTGCTGTATATGTTGTAGCACATTTTACATGATGCATTATGATGCATTACAAGCTCAAACATTTTGAAATGTCAGCTTGAAACTTCTCTTCAAGTCTAATGTGTCACCATTCAGCCATGTTGAAGGCAGCAGCAGCAGCAGCAGCAGCAGGGCCGAGCTGGATAGTTTCATCTCCTCAGCACAGTGACTTAAGAAATTACAGAATGTCTGGGGTTTGGAAATGACTTGCGGCTGCAACGCCAGATGAAGTGAAACATTCTCTTAATGTGATGCTGTACATCACACGCCACACACGGCGCACACACCCACCCACACCCACAATGTGATATGTCGATGTGATATCACTAAATAGTCTATTCTATTAATTAGCCTAAAGTTAAACCTCTTTTTCTGCAGGGTTACCTATACTAAGCAGGGGTTAGCACAGATTGAGCAGCATAGCCTAGCCTGGCATCTCTTCCATCCCCTCGCTGTGGACCCATAGAGACCACTGCAGCAAACTGTTATTTATTGAAGCTGTTTTATCAGTGCAGAGCTGTGAGGAGGGAAGAGTCCACGGTAACCGCTGGTTTGAGAGCTTATTAAAGTTCCGTCTGCCGGGCTGAAACCCCAGCACAGGAGGGCCAGGGGGCTTCATCCAGACAATTCCATCTATCACCCTCCCAGATTAAATTAATATATGTCACAGCCACTTCTGACAATTTAATATGGAGCCTAGACAGATGCTCCCTATTGGAGAGTTTTGGCTTCAGGGCTGTGACCCACAGACAGAAAGATGACATCACATCTAGACTCACCTACTGTGAGACTGAAAACAAAAACCACACATAATACATTGTGCACAAACCACACGTAATACATTATGCACAAACCACACATAATACATTATGTACAAACCACACATAATACATTATGCACAAACCACACATAATACATTATGCACAAACCACACATGATACATTATGCACAAACCACACATAATACATTATGCACAAACCACACATAATACATTGTGCACAAACCACACATAATACATTATGCACAAACCACACATAATACATTGTCCACAAACCACACATAATACATTATGCACAAACCACACATAATACATTGTGCACAAACCACACATAATACATTATGCACAAACCACACATAATACATCATGCACAAACCACACATAATACATTGTGCCCAAACCACATTTTCCAATTCAGATACCAGAACCTGGTACAGTATTTCAGATCCTTTTAAAAACCTTTACTGACTGCAGGCAAACTGTGTGTTGATTCATTTACTTGTGCACTGTGTGTGTTTGAGTGAGACAATGTGTGCGCTCGTGGTGTGCCTAAGTGTGAGTACGTGTTGTGCACATAGATGTGTGGGTGTATGTTAAGGGGATACAGACAGAACCAGCAGGCTGGACTGGGAACTCAACACACAGTGCAGATGGGGCTGAGTGGAAACAGATGAATCCACAACTCTGGAAGCTGGGGGAGTGAGTCTGGTGGAGTAAAGCTGGGGGAGTGAGTCTGGTGGAGTAAAGCTGGGGAGGTGAGTGGTGGAGTAAAGCTGGGGGAGTGAGTCTGGTGGAGTAAAGCTGGGGGAGTGAGTCTGGTGGAGTAAAGCTGGGGGAGTGAGTCTGGTGGAGTAAAGCTGGGGGAGTGATTCAGAGGAGTTGGGTTAAATGCAGAAGACACATTTCGGGTTGAATGCATTCAGTTGTGCAGCTGACTAAGTATCCCCTTTCCCTACGTTTAACCAGGTCAAATGATTCAGAGAAACGTGGTAAAACAAACCTCCTGGCCCTGCTAAAGACACATGAGTTCTGGCAGTATGGTCAGCTTGATGTGTGTTAGCAGTGTGTGTGTGTGTGTGTGTGTGTGTGTGTGTGTGGTCACCTTGTTGGTGGTCTTGATGCCTACGAAGCTCTGTCCGAGGGGCACGGGTCTGAAGTGGCTGTCGAAGTAGAAGAGACCGATGTAGGGGCTGACGTGGAGGAAGGAGGCCACGTCCAGGTAGTTGGGCAGCGTGGCTGACAGACCCAGGATACGGATCATACTCTAGGGCGACTCCACCTGGAATAAACCCACACCAAGGTCAAAGGTCACAGCATAATGAAATACTCTGAATGGACATCTTACCGCAACGTCCCACAACGTCCCACACTGATGACATCACAATCCGAAAGTGATTTCAGTAGGTGATTTGGATCAAACCTGGATGCAAGAAGCATACACTTTAGAGCAAGAAAGACAGTGTAGGTGTGTCTGTGTGTGTGGGAGAGAAAGTGAGGGAGAGAGAGAACGGATAGATGCAGACAGAGAGCAGCGAGGGAGAGAGAACAGATAGATGCAGACAGAGAGCAGCGAGGGAGAGAGAACAGATAGATACAGACAAAGAGCGGCGAGGGACAGAGAACAGATAGATGCAGACTGAGAGCAGCGAAGAAGAGAGAGAACAGACAGATGCAGACAGAGAGCAGCGAGGGAGAGAGAGAGTGTGAGAGGCCAATCTCCTTGCCTCCTGTGGTGAGTGTGACAGGGAAGATTGGCAAGGCTTTTAATGTGATGCAGTACCCGTCTATACCCACTATCAAGATAGGGCCCAGCCAATCCCTGGCAGCCGATAGCCCTGGCCCAGATCAGCCTAACACACACACAGCACTGTATCAGCCCAGCGGTACAAAGCGGTCCATACTGTAGATACACATTACGTTCATTAACAGTGCCCCAGTCAGCCTGGTTGAGTGGATAGTGGGCTTCTTATGCACACCATTTCTCCATTACTCTCACTGTTAATGGGCTCTAGAGGGCGGCTGCTTTCCCTGAACTTTGTCCCAGATAGTCTATTCAATGTTTCAGCAATACCAACACATTACATTATCAGCATTAGTTAATTATACAGTATTCCACACTTCTGCATCTATGATACTTTACCAAAGAGCCATCCAAACGAATGCCTCCAGTGATGAACGGTGATGCAGGTAATAACCTAAGTTTATCTATGGAGCAACACAAAGTCTGGCGTTAGTCTCCCCGACGACGAGAGAAAATTCTAATCAAGTAAACCAAAACTTTGACAAGCAAAACATCACGTGATAACTGCTTCAGTTATCATCCTATATTTACATAAAGAGAAAGGAGGAAAATAAAACATCCTTTAGAGCCTCGACTTAATTTAGAGGCAGGGATTTCCATATTCATGAGGTTAAAAGATGTGAACTTAAGCTCCCCGTTCCTCCTGTGTCAGGAGCACCAGCCGTGGCTCCTCCAGCCGTGGTTCCTCCAGCCGTGGCTCCTCCAGCCGTGGCTCCTCCAGCCGTGGCTCCTCCAGCCGTGGCTCCACCAGCCGTGGCTCCTCCAGCCGTGGTTCCTCCAGCCGTGGTTCCACCAGCCGTGGTTCCTCCAGCCGTGGTTCCTCCAGCCGTGGCTCCTCCAGCAGAAAACACTTATCAATTAGGCTAGCCTGTCAGGTGTAGCGGTAATTGGACAGGAGGGATGTGTATGTGTGTGTGTGAGAGAGTTTGTTGGGTGTGTGTGTGTGTGTGTGTGAGAGAGTGTGTGTGTGTGTGTGTGTGGGTGTGTGTGTTTGTAGTTAGGGTTGGGGGTATCTGCGCAATGGGTTTGGGGTCCTTCAACTCCTGGTGTATTGTGGGTAGGAATGGAGGCTAAGTATGTCAACTTCTCAAAATAAAATGACTGAACATCTTTGGGAGGGAGAAAGAGTGAACCATAAATACTCCGGTTTCTTATGTGTCTATATTTGTGGGTTTGGTTGAGAAAGAATAAGATATGGTGGATTTCTCTACTGGGGCCTGAACCCAATGGTTTATAGGTCTATCTAAGCTTGTCATTTCTCAATAAAGATACACACCATCAACCTTCCTCACCGTCTCACTGAAGCACATATCATTCTGAAGTCTGGTTGTTCCATGTACTCCTGTGTACTCTGGATCAAAGTTACCACAACTTTGATGGTTAACCAAAATATTGATATGATCATATATAAGATATGATTTGTGGGTTATGACTGTGGCTGAGACCTGAAGACTTGTAGAGCAACCACAGACCACAGCTTTAGGCTTTCTGGACCCCCACAGACTTCCCTGGAAGGCTCTACAACAGAGCCCAGTGTCTGCAGTGCTGTCTGTGCTCTGACTGACTTGTCTCTTCTTGGAAACCAGAGAACTAAAGACCCTGTCCTTCTCCTTCGAGAACTCGTGTTGTTTCCTCTCTACCTCGTCATATTTATTGATGATTGTGACTCCTTTTTGTACTTCCAGAGGCGACAGTCTTGCTTACTGTGCGCCAATCAATAATTCACAGTGTCTTAAAGACACCTTCCAATGTGCTGTTGAATGTTGGCTCCAGTACGGCACAACACCTTAATTACAAACGCTGGCTGGAGATACACAGGAAAGACATTTCTGCTGTGCTACTCAGGACGGTTGGATCCATCTTGGATTTTATGTGCAAAAAAAACAACTAAAAACACTGCCTCTGAAGCACCTGCATAGGCCGAATGAACAGCCATAATGCATTATAAGACATGTTATATGCCTTCATAAGAGCCCAAGGCTCCTTGACAAATACTAGTTAAAGTGTTATAAGCATTTCTAACACCCTAGACAAATGCGAAGAGACAGACAGACAAAGAGGCTGCAGTGTGCGGTCTAGGAGAGCCTCTAGGTAGGGGTGTGGCCTCACAGGACGCTCCCTCAGCCCTTCTCCAGCGATAGCAGCTAGAGCTGCACATGAATAGGCTGTGAATGGAGTCAACAGCGGTCAGAAGTACAGACTGCTTTTCAATTACCTGACGGTTAACCTTACCCACCCAGAGGTCCCCGACGTCACGGCACACTAAAATAAATAAATAAATAAAAAGCAGCACTATATCCTTTCAGTATCCTTCCCTCTCAGTCTCTCCCCTGTCTGATCGGTCTCTTTCTCCATTTTGTTCTCAACACTCCTCTCTTTCATTTCCAACTTTTATATCTGTCATCAATATTTTAACATTCATATTGGTATATCGATGTGTGTGTGTGTGTGTGTATGTCTGCCAATGGAAAAAAAATTATCATTCCAATCCCTCTTGTCACCTAGGAGACCGTGAAAATTCCTACCATGCATCTCTCTATCCCCCCTCCATTTATTCATTTCCTCCTTGGCTGGGATTGACACCTGACGCTAGCTCATCACAATGGTACACGGTTGCGGGACACTCCGGAACGATGGCTCCCATTTCCCAGACTGTCTACATTTGCATAATCACTCTAATATCCTAAACGGCCGGGCTGATTCCTGCACAGGACGCTGTCAATCATCATAAGAGTGAATCAGGCATCCCACTCAGATACAGAAACACACAGCACAGGCAGCACAGCCCACAGACAGACAGGCTAACTAAAGCTACATCACTGACTCTGACTGAGGTAAACACACAGCACTGGCAGCACAGCCCACAGACAGACAGGCTAACTAAAGCTAAATCACTGACTCTGACTGAGGTAAACACACAGCACAGGCAGCACAGCCCACAGACAGACAGGCTAACTAAAGCTAAATCACTGACTCTGACTGAGGTAAACACACAGCACAGGCAGCACAGCCCACAGACAGACAGGCTAACTAAAGCTAAATCACTGACTCTGACTGAGGTAAACACACAGCACAGGCAGCACAGCCCACAGACAGACAGGCTAACTAAAGCTAAATCACTGACTCTGACTGAGGTAAACACACAGCACAGGCAGCACAGCCCACAGACAGACAGGCTAACTAAAGCTAAATCACTGACTCTGACTGAGGTAAACACACAGCACTGGCAGTACAGCCCACAGACAGACAGGCTAACTAAAGCTAAATCACTGACTCTGACTGAGGTAAACACACAGCACTGGCAGCACAGCCCACAGACAGACAGGCTAACTAAAGCTAAATCACTGACTCTGACTGAGGTAAACACACAGCACTGGCAGCACAGCCCACAGACAGACAGGCTAACTAAAGCTAAATTACTGACTCTGACTGAGGTAAACACACAGCACTGGCAGCACAGCCCACAGACAGACAGGCTAACTAAAGCTAAATTACTGACTCTGACTGAGGTAAACACAGCTCCACAAACAAAGACTAGACAAAACCCTTACAATTTTTAACAATGACATAAACCTGACATGGTTGAATGAGAATGACGGTGTTATACTAATAATAATATGAATGTCCTTGTGCATAATGTTCACCATGATGAGGAGACCCTGGTGTAATGATAGAGGGAGGGACTGACCTGGGCTGACCGCCAGGCTAGTGTGGTGAGAGGGGACAGTGGGACAGGGTAGGATAAGGGCTGGGACCAGGGCTCTAAAGTGCGACCATTTTGGTCGCATATGCTCTAAAATATTTTCCTGTGTGACCTGGAATTTTATTTGGGGGCACCAGTGTAATCACCCAGAATAATTGTTATGATTAGGCTTCGCTGTACCGCTGCCTCCGAGTGCCATTACTCACCAGCCCAGAGAGCAAATCAAGTGCACCTATAGGCCTACAGCTGGCCAATCGGATGGCTCAGATCACCGTGTCTGCAGTTTCCTTGATGCACAGCAAAATTGATACTGTGAGACTTTAAAACCATGACTAGAGAGCAAAGAGCTGCTGCTTTTATGAGTGAGTTCACGTTTACAGTTTTATTCAGCACTGTAACCACTTTTTATTGAACACTTTTATACGCCATTAAATGAGCTTCTCCCTTCTTCCACTGGCATTTCAAACAGCACGGCAGCTGCAATGAATGAGTAGCAATGTGTATCGAAATGCTTGCATTGTTATTATTAGTGGCTTGTGTCTATTTTTATATGGAGGAATATTTCACTTTCACTGGTCATAGGAGTAACATGAATTTGAGCATGAGACTCGAGTTTCATCATCAGCTGGAAGACGTTCCCTTTTTGGTCAGTCAGTCTCAGCGGAGGGAGGGAGAGCAGAGGGATGGTGAGAGGCGGACCCTCTGCTGCGCTCTCTCTCCCCCCACTGAAACTGACCATCAGATGAAGGCACCATCAGTCCAGTGAAAAAAAAAAAAACTTTATTAAAATGTATGCTCACTCAGCTGGGCCTCACAAGTAATACAACAACTGATCTATTACCGGTGTGATCATAAACCATACATTTTGAGATATAATTTAAATCATCTGAGAAGAACAACATTGGCAGGGCAATTCAAGCATAGCCAATATGCAGTGATAATGTATTGGGCTTATAGCCTACTGCACAAACCTCATTGCTACAGAACTGCTTTTAATAGGTTATTGTTGGATAGGTTTACGTTTAAGTAATGTTAAAAATATATATTTACATTTACATTTAAGTCATTTAGCAGACGCTCTTATCCAGAGCGACTTACAAATTGGTGCATTCACCTTATGATATCCAGTGGAACAACCACTTTACAATAGTGCATCTAAATCATATATATAATCATTTAAAATAAACAATGTCTTTAAAGGGTTATAGTTTCTAGCCACAGAATGTGCTTCAAAAGTAGATATGATTCATATATCTCCAATATAGGCTTTATCTCAAGCAATTAAAAAAGTAACTTTTCTGGTGCTCCTGCATTTTATTTTGTGCTATTAACTTTTTAAAGTTGGGAGCACCAGTGCTCGTCCAAGATGAGAAGCTTTACAATCTGGGACAGGGCCACGACCCCAACGCTCTTCCTGGTCACCATGTCCCACTTCTCAGGGGTGGTCACCAGCATCTGGAAAACAGATGGACACACACCGTCAGTGACAGACAGATGAACACATACAGAGTTGATTTGAAAGTCGATCCAAAAGGAACTGTTCAGCCCCATATACTCAAAATCCATGACATACTTAGGAATAGGAGGTTTCATGACCATCAGAACAGGGTACTATGTTATAACTAGGGGACAGAGTTCTTCATTACCATCAGAACAGGGTACTATGTTATAACTAGGGGACAGAGTTCTTAATGACCATCAGAACAGGGTACTATGTTATAACTAGGGGACAGAATTCTTCATTACCATCAGAACAGGGTACTATGTTATAACTAGGGGACAGAGTTCTTAATGACCATCAGAACAGGGTACTATGTTATAACTAGGGGACAGAGTTCTTAATGACCATCAGAACAGTGTACTATGTTATAACTAGGGGACAGAGTTCTTAATGACCATCAGAACAGGGTACTATGTTATAACTAGGGGACAGAATTCTTCATTACCATCAGAACAGGGTACTATGTTATAACTAGGGGACAGAGTTCTTCATTACCATCAGAACAGGGTACTATGTTATAACTAGGGGACAGAGTTCTTCATTAACATCAGAACAGGGTACTATGTTATAACTAGGGGACAGAGTTCTTCATTACCATCAGAACAGGGTACTATGTTATAACTAGGGGACAGAGTTCTTCATGACCATCAGAACAGGGTACTATGTTATAACTAGGGGACAGAATTCTTCATTACCATCAGAACAGGGTACTATGTTATAACTAGGGGACATAATTCTTCATTACCATCAGAACAGGGTACTATGTTATAACTAGGGGACAGAATTCTTCATTACCATCAGAACAGGGTGCTATGTTATAACTAGGGGACAGAATTCTTCATTACCATCAGAACAGGATACTATGTTATAACTAGGGGACAGAGTTTTTAATGACCATCAGAACAGGGTACTATGTTATAACTAGGGGACAGAGTTCTTCATTACCATCAGAACAGGGTACTATGTTATAACTAGGGGACAGAGTTCTTCATTACCATCAGAACAGGGTACTATGTTATAACTAGGGGACAGAGTTCTTCATTACCATCAGAACAGGGTACTATGTTATAACTAGGGGACAGAGTTCTTCATTACCATCAGAACAGGGTACTATGTTATAACTAGGGGACAGAGTTCTTAATGACCATCAGAACAGGGTACTATGTTATAACTAGGGGACAGAGTTCTTCATTACCATCAGAACAGGGTACTATGTTATAACTAGGGGACAGAGTTCTTCATTACCATCAGAACAGGGTACTATGTTATAACTAGGGGACAGAGTTCTTAATGACCATCAGAACAGGGTACTATGTTATAACTAGGGGACAGAGTTCTTCATTACCATCAGAACAGGGTACTATGTTATAACTAGGGGACAGAGTTCTTCATTACCATCAGAACAGGGTACTATGTTATAACTAGGGGACAGAGTTCTTCATTACCATCAGAACAGGGTACTATGTTATAACTAGGGGACAGAGTTCTTAATGACCATCAGAACAGGGTACTATGTTATAACTAGGGGACAAAGTTCTTCATTACCATCAGAACAGGGTACTATGTTATAACTAGGGGACAGAGTTCTTAATGACCATCAGAACAGGGTGCTGAGTTCTTAATGAACATCAGATCAGGGTCCTGTGTTTAACTAGGGGACATAGTTCTTCCTGTTCAGGTCACATGATCAAGAAAAACTCTGGGCCCTACTTGTGTCATATACACCACCTGCAACCAGAGCACTCTATCCATCATCTGTGTTATCAGTTCATCCCTCTATCCTCTACACATCCCTCACTCCTCCCTTGTCATCTTCTTAATCATCATCTCACCTGTTACCGTTTAACACCCGGACCCTTTGGGCCCTTCGGAGCCATCGTTCTAGTGCAATTAAGAGTCTGACGATAGAAAAATAGAACAATGCATAATGAATGGTGTGTGAGCTGTTTGCCAACCCATCGGTGTGTGTGTGTGTGTGTGTGTGTGTGTGTGTGTGTGTGTGTGTGTGTGTGTGTGTGTGTGTGTGTGTGTGTGTGTGTGTGTGTGTGCGCGCACTGTCTGGGTGTGTGGAAATTCCTATTAGACACTTTTTGTAAAATCAGTTCATTAGACTCTAGTTTGCATTTAAATCCATCTGGCTAGCCATTACAGACTGGCGCTCCTTCCTAGCAGAGAGGCAACGGCCATGCACGCACACACACACACTGCCATGCACGCACACACATTGCCATTAGAGACCGGCACGGTGCTAGCAGAGAGAAAACGGCCACGCATACACACACATTTCCATTAGAGACTGGCACAGTGCTAGCAGAGAGGAGAGAAGTGGCTGTCTTAATTAGGCTGCAGGTTCATCTAAATGAAAGCTCTGGCTTCCAAACCAACGACTAGCAGGCCACAGTGCTTTCTTTAATTACACAACAAAAACAATGACAAGACGCCATTTGACTTAACAGGAAACACCCATTATTTTCCTTGCGTTGTTTTTAATAACAGTGATATTGATCTCATTATTTATTTCTATGACTGGCTGCTAAGTGTTTTACATTTATGGTTGGACAGACTCCCACAGATTAATTTTAGTGCCGCAAAAACACAATATCTGTGAATATGCAGCGCTGATGAAATAGAAGAGAGTGCAGTCCTGGAACACAATGGGGCAGATAAAGACCTGTGTCAAAGTGGGTTTCCATTATAGAACATTTAGAATGACTAGAATGGACATCCACATTCAAATCAACGTTCCATGATGATCACGTAGAAATAGTGTCCTAGAACTGTTCTGATGTGCAAGTTGCAGCTCGTCTGTGGTGGTCAGACCCAGCCATATGATGATGAGTGGGGCTCTACCCAACGTGCACCCAGTGGATCAGAACAATTCTAGAACACACGGCGCTGTTTTCTTGAACACGGATTAAGCCAAGCCCTGAACAAAAATCATACTGAATGGAGAATCTCCATTGAAAGAGCATTTTAGTCTAGGACTAAGCCTAATGTGTGTCTGAGAAACCGACCCTATATTGCTATGTAATGTGACTGAGCCCCAGCTCCATGTTAACAAGGGGGGCTCTACCCAGGCAGCTCTACCCAGCGTGGTAACAGTGAGGTGTGCAGCCATGTGGAACATGGGGCCATGGCGAGGTCTTCCCACACTACCACTTATCTACTAATTACCTGTCTCACTGACTGTCTGACGGTCTGTCTGTCTGTGGGTGCGTGTCTTTCTGTCTGTGGAGCAGAGTGCCAGGGGGCCACTCTGTCATTAAGTTAATATTTACTCTCTGGACTGAGGGAGAGGGACTTGAAGAGCCAGCGCACCCACTGCTCATCCACCCACCCACCCGCACACTGGCATGTCTGCCAGCCAGCAGCCACTCCAAGCCCGTTGACTGTTACCATGGTAACTATCAGTGCCACAGAGAGAGAGGGGGTTTGCGAGGAGGGAAAGGTAAGAAGGTAGAATTGTTTCACTGCTTTCATACTGTAAGTGAACAACTAATAGCTTGTCAAGGTTACAAATGTATCTAACTGTGTGTGTGTGTGTGTGTGTGTGTGTGTGTGTGTCCATCCACTGCATGTTTTTAATGGGAGTTGTGACAATAGCCGACCCATAAATGAAATCAATGTTTATTTGTTGTGTACACAGATCAGCAGATGTTAAAGCAGGTGCAGAGAAATGCTTGTGTTTCTAGCTCCAGAAGTGCAGTAAGTTTCTAACTGTACAATACTACTACAAGGAATGTATGTACAGCAATAGTTATGTAGGATGTGCAGAGGAGAATACAGTATGTACATATAAAGTAAGTCATCAATCAGCTTAATTTCTTAGAGATCAAATTCAATTTCAACAGAATAATATTGCAGGAATGCTAATCTTCTCTGTATCGACCTACAGCAACGACATCACACATGTATGCAAACAGTGAGAAACAAACACAGGTGTGATATGTCTGTGGGAGGGGATAAATAGAAAGGTCTGTTAGAAAGTTGTTTCAGATAACAAAAATGTATGAGGATCATTTTAAAAAATCCTCCTTATTTGCCCTGAGGTCTCCAGAGAGCTAACTTTATAGTACCTAGTGAACTTTAATGGAGTTATTGGAGTTTTAATACACTTACTATACACTTATTCCACACTAGCAGAAACTTAAGGTCATTTCATGAAATTGTATTTCATCCAAAGCTCTACAGTCTGGGTAGATAGAGAAGCAAGGCTGGTTGGTGGGAGTATGCAGGGGGTAAGGATAATATTGCTGAGCCTCTGCCAGCCCATCCTCATTAAAAGTGTGTGTGCCCTCTCTCTCACAAGGAAACAAACACACCACCCCACGCACGCACACACACTTCCAGATTAACTGGTATTGACCTCATTTCTCAAGATTCACATCTCTCTCCCTCGATTTCTCTCTCTCTCTCGCTCGGTCTCTCTCTCTGCTTTCATCTCGCCATCCTTAAGTACCAGGAGGTTTATGAACCTCTAAAGTCTAAGCTCTACTATCCTCTTTTGGATTTGCTAGATATGCTTGTTCTTGGCAACCTTTTCAGCCTAGTCCTTCCTCTCTCTGTCTACCTCTCCCCCACCTCTCACCCCCTCCATCAGTGAGGCGCTCACTAGATGGGAAGGAGTTTAGCCTACATCCTTCACTCCGCCCTCCTTTTTGTTTCACAAATCCCATTCATCCTCCTTTTCTACATCCTGTTTCACACACACAACATTGACTCACACATACAGTCAAACGCTCTGAGGAAAATAATGACTAATAATGAAAATATATACTTAATGAAATGAATATAAAACAAGGGAGAAGTAGCAGGAAATATGAATGATTTTACCATTGAGAGAATACACACCTGGTTGACAGAGCTATTGACAAACGCATTAGAGACAACAACAAACTCATTTACAGGCCACTCACTGAGGCAAACAACCTAATTGGTTGATTTGCTGGGGAGCTGTTACAATTGGATATCGGATTGGACAATTGATGAATAATTTTAATTGAAAGAAAACATCTGATTGCCACTTGTTATGCTCGTAGTGACATAACCGATCTAATTGGTTTAGTTACTCAACAACAACATTATATTCATCATCTTCATTTTGTGAGTGCCAAGTTTTTCCTGACCACGGACGCAATTCAAATATGAGTTACTCTCAACTCATGTCAATCACATTTCCAATATATCCAGCCATCTTGTTAATTGGAGAGAACAGAGTAGCCTTTGTATCCATAACTAGCATAGGACTCTTATTTGAAACTTTGAATTGGGAGAGCACTTTAAAAGAGGTTGACTAAAGTACTGCTGGGTAATGTTGAAAGCATCTCCTCTTCTCTCCCTCCCCCCACATTAAAATACAAGCACCACCTTCAACGGCACAAATACTGTGGACAATAAACAGGATATGAATTTGGTATTGTACAGTACAACTAACTGCAGTCACCATGAAAAATACAACTAAGGCTGCTGAGAACAAGGAATCAGTGTCACGATTCCCACCGACGGTGGCGCCCCCTCCTGCTCGGGTGGCGCTCGGCGGTCGTCGTCACCGGCCTATTAGCTGCCACTGATTCCCCTTTTTGGTTTTCCCTTTTTTTGGTTTTGTGCACCTGTGTTGAGTGTGGTTAATTAGCGGGGCTATTTATGTGAGCTGGTCCGCTTCCGTGTTGTGCGGGATTATTTCTATGTTAACGGTTCATGTTCGTGTCGGTGCTATTTTACGCCGTGTGTGTACTTTCTCCCCTGTGTTTGGGAATATTTTGTTTCAGTAGTGAGTCTACATTAAATACGCCACTACCCTGTGCTCGCTGCTTCCTGTGTCTCATTCCTTCACCACGACTGCCAATCCGTTACAATCAGGAACATGGAGAGGGGGGTAGTATGGACGAGGGAGAGAGAGAGATAAGATATGGAGACCAAAAGAACACACACAAACCCTCCTAAAATAATGTCAACCAAGTAGCCACACACTGACCTCTCAGAGATTTTTCTGCCATTGTAATCCTTGGGCGGACCGCCTAAGTGTTTTTTTGGGTCGCTTAAGTCCTAACAGTTAATAAAAATATATATATATATATTTTTATTAACTTTCTGGATGGAAAAACCCTTTAAGTGTAAACTTAATAGACTACAAACAGAAAGTATGTAGAAAATGGACCCATAATGGACCCATATATTTTTGATAATATAAACTTTGAGAACTAACACTAAAATAAATGCTAGACAGTCGGGAGAATAGAAAATTCCAAAAACAATGAATTTAGTAATATTCATTTTGTTATTAGGGCTGAGCAAAAGAACACAGCATTATCCATGGGAAAAAAATTATAGAATTGCAGGAAACTAGTAAAATGTTCTCTCAGCTCAATTGCAGAATATGTAGAATCGCAGGAAAGTTGCTTTAAAACTGCAAAATAAAAATCTCAGCTGCACGGCAAAATATGTACAATTGGATGAAATCAGCTTCATGTAGAAATTTGTAGAATTGCAGGAAATTGGCTTTAAAATTTTAACATTTCTCTACAGTTCCAAGATGGGGGGCCTCTAATATTTTCTCAAAAATGTAGCCGTGTTGAGGCCAACCGTGCTCATTGACATGCCTCCTGCCACGCCAACCACCTAAGCCCCTTTTTGATCCAGAAAAAACCCTGCCTCTGACCTCTGACCTGTGAGTGACCCTGCATGACTGTCTAGTGTGAGAAACTCTGTGGTTGTGGTGGCCTCTCTATGGCTTATCAGTTCTATCAGTAGCTAAAGTATGTTGCAGTGAAGGAACAGTCCTTTTATAAAGCCTGCCAGAGAATTAAGTACAGGAGGACACCAGAGAGAGATAAGGAACTGCACTAGTCTCCTACATAAAGAAGGAGAGAGGGACACTATCATCGCTGGAGAGTGAGTGTGTGTGTGTGGTGCCTGAGCGCATGCATTCGGAAGCCTTGCCAATTCTTGCTTTTATGACTTTTATTTTCAACTAAGACAGGAGAGCAACCATTATCTATACTGCAGTTGTGTAAGTTGCCATGTGATTCCTGGAAACAATATTGTCTCCTACTCTTCACTGCAGAATGCCAGATGTATGACTGAAGTCTGTGTTGTGACCTGACCCTAACTGAGCCCAAAGTGCAGTGTGAGGAGACCAGCTGTAAAGCACTGTTATTGGTCCTGTGGATCTCTGTCCAAGATATTGTCATAGGCCCTGTGGATCTCTGTCCCAGACACTGGTATTGGCTGTGCGGATCTCTGTCCCAGACACGGGATTGGCCGTGTGGATCTCTGTCCCAGACACGGGCATTGGCCGTGTGGATCTCTGTCCCAGACACAGGCATTGGCCGTGTCGATCTCTGTCCCAGACACAGGCATTGGCCGTGTCGATCTCTGTCCCAGACACAGGCATTGGCCGTGTCGATCTCTGTCCCAGACACAGGCATTGGCCGTGTCGATCTCTGTCCCAGACACAGGCATTGGCCGTGTCGATCTCTGTCTCAGACACGGGAATTGGCCGTGTGGATCTCTGTCCCAGACACGGGCATTGGCCGTGTCGATCTCTGTCCCAGACACAGGCATTGGCCGTGTCGATCTCTGTCTCAGACACGGGAATTGGCCGTGTGGATCTCTGTCCCAGACACGGGCATTGGCCGTGTCGATCTCTGTCCCAGACACAGGCATTGGCCGTGTCGATCTGTGTCCCAGACATGGGTATTGGCAGTGTGGATCTCTGTCCCAGATAGACAACATCAACACGACTCTCTCCTGTTATCTCCCTCTGCTGTGTTAACCCTGCTCTATACAGCCATAAGCTGCTATGACAGATACCCTTTTCACACTACTGAGCCTATCAGGCCAAAACAAGCCAAGCTGTGCTGGGTTAGCCTGTTTACTGGAATAGTTACTGGAATGGACAATGTAAAGAAAGAGATCTGAGCCAGAACAGTATGGTTAGGGTTGGCACTATAGGCTGTGTGTGTGTCTGTGGTTGGCATTACAGTGAGTACGGTTACATGCTAGGGATGGGCATGAGTACTCAAACGGACATCAAAACTCAATCTTTAACAAGAGATTACATTTTTATCCCCCAATACTGTAAAACCTACTTTGCTAAGATAATCCAATTACCTGACAGGTTGTAATTTATTTTATTTAACTAGGCAAGTCAGTCAAGAACAAATTCTTATTGAAGGCCTACCAAGAGGCAAAAGGCCTCCTGCGGGAACGGTGGCTGGGATAAAAAATAAATAAAAATAGGACAAAACAAACATCACGACAAGCGACACCACAACACTACATAGAGAACTAAGACGACAACACAGCATGACAGGTGTGGCATATCAAGAAGATATTTAAACAGCATGATCATTACACAGGTGCACCTTGTGCTGGGGACTTGCCAAGTTACAGTTGAAGTCGGAAGTTTACATACACTTAGGTTGGAGTCATTAAAACTCGTTTTCCAACCACTCCACACATTTCTTGTTAACAAACTATAGTTTTGGCAAGTCGGTTAGGACATCTACTTTGTGCATGACGCAAGTAATGTTTCCAACAATTGTTTACAGACAGATTATTTCACTTATAATTCACTGTATCACAATTCCAGTGGATCAGAAGTTTACATACACTAAGTTGACTGTGCCTTTAAACAGCTAGGATAATTCCAGAAAATGATGTCATGGCTTTAGAAGCTTCTGATAGGTTAATTGACATCATTTGAGTCAATTGGAGATGTACCTGTGGATGTATTTCAAGACCTACCTTCAAACTCAGTGCATATTCGCTTGACATCATGGGAAAATCAAAAGAAATCAGCCAAGACCTCAGAATTTGTTTTTGTAGACCTCCACAAGTCTGGTTCATCTCTGGGAGCAATTTCCAAACGCCTGAAGCAACATCTCAAGACATCAGTCAGGAAGTTAAAGCTTGGTCGCAAATGGGTCTTCCAAATGGACAATGACTCCAAGCATACTTCCAAAGTTGTGGCAAATTGGCTTAAGGGCAACAAAGTCATGGTATTGGAGCGGCCATCACAAAGCCTTGACCTCAATCCTATAGCAAATTTGTGGGCAGAACTGAAAAAGCGTGTGCGAGCAAGGAGGCCTACAAACCTGACTCAGATACACCAGCTCTGTCAGGAGGAATAGGTCAAAATTCACCCAACTTATTGTGGGAAGCTTGTGGAAGGCTTCCCGAAACATTTGACACAAGTTAAACAATTTAAAGGCAATGCTACCAAATACTAATTGGGTGTAAGGAAACTTCTGACTGGGAATGTGATGAAAGAAATTAAAGCTGAAATAAATCATTCTCTCTTCTATTATTCTGACATTTCACATTCTTAAAATAAAGTGGTGATCCTAACTGACCAAAAATAGGGAATTTTTGCTTGGATTAAATGTCAGAAATTGTGAAAAACTGAGTTTATATGTCCTTGGCTAAGGTGTATGTAAACCTCCGACTTCAACTGTAAATAAAATTGTTTAAAAAAATAAATGAAATGCCACTCTAAAATGTGCGATTTTGTCACAACGCCACAGACGTCAAGTTGAGGGAGCATGCAATTGGCATGCTGACTGCAGGAATGTCCACCAGAGATGATGCCAGATAACTGAATGTCCATTTCTCTACTATTAGCCACTTCCAACATCATTTTAGATAATTTGGCATTACATCCAACCAGCCTCACAGCCACAGACCACGTGTAACCATGCCAGCCCAGGACCTCAACGTCAAGCTTCTTCACCTGCGGGATTGTCTGAGAACAGCCACCCGGACAGCTGATGAAACTGGGTTTGCACAGCCGAAGAACTTCTGCACAAACGGTCAGAAACCGTCTCAGGGAAGCTCATCTGCATGCTCATCGTCCTCGCTAGGGTCTTGACCTGGCTGTAGTTCGACGTCCTAACCGACTTCAGTGGGCAGATCTGTACACAATTCCTGGAAGCTGAAAATGTCCCAGTTCTTCCATGGCCTGCATACCCACCAGACACGCGTACGACAGCGTGTTCCAGTTTCCGCCAATATCCAGCAACTTCGCATAGCCATTGAAGAGGAGTGGAACAACATTCCACAGGCCACAATCAACAGCCTGATCAACTCTTTGTGAAGGAGATGTGTCACGCTGCATGAGGCAAATGGTGTTTACACCAGATACTGACTGGTTTTCTGATACACGTCCCTACAAAATGGTATATCATACACTGCATTTGAGGAACAATGGGAAAGTAATTCTGCTTTGAAAGTTGATAAACTTGCAACCTCACTTTTGAGAAAATGGCCTTTGAATGTTTTGGTACCTACTGGAGAGCTCTTCTTTGTCTACACCAACTCAACATCGTTCACACCCTCTTAAGCTTTAGCCCCACCCATCTCCTTAAGGATTGAGCCAAGCATTCTGTCCTAAAAACAGCAGTCAAGCACCCAAGCTAACTGGCAACCATTGGCTACCTTGCTAGCTACTTCCAGATGAAAGAACAGCTCACTGACCATTTTACTCACCCTAGCAGAGCTGGTTAGGCTGTTTTTATGTTATCTGACACTGTCCATATTCAACGGGTGTTGAGAATTCTGCGCTCTGGCACACTCAGACGAGAGTGACTGAAATCGGAGTAGATAGCCAGAGCAAATTTACCAGCTACGTCTATCATCAGTTGTCGCAGTGACATTCTATTGAAATGGTTACTTGCATAATGGAGTCTTTGTTAAGACATGTAGCTAGCTAGCTAGGTAAACTATGAACCATAATCCCAACTCATGACTTTACTACTCTGCATGAATCTGCAGGTGGTTAACCAAACAGGTTCAATGTTAGCTAGCTAAAATTAGGCTATAACTAGCAAAGCAAATGGCTCTGAGATATGAATAATAACAACATACACGTGACGTTAGCTAGCTAGCTAACAGTACACTAACTTGAAATGAAAATGACTTTGTCAAAATTAGAAATGTGTAATATCTGAAAATGTAGCTAGCTAGACTATCTTACCAGTATACATAATTGGTGGACGCGTCTCCCTGTCACAGATGCCATGGTTGCCCCATGGTTTGAAGATATAATCCGGAGACAGGTGTGTTCTCCATCTCCTTAGCTATCATACTCTAATTCCACTGATTTCAAAACTCGGTCGTCCAGAAAGTGGAAAGCAACATTTATGCAGTTCTTGTCACGGCTGTTTTAAGGATCGGACCAAGATGCTGCGTTTTCGTAGTTCCACATCTTTATTTAATAGTGAAACGTTATGCAATACATAAATACTTAAACTAACCAGAAAACAACAAACCATGACGCAGAGAGGGAAAAAAACACACTACTCAAAATATAAATCACCCACAAACCACAGGAAAAAACACACCAACTAAATATGACCTCCAATTAGAGGCAACGAGGACCAGCTGTAAACCTCAACATAGAAATAGATAAACTAGAACTCAAACATAGAAATAGAAAAACATAGAAAAACACAAAAACACCCCCTGTCACGCCCTGACCACTCTACTATAGAAAATGACATTTTACTAGGGTCAGGACGTTACAGTACCCCTCCCCCCCCAAAGGTGCAGACACTGAATGCACACAAACCAAAAACCCAACAAAACAACCACCAAAACACAAAGGGAGGGTAGGGTGGGTGACTATTGTCTAATGCGTTGGCTCTGGTTCCGGGCGTAGTACCCCCACCGCCCGCTGATCCCACCGCTTCTGTATGTCCGGAGGAACCAGACCCTGGATCATCGTCAGAGGCTTCGGACCGCCAACCACCGCTGAAGACTCTGGGCTAAAAGCCGCCGCTGAAGACTCTGGGCTGCAGACCACCGCTGAAGGCTCTGGGCTGCAGACCACCGCTGAAGGCTCTGGGTTGCAGACCACCGCTTGAGGCTCCTGACTGGGGAGCGTCGCTGGAGGCTCCTGACTGGGGAGCGTCGCTGGAGGCTCATGACTGGGGAGCGTCGCTGGAGGCTCCGGGCGGAGGAGCATTGCTGGAGGCTCCTGGCTGAGGAGTGTCACTGGAGACTCCGGGCTGAGGAGCGTCGCTGGAGGCTCCGGGCTGAGGAGCGTCGCTGGAGGCTGCAGACTGGAGAGCGTCGCTGGAGGCCTCCTGCGTGGAGCTGGGACCGGTCTCCCCGGACTGGGAAGACTTGCAGGAGACTGGGTGCGCAGAGCAGGCACGAGGCACACTGGGCCATGGAGGCGCACCGGAGGTCTGGAGCTCAGGGCTGGCTCACTCCGTCCTGGCTGGATGGTCCCTGTAGCCCGGCACGGGCGGAGCGCTGGCACAGGGCGAACTGGGCTGTGCTGGGGAATGAGGGCTGCCGTGCGTAGAGCGGGCACAGGATAAGTTGGGCCGAGGAGACGCACTGGCGGCCAGATGCGCTGAGCAGGCACACTCCTTCCTGGCTGAGTGCCAACTCTAGCACGGCAACGCTGCGGAGCCCGTACCGACCGCACCGGACTGTGCATGCGGATGGGCGAGATAGTCGCATCACCCTGTAATGCATCGCTCGCCCCTCTGCACACCTGCTCAGTCGTGCCCTCTCTGTCAGTACCTCCTTCCGGAATCTCGCATCAAGCTCGGCGCTCGACTCCTTTCTTGGCTCCGGTTTGCTCCACGGCTCCCTCCAAATAGCCCAGGAAGTTAGGTCAGGGTTCCCCCCTGACCTAGCAACACTCCCCTTATGCCCCCCCCAAAACATTTTTGGGGCTGCCTCTCCACCTCCTGAATAGGAGGATACAACGCCTCGTACCTCTGTCATTCCCTCTTTGCTGCCTCCAGCTCCGCCTTCGGGCGCTGGTACTCCCCACCCTGGCTCCATGGACCCTTGCCATCGAGGATCACCTCCCACGTCCATGACTCCAAATACTTCTCCTGCTGCTCCTTCCTCCGCTGCTTGGTCCTTCTTTGGTGGGTGGTTCTGTCACAGCTGTTATAAGGATCGGACCAAGATGCAGCGTTTTCGTAGTTCCACATCTTTATTTAATAGTGAAACGTGATGCAATACATAAATACTTAAACTAACATGAAAACAACAAACCGTGACGCAGAGGGAAAAAAACACACTACTCAAAATTTAAATCACCCACAAACCACAGGAAAAAACACACCTACTAAATATGACCTCCAATTAGAGGCAACGAAAACCAGCTGCCTCCAATTGGAGGTCAACCCAATAAACCTCAACATAGAAATAGATCAACTAGAACTCAAACATAGAAATAGAAAAACATAGAAAAACACAAAAACACCCCCTGTCACGCCCTTACCACTCTACTATAGAAAATTACATTTTACTAGGGTCAGAACGTGACAGTTCTACTACACAATACATAAACAAAAGCTGCATTAGACAGGATTACCTACACATACTGACCAGCTCAAATAGACAGAAACGCGCTATATGGCAGATCAATCCAAATTCATCTCTCGGCATGTCCAGCCCACTTATTATCTCAGCCAATCACGGCTGTCTGGAAAGTTGCTATCTTTTCTGTGGCGAAACCAACTAGGCTATTAATTTAACCATTTTATTTGTACTTACAGATGGCATACAAGTTTGTTATTAAGGAACATGAAAGTTCACGTTTCAGATGGCATTTCTGCCAAAAAACACATTGATAAAAAAAAAGAAGTTTACGTTCAAATGGTATTGACCCGCGAAATACACCTAGTTTCCTGAAACGAGTCACGTGTATTCCCAGTCATGTGAAATACATAGATTATGGCCTAATGCATTTATTTAAATTGACTGATTTCTTTATATGAACTTTAACTCAATAAAATCTTTGAAATTGTTGCATATTGCGTTTATATTTTTGTTCAGTGTATTTGGTCTGAGTTCTATTTTGAAGACAATGTTAATTTGCTTTGACTCTAGTTTTCCATTTGCACATGAGCATTTGTGGAGCATAACAAAAGAGAAACCAAGCCAAGCATCAAACAGTTCTCCCTAAATTCCCTTTCCCCTCCGTATCTCACTCAATCAATTGCATTGCGACTGCTCCCTCTACACACACGTGCCAAGTGTGCACACAAGCTGCTGTTAGGCCTCCAGAAATAAATGCCTATAAAAACAGATCTAACACATAAAAAATGCACTGGTTGACTTAAGTATAGGAAATATGTGTTCCAACAACGAGCTGCAGTTTTGGAATAATTGCGTCCTGTCTAATTTCCGTTTAGGCTACTTTGCGGTTGTCACTAGTTACCACAGCCAAAAAGTCAAAATTGGCTACATTGTAAAAAAAATTCAAACACTTATTTTTTTTTCTCCAGAAGTTAGGGTTATGCATAAGGTTAGCAGTGTGGTTAAGGTTAGGGTTAAGGGATAGGTTTAAAATCACATTTTAAGAAGATAAATTGTAGACATGGGCGGGGTTAATGACTTTATTGCTCTTATAGGACCAGGGCACAAATAATAATATAATAATAATCAATAATTTTGCTCTTTATTTAGCCATCTTACATATAAAACCTTATTTGTTCATCAAAACTTGTGAATAACTCACCACAGATTAAAGGGTGTGCTTGAAAGGATGCACATAACTCGTTTTCCCCACACAGTCTGCCTGTATTTAGTTTTCATGCTAGTGAGGGCCGAGAATCCACTCTCACATAGGTACGTGGTTGCAAAGGGCATCAGTGTCTTAACAGAGTGATTTGCCAAGGCAAGAAACTCTGAGCGCAGCACTATCCAGAAATCTGGCAGTGGTTTCTGATTAAATACAATTTTCACAGAACCGCTTGTTGCAATTTTGATGAGGCTCTCTTGTTCAGATATCGGTAAGTGGACTGGAGGCAGGGCATGAAAGGGACAACGAATCCAGCTGTTTGTGTCATCAATTGCGCACCCAGCTCACTCAGGTGCTTCGCTATAACACATTTGACATTGTCCGTAAGCTTGAGCTCATTTGCACACAAAAAATCATACAATGATGGAAAGACCTGTGTGTTGTCTTTGTTAATGCAGACAGAGAAGAGCTCCAACTTCTTAATCATAGCCTCAATTTTCTCCCGCACATTGAATATAGACCCAGATAGGCCAGTCGTGTGAGAAACTCGTCATCATGCAAGCGGTCAGACAAGTGAAAATTATGGTCAGTAAAGAAAACATTAAGCTTGTCTCTCAGTTCAAAAAAATGTTTCAATACTTTACCTCTTGATAACCAGCGCACTTCTGTATGTTGTAAAAGCGTTACATGGTCGCTGCCCATATCATTGCATAATGCAGAAAATGCACATGAGTTCAGGGGCCTTGCTTTAACAAAGTTAACCATTTTCACTGTAGTGTACAAAACGTCTTTCAAGCTGTCAGGCATTCCCTTGGCAGCAAGAGCCTCTCGGTGGATGCTGCAGTGTACCCAAGTGGTGTCGGGAGCAACTACTTGCACGCGCGTTACCACTCCACTATGTCTCCCTGTCATGGCTTTTGTGCCATCTGTACAGATACCAACATCTTGACCACCAAAGTCCATTTGATGTCACAAAGCTGTCCAGTACTTTAAAAATATCCTCTCCTGTTGTCCTGGTTTCCAGAAGAGGATGTCTTCCTGAACTGACCCCCCGTAAACGTAACGGACATATACCAGGAGCTGTGCCAGGCCTGCCACGTCTGTTGACTCATCCAGCTGTAACACATTCACTGGCTTGTGTGCGAAGCAGTAATTGTTTCAAAACATCTCTTGCCATGTCACCGATTGTTGTTTGATGAAGACATTGGCTGTATAGTTTTTGGCTTTTCCTCCAGCATTGTCCCAGCCATATCCGCGGCACCAGGAAGAATTAAGTCCTCCACAATAGTATGGGGCCTGCCTGTCCTAGCCACTTGGTAGCTCATCATATAAGATGCTTCTAGCCCTTCTTATTAATGGTATCTGTTGCTTTTATACATGTCTTACTACTCAAAAGTCGTCTTTATTCTCGCTCAAAAAACTCCCGTGGTATATTTTTCAAATTAACATGTTTAGTTTCTAAATGTCTGCGCAAGAGTGAAGGTTTCCCGCGAGAGAGTAACAGTTAATGTGATTGGATGTTAATTATTTGACTAGGCTACTTGTATTTGACATTGTGTGGTTATTTCGCTGAACACAAGATGGTTTCATTTTATTTTTGGCAGTGAAACGAGGCTACTCAGGTGAGAAAAAAAACCTCACCCAAATGTATAGCCCCGTTGGAAAATATAAATGTACTGTTTGAAAAAGTGATTACATTTATTTATTTATTTTTTAATGTGAATCACGTTTTTATTTGGCGTACCCCCAACGGCATTGCGCATTCCCCTGGAAGAACCCAGTTTGACATACCTGGCCTAGGCTATAACCACCCTGAACATAGACATGTTTCACACTGAAAATGTGCAAAAACATTACTTTGATAAAGACAAGGAGCGAATTTGTTAATACATTTAGAAAATCCAAAAGAGGCAGAATATATCAAAAAGACACATTTTGGTTAGAAACACTTTTTTTCTTCTTCAATTTGTCAAATTGAGCCCCGTTTCAAATTATCACTTCGCACTATTCTGTTATATAACATAGGTGTGTATTGAATTTGATAAGGGCTAGAGAAATAAGAGCGTCTTGTCTGCTAAATTAACAAAACAAGGCTATGCCATTGCACAGCCATGCTTCTACAAGCAAGCGCCACTGCTGAGGTTACTACCTTTTTGAAGGTTGTGTTCCAAGATATAATATAACCAGGTGATATTACGGTTTCAATAAATGAATCTTAAATGGCACTTGTTTTTCTATTGACTCCCTTTTTCAGGACCCTGTCTTTCAAAGATCATTCGTAAAAATCCAAATAACTTCACAGATCTTGATTGTAAAGGGTTTAAACACTGTTTCCCATACTTGTTCAATGAACCATAAACAATTAATGAACGTGCACCTGTGGAACGGTCGTTAAGACACTAACAGCTTACAGACGGTAGGCAATTAAGGTCACAGTTATGAAAACTTAGGACACTAAAGAGGCCTTTCTACTGACTGAAAAACACCAAAAGAAAGATGCCCAGGGTCCTTGCTCATCTGCGTGAATGTGCCTTAGTCATGCTGCAAGGTGGCATGAGGACTGCAGATGTGGCCAGGGCAATAAATTGCAATGTCCGTACTGTGAGACGCCTAAGACAGCGCTACAGGGAGACAGGATGGACAGCTGATCGTTCTCGCAGTGGCAGACCACGTGCAACAACACCTGCACAGGATCGGTACATCCGAACATCACACCTGCGGGACAGGTACAGGATGGGAACAACAACTGCCCGAGTTACACTAGGAATGCACAATCCCTCAATCAGTGCTCAGACTGTCCGCAATAGGCTGAGAGAGGCTGGACTGAGGGCTTGTAGGCCTGTCGTAAGGCAGGTCCTCACCAGACATCACCGGCAACAACGTCGCCTATGGGCACAAACCCACCGTCGCTGGACCAGACAGGACAGGCAAAAAGTGCTCTTCACTGACGAGTCGTGGTTTTGTCTCATCAGGGGGGATGGTCGGATTTGCGTTTATCGTAGAAGGAATGAGCGTTACACCGAGGCCTGTACTCTGGAACGGGATCGATTTGGAGGTGGAGGGTCCGTCATGGTCTGGGGGCGGTGTGTCACAGCATCATCGGACTGAGCTTGTTGTCATTGCAAGCAATCTCAACACTGTGCATTACAGGGAAGACATCCTCCTCCCTCATGTGGTACCCTTCCCGCAGGCTCATCCTGACATGACCATCCAGCATGACAATGCCACCAGCCATACTGCTCGTTTTGTGTGTGATTTCCTGCAAGACAGGAATGTCAGTGTTCTCTCATGGCCAGCGAAGAACCTGGATCTTAATCCCATTGAGCACGTCTGGGACCTGTTGGATCGGAGGGTGAGGTCTAGGGCCATTCCCCCCAGAAATGTCCGGAAACTTGCAGGTGCCTTGGTGGAAGAGTGGGGTAACATCTCACAGCAAGAACTGACAAATCTGGTGCAGTCCATGAGGAGGAGTTGCACTGCAGTACTTAATGCAGCTGGTGGCCACACCAGATACTGACTGTTACTTTTGATTTTGACACCCCTTTGTTCAGGGACACATTATTCAATTTCTGTTAGTCACATCTCTGAGGAACTTGTTCAGTTTATGTCTCAGTTGTTGAATCTTGTTATGTTCATACAAATATTTACACATGTTAAGTTTGCTGAAAATAAACGCAGTTGACAGTGAGAGGACGTTTCTTTTTTGCTGAGTTTATATGAGGCAATTTTGCAATTAGTTATCTATAATGGTTATGATTAATTGTTGCACACCTTTGGCATATAGATGAATGGAAACATACACTACATGATTAAAAGTATGTGGACACCTGCTCGTCGAACATCTCATTCCAAAATAATGGGCATTAATATGGAGTTGGTCCCCCCTTTGCTGCTATAACAGCCTCCACTTGCCTGGAAAGGCGGGGACTTGCTTCCATACAGCCACAAAAACATTAGTGAAGTCGGGCACTGATGTTGGGCATTAGGCCTGACTCGCAGTCGGCGTTCCAGTTCATCCCAAAGGTGTTCAATGGGGTTGAGGTCAGGGCTCTGTGCAGGCCAGTCAAGTTCTTCCACACCGATCTCGACAAACCATTTCTGTATGGACCTCGCTTTGTGCTGACAGGACATTGTCATGCTGACAGGAAAGGGCCTTCCCCAAACTGTTGCTACAAAGTTGGAAGCAGAGAATCATCTAGAATGTCATTGTATGCTGTAGCATTAAGATTTCCCCTCAATGGAACTAAGGCGCCTAGCTCGAACCATGAAAAACAACCCCAGACCATTATTCCTCCTCCACCAAACTTTACAGTTGGCACTGCATTCGGGCAGTTAGCGTTCTGCTGGCATCCGCCAAACCCAGATTTATCCGACGGACTGCCAGATGGTGAAGTCTGTTCCCACTACGCCAATGACTGCGAGCTTTACATTACTACCGCCACAAAAACAGTCACATTACTCTTGCAAAATCATATTAAAATACACTGCTATAACTTTGATTAAGTTGTTAATAATTAATGTCCTAATAATTCAAAAGATTGTTCAGAACACCAGGTGTTTTAATCGGCGTATGCTTACGATGATTTTCACCTAACGCAGTTTAAAACAAGCAGAGTAAAGTGTTTACATGACTATTGCCATAACCGACCTACTGTCATAATCCGTTTAATATCGATTTATTAGTGCAAGTAAACGTACTCAGTGTGAAGAGGGTACGGAGCTACTGTAATCCAGAGAGCCGAGCTGAGAGCCAACCACTGAGAGGCGCTACAGAACAGTTGTGAGGCAGAACACAACTCCACTCTGGACCAATGGAGCATAGGGAAAGCCTACGCAGAAACTGTGTGTGTGCGTGCGCACCCGTGTGTGTTTGTACAGTACCTGTGTACGCAGAATCTTCCCCTTGGTTAGTTGCATGTCTCCAGTGAGCTCTTTGACAGCAATGCCCAGTGGCTCCAACCGCTTACTGAAGTAAATCGTCATCTCTGCTGCCAGGGCCTTCATAGGAGCTACATACACTATCTACAGAGGGAGGGAGAGAGGGATGGAGGGAGGGAAGGGAGGTAGCGAGTAGGAGAGAAGAGAGAGAAAGAGGGCAGCAAGATAGAGGAAGGGAGATAAATATATAGAGAGAAAAGGGAGAACGGTGTGCAGGAAGGGGGGAGAAAGAGAGAAAGAAAGTGAGAGGAAGTAGAAGGTCACGGTCATGATAAATGAGTGAACAGCACAGTATCACTTGTTCCCTGGCAACCAGCATAAATCACTATTTATTGAAAAATATGAAACAGGCCACTTAGATTAAAGAAAAGTTTAATGGAGATGTATGAGAAAGTGGCTATCCTCGCTGGCTGGCATTGGGTGTGTGGTGTTAGAATGTGTGTGTGTGTGTGGGGGGGGGGTTATAAGGACAACCAATAATAAATGTGTTCTACTGTATGTTTCTATGTCTCACTCACACACACACACAGCTGAGTGGTACCTTGAACTCGTCCTTCTTGATGACCCCTCCAGGTTGATCTCACGGAGGACTGTCAGCATGGCGATGTTGGTCTTGCCGGCTCCAGTGGGGGCAGAGATGAGCAGGTTCTCATTGGTGTTGTAGGCTGTCTCAAACACTATGGACTGGATCCTGTTCAGACGCTGCATCCCCTTAAACACCAACTGACCAACCTGGGGGGAATGAGAGAGGGAGAGAGAGAGCGAGAGACAGAGAGAGAGCGAGAGAGAGAGAGCACAAGAGGGAGGAAGATAATAAGAAAAGGTTAAAATCAGAGTAATTATGAGTCATTACAAAGATAGACATGGGAGCATGATGATACAAGTCTAACACACACGTCAGGACAGAGCAGAGTGGACGGGAGGGATGGTCAGGGTAAAGACAAACATTGGTTGTCCTTATTGAGAGGGTCACCAGAACATTTGAATGGTTTTAGATGAGTCACACAGTGGAAAGAACACTCTGACAAACCACTCCGCCCTCCCCACATACACACGAGTGTAAACCTATCTACCACTGATTGACAGACTATTTCCCTCATACTATAAGGCAGGTTTCCCAACTGGCGGCCCACGGGTCAAATGCTTTTATTAGGCCCCCCAAGTCTTCTGAGCAAAAAAGTATTTATTTTTACATTTAGCATTTCTGGGAGAATTTGAATTGTCGCACACAAAAACCTGTAAAAACACCAGGAAATTAGCTCTGTGATTTTAAATTAAAGAAATCTGTTCCCAAGTATTCCCAATAGAGAGACACGTGATCGTATACAAATGAAAACAAATATTCTGTTTTAGTCAAACATATTTGTTTGGGCTTCTTGTGGTCAATTTTCAGTCTACAAATTATTTTCAATTATGTTCCGGCCCCCCGACGATCCGCTCAATAAAAACGATTGGCCCGAGGCTGAATGTAGTTGATGGTCCCTGCTATATGGGGGGGTGATTTACTGTTGCCTAGGGGGTGGCTGCAGACAGGGTGTGGGAAGGGGAAGGGCTTTGACTGCCAGTAGGAGAGAGGTTACATCCTGAGTGGTGGGAACAGCTGTCAGTCAACCTGCCCACCACCTGGCTTCTCCATGGCAACAGAGTGTGGGTGACAGACAGGCCTCAATCTCCTGGTGACCGACGTTGATAAGGAGAGAAATGGCCCTTCTGAAAGACAGCAACCGTGACCAGTCGACCGCCCACTACTCGGACACACACGCAAAAAACACACAAGACATTCAGTCGTCAGAGTGGGCAGTTAGCCGCTCCGGCCACCCTCACTCCGAGGGAAAGAGACACATAACTGCAGGTCCAGGTGTGTGCTCTGTCCCCGTCTGTCCATCAATCTCCCTCTCGCACTCACTTTATAGCCTTATTTTACTTCCTGCTCCCTCTCTCAACTCTTTCTCTCTCTCTGTCTCTATCTCTCGGAGTGGATTGGGATGTCTAGAGCTTAGACAGCAATATAATTTATTTAACGATTCATTAAAAATATGCCATCACTCTACTCTTCCTCCCAGTTTCGCTCTGACACTCAGAAAAATAAAGAATGAGTGCTGCGTGTCATCCAGGGGCTGGGGCCAAAGAGGAGAGAAGAGGCAGGAGTCAGCACCGCGGTCCTGACAACCCAACCCAACTCTGATGAAAGCAGGAGTCAGCACCGCGGTCCTGACAACCCAACCCAACTCTGATGAAAGCAGGAGTCAGCACCGCGGTCCTGACAACCCAACCCAACTCTGATGAAAGCAGGAGTCAGCACCGCGGTCCTGAAAACCCAACCCAACTCTGATGAAGGCAGGAGTCAGCACCGCAGTCCTGAAAACCCAACCCAACTCTGATGAAGGCAGGAGTCAGCACCGCGGTCCTGACAACCCAACCCAACACTGATGAAAGCAGGAGTCAGCACCGCGGTCCTGAAAACCCAACCCAACTCTGATGAAGGCAGGAGTCAGCACCGCGGTCCTGAAAACCCAACCCAACTCTGATGAAAGCAGGAGTCAGCACCGCGGTCCTGAAAACCCAACCCAACTCTGATGAAAGCAGGAGTCAGCACCGCGGTCCTGAAAACCCAACCCAACTCTGATGAAAGCAGGAGTCTGCCCCGAGGCCCTGACAACCCAACCCAACTCTGATGAAAGCAGGAGTCAGCACCGCGGTCCTGAAAACCCAACCCAACTCTGATGAAAGCAGGAGTCAGCCCCGCGGTCCTGAAAACCCAACCCAACTCTGATGAAAGCAGGAGTCTGCCCCGAGGCCCTGACAACCCAACCCAACTCTGATGAAAGCAGGAGTCAGCCCCGCGGCCCTGACAACCCAACCCAACTCTGATGAAAGCAGGAGTCAGCCCCGCGGCCCTGACAACCCAACTCAACTCTGATGAAAGCAGGAGTCAGCCCCGCGGCCCTGACAACCCAACCCAACTCTGATGAAAGCAGGAGTCAGCCCCGCGGCCTGACAACCCAACTCTGATGAAAGCAGGAGTCAGCCCTGAGGCCCTGACAACCCAACCCAACTCTGATGAAAGCAGGAGTCAGCCCCGCGGCCCTGACAAACCAACTCAACTCTGATGAAAGCAGGAGTCAGCCCCGCGGCCCTGACAAACCAACTCAACTCTGATGAAAGCAGGAGTCAGCCCCGCGGCCCTGACAACCCAACTCAACTCTGATGAAAGCAGGAGTCTGCCCCGCGGCCCTGACAACCCAACTCAACTCTGATGAAAGCAGGAGTCAGCCCCGCGGCCCTGACAACCCAACCCAACTCTGATGAAAGCAGGAGTCTGCCCCGCGGCCCTGACAACCCAACTCAACTCTGATGAAAGCAGGAGTCAGCCCCGCGGCCCTGACAATCCAACCCAACTCTGATGAAAGCAGGAGTCAGCCCCGCGGCCCTGACAACCCAACCCAACTCTGATGAAAGCAGGAGTCAGCCCCGCGGCCCTGACAACCCAACTCTGATGAAAGCAGGAGTCAGCCCCGCGGCCCTGACAACCCAACCCAACTCTGATGAAAGCAGGAGTCAGCCCTGAGGCCCTGACAACCCAACCCAACTCTGATGAAAGCAGGAGTCAGCCCCGCGGCCCTGACAACCCAACTCTGATGAAAGCAGGAATCAGCCCCGCGGCCCTAACAACCCAACCACACTCTGATGAAAGCAGGAGGAGGAAAAGGTTAAATTATTAATGCATCAAAGAGCAACTTTATTAGAGTCCACTTAAGCCGGTGGAAGGCTGATTGTGGTTACAACATGGCACAGAGACAGAGAGAGAGAGAGAGAGAGAGAGAGAGAGAGAGAGAGAGAGAGAGAGAGAGAGAGATCTACCCACACACACAAAATATAAATGCAACATGTAAAGTGTTGGTCGATTTTTAATGAGCTGAAATAAATTATCTCAAAAACGTTCCATATGCACAAAAAGCTTCCAATCACAAGCCAAGATAATCCATCCATCTAACAGGAGGGATCGTATGAGGATTGGGGGGGAGGTGCTCAGGAGTATTTCTGTTTGTAATAAAGCCCTTTTGTCAGGAAAAACTAATTCTGATTGGCTGAGCCTGGCTCCCCAGTGGGTGGACCCCAGTGCGCCCTTACCCAGTCATGTGAAAACCATAGATTAGGGCCTAATGAATTTATTTCTATTGACTCATTTCCTTCGATGAACTATAAGTAAGTAAAATATTTTAAATTGTTGCATGTTGCATTTATATTTTCATTCATTTATTCAGAGAGAGAGAGAGAGAGAGAGAGAGAGAGAGAGACAAAGAAAGTGGAATACAAAGAGGTAGAGAGAGAAAAATTAAAAAGAGGGCAAAAGAGAGAAAGGCGATACTATACACACCATCTTGACACATCTTTGAACTAAGCGAGTAAAGCAATGGATATTAGTGCAGTGTGTTGTTTTGTACCATCCTTTCTCTGTAGTCTAAATGACTGTAGGGCTGACTTCCTCTCATCCTCTCTCCCTGGTGAGTGGAGCGTCCTCCTGTCTAACCAATTATTTCCCCCAAGGCCAAGTCCTGAGAGCACCAACCAATTTATAAATATGCATTTCTGAATTAGGAGTGGCACAGTTTCACCCTCTTCCACACGGCTCCTGCACACACACACACAAGCAAGCTCACACGCAAGCATACACGCACGCACGCAAGCAAGCAAGCACACACGCAAGCACACACGCACGCACGCAAGCAAGCACACACGCAAGCAAGCAAGCACACACGCAAGCAAGCACACACGCAAGCAAGCACACACACAAGCAAGCACACACGCAAGCACACACGCAAGCAAGCACACACACAAGCAAGCACGCAAGCAAGCACACACACAAGCAAGCACACACGCAAGCAAGCACACACAATTGCCAGGACTCAAACACACATTCTGTGTCGCTGTGGCAAACACGTTCACTTTAAGCAGCTAGACCGCCTTTTGTTTTGATTTATCGACTTTGTCTGTAGATAACGAGGAGCCAGTGTCCCAAACTCCTTAAACATGCTAATTCATGCAAATGTATGCCTGCCACAATATTCACCTTGAGGTAATGCATACATGTTGTAAATATGAAGTTGCCATCCTTCAATGATCTTTTTGAAAATGTTCAGTGCTTTGTTTTTAGTTTTTTTCATTTCTTAAAACATCTCTGGCTGGCTTCATTGTTATTCAGATGTAGGCACTGTAAATCTTCCAATAGCAGATGCAGCTGTCCCTGCCAGGAGTAGTCTCCGGGGTCCAAGCAGCAGTAACTCACTGAAGAGGTAATGTTACTGTAGGCTACTTGAGATACTATCATATGCAGCTGTTAACATAACATTCATTTCATTAAAAATCCCTGTCTCCAAGCAACAAACACCAGCATGGTTATACATCTCCAGCACTAAGTGAAATACCACAAATATAGCTAACAGTTAAAATATTTGTATTTTATTTAACCATTATTTAACTAGGCAAGTCATCATGTACAACTGACTTATACAACTACCAACCTAAAACATCACTTTACATTCTGCTACACCCATGTGCCTGTACATTTATTTTATTTCACCGTTATTTAACCAGGTAGGCCAGTTGAGAACAAGTTGTCATTTACAACTGTGACATGGTCAAGATAAAGCAAAGCAGTGCGACACAAACAACACAGAGTTACACAAACAAACGTACAGTCAATAACACAATAGAAAAAAAACTATGTACAAGAGGTATTGTAGCCCAAGTATTGGCTGGTGGACCTCTTCGGGTAGCCGGGGGCTAGCTCAAGGCTAAGTGATGCTTGCTTCGGGACAGAGACATTAGCCAGGAGTAGCCACTCTGATTGCAGCTAGCTAGCTGCGATGATCTGGTGTAAAGGTTCAGAGCCTGCGGTAGGAATCCAGAGATGTGGTAGAGAAAAAGCAGTCCAATATGCTCTGGGTTGATATCGCGCTGTGCAAACTGGCAGGTATTGACTGAGCTGAGGCTTGCTCGTGTCCGAGTTAACGGTGAAGACCGCTAGCAGTGGCTAACTGACTACTAGCTAGTAGCTAGTTAGCTGGCTAGCTCCTGATGGGGGTTCCGGTTCTAAAGTATAAAGATAGCAGAGCCGTACCACATCGGGTGAGGCGGGTTGCAGGAGAGTATATTCAGTCCGTAGATGGAACGTGAGATTAAAATACATACAAAAAAAATGAAGAAGAAAACTATATTTACATGGGACAAGACGGGAAAAGACAAAACACATGTCCGACTGCTACGCCATCTTGGATGTGCCTAACCCAGTGACTAAAAGTGTTGTTAGTTCCAGATGTCTAATAGAGGACCATACACATCTGTGGTCAACGTAGCAGCAAGGTTAAATTCAGTTCCTAATGAGTCCAGCTGTGTTGATCCCAACTGTAGCCCGTCTCTAAAACCCAGCTGGCTAACTCATGACTGTGAACACAATGTTAAAGTGAGCAAGCTGGATGGAACGTGACCATTCGACACAGATTTTGCGGGAGTATCGAACCAATCAAGGCCCAGAACACCTATGTGTGTGTGTGTTGTGTGTATTCCAATCCCAGTCCGTACTATGTAGTGTGTGTGTGTGTCCCAGTCTCGGTTCATACAGTGTAGTGTAGTGTAGTGTAGTGTAGTGTAGTGTAGTGTAGTGTAGTGTAGTGTAGTGTAGTGTAGTGTAGTGTAGTGTAGTGTAGTGTATGTGTGTGTGTGTGTATATATATATATATATATATATATATATATATATATATATATATATATATGTCCCAGTCCGTATTGTGTAGTGAGTGCGATGGAAGCTGGCAGGCTCATTATCAGAGTGCTAGCACAGCCTACGGCCATATGTGCCAACCAGGCTGACTGGGAATAAACTGGCAATATAGAACCAATCCACCAGCCACTCTAAACTCACTAATTGGAGCCTCAAAGATCCCAGTAATGATTCTACAGCTAAATCTAAAACACCTACCAAGCAGTCTCTGTCCAATTGCCTTCCCTGTCCTAGTTTTAACATAGGAAAGTATTCAGACATCATGACATTTTCCACATTTTGTTACGTTATAGCCATATTCTAAAATGGATGAAATTATTTTTTGCCCCTCATTAATCTACACACAATACCCCATAAAGAGAAAGCAAAAACAGGTTTCCAGCACCTTCGGCAGCAATTACAGACTTGAGTCTTTTTGGGTATGACCCTACAAGCTTTGCACACCTGAATTTGGGGAGTTTCTCCCATTCTTTTCTGCAGATCCTCTTAAGCTCTGTCAGGTTGGATGCGGAGCGTCACCGCACAGCTATTTACAGGTCTCTCCAAAGATGTTTGATCGGGTTCAAGTCCGGGCTCTGGCTGAGCCACTCAAGGACATTGTGCTTAGGGTCATTGTCCTGTTGGAAGGTGAACCTTCGCCCCAGTCTGAGGTCTTGAGCACTCTGGAGCAGGTTTTCATCAAGGATCTATCTGTACTTTGCCTCGATCCTGACTAGTCTCCCGGTCCCTGCCGCTGAAAAACATCCCCACAGCATGACGCTGCCACCCCCATGCTTCACCGTAAGGATGGTGCCAGGTTTCCTCCAGACGTGACGCTTGGTATTTAGGCCAAATAGTTCAATCTTGGTTTCATCAGACAAAATAATTGTTTCTCATGGTCTGAGAGTCTTTAGCTGCCTTTTGGTAAACTCCAAGCGGGGTGTCAAGTGCCTTTTACTGAGGAGTGGCTTCCTTCTGGCCACTCTACCATAAAGGCCTGATTGGTGGAGTGAGGCAGAGATGGTTGTCCTTCTGGAAGGTTCTCCCATCTCCACAGAGGAACTCTGGAGCTCTGTCAGAGTGACCATTGGGTTCTTGGTCACCTCCCTGACTAAGGCCTTTCTCCCCCGATTGCTCAGTTTGGCCGGGAGGCCAGATCTAGGAAGAGTCTTCGTGGTTCCAAACTTCTTCCATTTAAGAATGATGGAGGCCACTGTGTTCGTGAAGACCTCCAATGCTGCAGACATTTTTTGGTACCCTTCACCAGATCTGTGCCTCGACACAATTCTGTCTCTGAGCTCTACGGACAATTCCTTCAACCTCATGGCTTGCTTTTTGCTCTGACGTGCACTGTCAACTGTGGGACCTTATATAGACAGGTGTGTGCCTTTCCAATTCTTGTCCAATCAATTGAATTTACAAAAAGTGGACTCCAACGAAGTTGTAGAAACATCTCAAGGATGATCAATAAAAACAGGACGCATCTGAGCTCAATTTCGAGTCTCATAGCAAAGGGTTTGAATGTTTACAGTCGCAAGTTTACATACACCTTAGCCAAATACATTGAAACTAAGATTTTCTCAATTCCTGACATTTAATCCTAAAAATTCCCTGTCTTAGGTCAGTTAGGATCACCACTTTATTTTAAGAACATGAAATGTCAGAATAATAGTAGAAAGAATGATTTATTTCAGATTGCATTTCTTTCATCACATTCCCAGTGGGTCAGAAGTTTACATACACTCAATAAGTATTTGGTATCATTGCCTTTAAATTGTTTAACTTGTGTCAAATGTTTCGGGTAGCCTTCCACAAGCTTCCCACTATAAGTTGGGTGAATTTTGGCCCATTCCTCCGGACAGAGCTGGTGTAACTGAGTCAATTTTGTAGGCCTCCTTGCTCGCACACGCCTTTTCAGTTCTGCCCACATATTTTCTATAGGATTGAGGTCAGGGCTTTGTGATGGCCACTCCAATACCTTGACTTTGTTGTCCTTAAGCCATTTTGTCACAATTTTGGAAATATGCTTGGGGTCATTGTCCATTTGGAAGACCCATTTGCGACCAAGCTTTAACTTCCTGACTGATGTTTTGAGATGTTGCTTCAATATAGCCACATAATGTTCCTTCCTCGTGATGCAATCTATTTTGTGAAGTGCACCAGTCCCTCCCGCAGCAAAGCACCCCCACAACATGATGCTGCCACCCCCGTGCTTCACGGTTGGGATGGTGTTCTTCGGCTTGCAAGCATTCCCCTTGATCCTCCAAACATAACAATGGTCATTATGGCCAAACAGTTCTATTTTTGTTTCATCAGACCAGAGGACATTTCACCAAAAAGTACAATCTTTGTCCCCATGTGCAGTTGCAAACCGTAGACTGGCTTTTTTATGGCGCTGTTGGAGCAGTGGCTTCTTCCTTGCTGAGCGGCCTTTCAGGTTATGTCGATATAGGACTCGTTTTACTGTGGATATAGATACTTCTGTAGCTGTTTCCTCCAGCATCTTCACACGGTCCTTTGCTACTGTTCTGGGATTGATTTGCACTTTTCGCAACAAAGTACATTCATCTCTAGGAAACAGAACGCGTCTCCTTCCTGAGCGGTATGACGGCTGCGTGGTCCCATGGTGTTTATACTTGCGTACTATTGTTTGTACAGATGAACGTGGTACCTTCAGGCGTTTGGAAATTGCTCCTAAGGATGAACCAGATTGTGGAGGTCTACAATTGTTTTTCTGAGGTCTTGGCTGATTTCTTTAGATTTTCCCATGATGTCAAGAAAAGAGGCACTGAGTTTGAAGGTAGGCCTTGAAATACATCCACAGGTACACCTCCAATTAACTTAAATGATATCAATTAGCTTATCAGAATCTGCTAAAGCCACGACATCATTTTCTGGAATTATCCAAGCTGTTTAAAGGCACAGGCAACTTAGTGTATGTAAACTTCTGACCCACATGAATTGTGATACAGTGGATTATAAGTGAAATTATCTGTCTGTAAACAATTGTTGGAAAAATTACTTGCGTCGTGCACAAGGTAGATGTCCTAACCGACTTGCCAAAACTATAGTTTGTTAACAAGAAATTTGTGGAGTGGTTGAAAAATGAGTTTTAATGACTCCAACCTAAGTGTGTGTAAACTTCTGACTTCAACTGTATGTAAAGAAGGTATTGTTTTTTTTATTTTTAATACATTTGCAAAAAAGAAATCTGAAAACCTGTTTTCGCTTTGTCATTATGGGGTATTGTGTGTAGATTGATGAGGGAAAAAGTGTATTTATTAAATTTTAGAATAAGGCTGTAATGTACCAAAATGTGGAAAACTCAAGGTGTCTGAATACTTTCCAAATGCACTGTAACTGCTCAACAAAAAATTTAAACATGGACTATTTCCTGTGCAAAGGCGTGTGTGGCTACTGTACACGTGTAAGCATATATTGACTGTATGAGTTAGTGTGGGAACAGCTAAACTAATTAAATGATGTGGATTGGTAATGGGGAGCTAAAAAAAAAGTTGTTGTTTGCACGCTATCCTTTTAATTACTTTTCAGTTCCATTTCATTCCATTTGAATTGACAGCTTGATCAACTTTTAATTGCTCGTTTTAGTAAACAGCTTATCAGCCTGCTCCAAGCCCACACACAGAGCCCTGAATGACCTGGCCAAACACACACACACAAGCTGTACTGTGGGGTTTGACAGAGTGAGATGCAGATGCAGCAAACAGGAGGCCCATTAATTTCCCCACAGCACACCAGTAGAAAGAGAGAGAGAGAGACAGAGCGAGGGAGTTGAAGGGAGAGGAGAGGGAGATGAAGGGAGAGAGGAGAGGGAGATGAAGGGAGAGAGAAGCAGAGAAAAAGGGAGAGAGAAGCAGAGAAAAAGACAGAGGGTGGGTGGAGGGAGAAAGCGAGGGAGAGAGCAAGAATAAGAGAAGCAATCAATCACCCCATCCTGAGGCACCCGTCCAGGGGGCACTGGGACTGGACTCACCCCCAGACGGTCTCACTCGTGCACACGCAATGGCCGACTCACCCCCACACGCAGACTCACCCCCCACGCGCCTACTCCTCCCCACTCGCATGCGCCGACTCACCCCCACCCCCACGCGCCGACTCACCCCCACGCGCCGACTCACCCCACGCGCCGACTCACCCCACGCACCGACTCACCCCCACGCGCCGACTCACCCCACGCGCCGACTCACCCCACTCGCACGCACCGACTCACCCAACCCCACACCGACTCACACACACACAGACAGACTCACACACGGACTAAGTCAAGTCTTCACGGACTGACGGACTCGCACACGGACTCGCACACGGACTGACGGACTCGCACACGGACTGACAGACTCACGGACTGACTGACGGACGGACTCACGGATGGACTGACGGAGTCACGGACGAACTCGCACACATGGACGGACTCGCACACACGGACTCGCACACACGGACTGACGGATTCGCACACACAGACTGATGGACTCGCACACAGACTGACAGACTGACTCACTGACGGACTGACTCACTGACGAACGGACTCACACACGGACTCACACACACGGACTCATACACACAACATGAGAAATAAGTGGCTCCAGATGAGATGTATGCTGCCACTCCCCAAGGCCTCTCCTTTCACATCAGAGATAAGGCTTTAACAAGCCTCTGTCCACCATCTGTGCTCTTTCCACCCCCCACTCTCTCTCTGACTGTCTCTCTCATCCCCACACCTGCTTTGCAAGTCTGAGCAAACACACGTGTGCACTGAGGAGGAAATCAAAACTGGATTAGGAAACGCAATCAGGACATATTAATTATGGATGGCACTCCCTGCTCTGTCTCGTGTCCTCCTACCACAGTCCAGAACACAGGAACCATGTCCCTCACACTGAAGGGTGAGGCAGAGACCCCAACAAGTGGGGGGACACTAATGGGGGAGGGTTGAACATTGAATTAGGAGATAAGACAGGAGGAGGAGGGTGGAAACCCATCTCACTTCATTTAGAAGAGTCTTCGTGCTAAATCCTAGAACTCTACTGGGCTTACTCCACCCCTCCAACTAGCCTACACTCCTCTTGGAGGTTTGGACACATGAAGGTCCAAAATCTGCATTCAGTGAGGAGAGAGACACCTGGTCAGGACATGAGGACAGAAGAGTGAGTCCACACACATGATTCCAACCACCACAAGTCCCTCCGCCCCTACCTCTCTATGACAACAGAGTAGACGGATAACCCTGTCCACGTACACAATCATGTCAACGTCTATGAAGAAGACAGGCTAAGTGTTCAATATCCACTTAGGCAAAAAAGCTGCAGGACAATATACAACTAGGGTTTGGCAGGAAACTCTCCCCCATTCATCACTCATGTTCCTGCCCTTTAAAAAACCCACTAGGGATAGTAAAGACCATCAGCGCAAGCACACACGCTCCTAAATCCTATCACTCAATTCAGTGCTCCCCTTTGGGAATAACCATATGTCTAAATGTAAGTCAAGTCTTCTTAGAATCCTTGAGGAGGAGGGTGGTCCTGATTAGCAGTTTCTATGAGGACAGGATGTGTCTGTTAGGGTTGCAAAGCTACCGGTAATTTGACAAAGTTACCAGAATCTTCAGTAATTTTGGTAAATAACAGAAAAGCTATGGCAATCTAATGTAACTTCGGTCATTTATACTTTAAAAAAAATTATTGCTATTTAGTATACATTTTTTATATCTGTGTCATACTGTCCATGAGTTTCTAGTAGCTAGACCATGTGGTTCAAGAGAAAATAGCCTAATTCATTTTAAAAGCATCTAATCAACAATGCCACGAGATGTCTTGTGATAGATTACATGAAATCACTGAAAGATACCAAAATTCTGGTAGTTTACTGGCAAAGTTAGACATTTTCCAGTAATATACCCTCCCTTTGCAACCCAAGACCGTGTCTTCTCAAGCCTCCATGGATATTTCAGTACATCTATTAGTGCCTGAGTGGAGGGGTTGTTTTTCTGTCAGTACTAGGAGGAAAGCCAACCACACACACACACACACACAAACACACACACAAACACACACATTTATTCACAGAAATTAGGAGGGCTTTTACCAGCGTGACGAGAGCAGGATGCGTAGGCCACTGATTCATTCGTTAAAAGGCCCCTTAATAAATTCCCCACTTTTAATGTTTCACAGTGCTATTAAAGGCTTGCCAGGCCAGGCAGAGCCCTGTTGCCCATTACAGCTTTCAATAAATGACAATCTACGCTACGCTGCGTGATGGTGGAGAAAGAAAGGGAAGGGGAAAAAAGCTGACAGGCTTTCGGTTCAGCCTGCCTTGCAAAGCGCTGCTCCTAATAGCACATAAAGACTTATTAGCCTCGGCGTTGTGTGCTTGGCGCTTAATAAGAGAGAGGCATATTGTTTCAGAGTAGCATGGCTTAAGTTAATGAATAGAGGAGCTCCTGCGCTAGGGGCTAATTCACATCGCTCAGCTGAACAGGCTCCATATCAATCTGGATCAGTCACACGGAGGTTTCAAACAGAACAGGAAGCAGGGAATGTAGTCTGCTGGAGCTAGTGGAGAGACAGGGAGAAGCCCAGAACAAAACAATACAAGAAAGAAAGATAGAAAAACAGATGATGGCACCTCATACAATTCCCTTTTTATTTTCACTGACTCTTTTTTAAATGATTTTGTTTGTATTTTTTTTTAAGGTGGAACTTGTAAATTCATTATGCGACGGCCAGGGCTGCAGAATGAACAGAACGGTGAAAATGAGCTTTATTTATTAACTCTCTCTGTAAGACACAACCACAAACTTATCATGCCCTGGTGTACTGTAATTCATTGTTCCCGTGAGACAAATAGAAACAGGAAATTAATTTGGGAGTCAGGATTTATCTCCTCCTCTCTCTCTGTCTGTCCATCCCACTTAAAGTAGAGGAGAGCCTCTGACATTGATCACTTCTTTCATGATGAGGACCAAGGGTTCTTCCACCACTCTCTCTCGTGCAGAAGGTGATGCTGTTGCATGTGCGGGCTCACATCAGACCTGGGTTCCAATAGTATTTGTCTTCTTTCAAATACTACTGAATACTATCAAATACGCTTCGAGCAAAAGACTGTGCCTGCCTTGATTGGAACGTGCATGCGTGTGCATATACAACTACGTTTTGCCCCTCTATTCGGGCACTTGGGCAAACCTTCCTCTCAAATACCTGGTCCCTTAGAGCACTTACTGTTTGATGTGCCCGGAGGCTCTTCAAAGCCAGAGGCTTGAAGATACAGTGGGAATAGCAGAGAACCAACCCGAAGAGCAAATGTATCAGGTACTGGGGCGGGTAATAGCCAAGGCAGCAGAACCCAGGGCTAGGGGTGAATCCAGGGTTGGAGATGGGGGTTAAGGAAGGAGACCGGACCTGAGGTATGGGATAGGGCTGGGATGATACCAGTCTCACAATATCTTTTTTTTTCCATGGTGAAAATGAAAAACACAAAGCAGACCAAATTCTTTGGTCCTTTAAAAACCTGCTGTGTGTAAAATATTGTGTGCTATAGCTTGAAAAATCTATAATTGTGACTCTGGATGACAACATAATGTTGTTTGTTTCCAACAGTAGGGCTGTTTTCCTAAAGAAGTTAAATCCGCTTAGTGTTTTGTTTCCTTGCCGCGATACTGGTATCATCCCAGCCCTACTGTGGGAGAGAGCTTTTTGAAAGTGATACTCTCATACCCAATCCCAGCCCACTTCATGAAGTACTCTCTCTGGAATAGCAGAATGGGTGTAAAAACTAGTCGAAACTCCACTTAGCCCACCAGAGGAAGCTAGGGATTGATTGGAGTGAGACAGTGACATGTTTCCATGGAAAAAAACACTATAAAAATCTGGACATTAACACATTTAAGAAAGCCTAATGAAGATAATGAGTGACAGGCAGGGAGACAAACACCTGAGCCGGCGTCTGCAAAAATAACAACAGCAACCACACATGCATGACCAATCCTTCTCTTAATCAATTTGTCTCAGCCTGCGATCTCACACACACACACACACACACACACACACACACACACACACACACACACGCACACACAGTATGCCTGTCATCTTGATTGACAGACAGGTTAAGTAAGGTGAACAGCTACAGGAGTACTCTTCAAATATGACAAAATATGTTCCAAGGTTTAAACATATCCAGTCATCTTCAGATATGATGCCATGTTTTGGGCACATCCAGGGGAGTTCATTCCACATTTAGGATTCTACCCAAAATCTATTCACAATTGAACGTAGTGCATTTCACAACACACTTGACAGAGAATAAATGCCATAATAACTGTTTCTAAACATCCCACCATGATCCCATACAGAATGACTCCAGAAATGTAGATGAAGAACCAGAAGAAAAGACAGTGATGTGATTGAACTGAAGCCAACTGACCACCTCTGCTCTCCCATCTCCCAAACGGCTGGGTGGGGATTGGCTCACCTGTCCATCAGTCCGGTCCACTGCCTTGCTATTGGCTGAGGGAAGATTTGTAAGCCTGTCACTTAGACTGTCACTCAGCCTGTCAGTCAGGGAGGAGAAGCCATTGTGGCTCCAGACAGCTGGCTGAGAACTACAGCACTTCCATTAAGACTCAACATCACTCACTGCCAATTACGGCTCCAGAACGCACCCAGTCGCCGGAATATGGACACCAGGGAGTGAAACTGAGCACGCCCTGGCTGGCACTCACACAGTCACACAGATACCCTTTACAGACAGAGTTTACGGTATGTTGCCAGTAAAAAATTGTATCAGCCAATGTTTTTTAGAGCCCAATTCATATAGTCCCATTTTTACCATATTCTTGGCCGGGAAAAGCCTTGCATATCTCCCGTGCAGATTCTGGCAAGTTTAGGAGAGGAAGTAGACGTGGGCCGATGTGGGTGGATGTCTATTTCAATAAATCAATTGAATATACACCATCACAAAGAAATATATGACTAATTTGTTTTAGGCAGGCCCTAAAACACTATAAAACTAATAAAATGTATTTTCAAAAGAATAGAATGGCACATTTTTGTTGTTTATGTTACTGGTCTGTGCAGCCTATATAGTGCATATGGAAAGTATTCAGACCCATTGACTTTTTCCACATTTTGTTACGTTATTTGTTACTTTATTCTAAAATTGATTAAATAGTTTTTTTCCCCCCTCAATCAATCTACATATAATACCCCATAATGACAAAGCAAAAACAGGTATAGATATATATGTTTTGCAAATAAAAACTGAAAAAAATTAATTTACATAAGTATTCAGACCCTTTACTCAGTACTTTGTTGAATTACTTTTGGCAGCGATTACAGCCTAGAGTATTCTTGGGTATGACGCTACAAGCTTGGGACACCTGCATTTAGGGAGTTTCTCCCATTCTACTCTGCAGATCCTCTCAAGCTCTGTCAGGTTGGATGGGGAGTGTCGCTGCACAGCTATTTTCAGGTCTCTCCAGAGATGTTCGATCGGGTTCAAGTCTGGGCTCTGGCTGGGCCACTCAAGGACATTCAGAGACTTGTCTTGAAGCCACTCCTGTGTTGTCTTGGCTGTGTGCTTAGGGTCGTTGTCCTGTTGGATGGTGAACCTTCACTCCAGACTGAGGTCCTGAGCAGGTTTTCTTTAAGGATCTCTCTGTACTTTGCTCCGTTCATCTTTCCCTCGATCCTGACTATTCTCCCAGTCCCTGCCGCTGAAAAACATGCCCACAGCATGACGCTGCCACAACGATGCTTCATCATAAGGATGGTGCCAGGTTTCTTCCAGATGTGACGCTTGGCATTCAGGCCAGAGAGTTCAATCTGTTTCATCAGACTAGAGAATCTTGTTTCTCATGGTCAGAGTCCTTTAGGTGCAAGCAGGCTGTTGTGCTTTTTATTGAGGAGCGGCTTCTGTCTGGCCACTCTACCATAAAGGCCTGATTGGTGGAGTGCTGCAGAGATGGTTGTCCTCCTGAAAGGTTCTCCCATCTCCACAGAGGAACTCTAGAGCTATGTCAGAGTGACCTTTGGGTTCTTGCCAAGGCCCTTCTCCCTCGGTTGCTCAGTTTGGCCGGGCAACCAGCTCTAGGAAGAGTCTTGGCGGTTCCAAACGTCTTCCATTTAAGATAGATGGAGGCCACTGTGTTCTTGGGGACCTTCAATGCTGCAGAAATGTTTTTGGTACCCTTCCTCAGATCTGTGCCTCTACACAATCCTGTCGTCTCGGAGCTCTACGGACAATTTCTTCGACATCATGGCTTGGTTTTTGCTCTGACATGCACTGTCAACTGTGGGACCTTCTATAGACAAGTGTGTGCCTTTCCAAATCATATCTCATATATTTACTACAGGTGGACTCCAATCAAGTTGTAGAAACATCAAGGATGATCAATGGAAACAGGATGCACCGGAGCTCAATTTCGAGTCTCATAGCAAAGGGCCTGAATACTTATGTAAATAAGGTATGCGTTTTTTATTTTACATTTTACATTTACATTTTACATTTTAGTCATTTAGCAGATGCTCTTATCCAGAGCGACTTACAGTAGTGAATGCATACATTTCATACAATTTCATACATTATTTTTTTTTCTGTGCTGGCCCCCCGTGGGAAGCGAACCCACAACCCTGGCGTTGCAAACACCATGCTCTACCAACTGAGCTACAGGGAAGGCCTTTTTAATAAATCAAATATAAAAACATTTTTTGCTTTGTCATTGTGGGGTATTGTGTGTAGATTGATGACGAAAAAAGTTATTTAACCAATGTTAGAATAAGGCTGTAATGTAACACAATGTGGAAAAGGTCAAGGGGTCTGAATACTTTCCAAATGCACTGTATGGCTGCAGCATGCACATGAAGTATTTTGTTCATTAAACAGACAAGACACACTTAGGCTACCCTGATCACAGTCAACACGCATATATTTTATAGTAGACTAAGAATATAGGTACCATTGAGAGCATCTTGACTGGCTGTATCACTGCTTGGTATGGCAATAGCACCGTCCTCGATCACAAGGCACGACAGAAGGTGGTGCAGACAGCCCAGTACATCACTGGGACCGAGCTCCTTGCCATCCATGATCTCTGTATCAGGTGGTGTGAAAGGAAGGCCCGGAAAATTGTTAACGACTCCAACCACCCAAGCCATAGACTGTTCTCTCTGCTTCCGCACGGCAAACAGTCCCGGTGCATCAAGTCTAACGCCAACAGGCTCCTGAATAGCTTCAATCCCCACGCCATAATAATGCTAAATACTGTTGCTAACAAAATAGCTACATGGACTATCTGAGTTGACGCTTATATTTTATTCTTATTTTTGCACTGTCTCTATGCACACTCCCAGGGAGCTACACACTCACACACACTGACACACATACATTTATAATGACTCTACACACACCCACAAAATCATCACATATGCTGCTGCTACTACTCTGTTTATCATATAACCCCTAATACATACATTGTATACAAAAGTATGTGGACACACCTTCTAATTAGTGGCTTCGGCTATTTCAGCCACACCCGTTGCTGACGGGTGTATAAAATTGAGCACACAGCCATGCAATCTCCATAGACAAACAAGCAGGGAGAAAGGTTTTACAGTTTTAAAGCTAATTTCCTGCAATTCTACACATTTTGACATAACTTATGCCATGTTAATATGATGAGTGACTAACAAAATCAACAGGGGGCCCCTGGAGGTCAGGGACCCTGGGTAGGCCTACATTATATTCACAGTACATGATCCTTGGTTGGCTGAGTGTCAGTGAATTTTTTGGGGGGACATTCAAGTCGTCAATGTGTTGCTATAACTAGCAGCAAGATAACCTAATGTTTGAACTTTTGAGTTTGTGACGCAATAGGGTAAATGCAGATGGGCAACCCTCAGGCTATTTATTTCTAGCCGCTATGCTGCATCAGGTGGGCTACATCATGTGATAATGCTTATTGATAAATAGTAGGACTGGGACGATACCAGTATCGTGATATTTTTTCCATGGCAAAAATAAAAACAGGAAGCAGATCTAACTCTTTGGTCCTTTAAAAACCTGCTGTATGTAAAATATTTTGATCTGTATCTTGGAAAATAAATCATAATGATGTCTGTTTCCAACATCAGGGCTGTTTTCCTTAAGATGTTAAATCCTCTTTGCGATTTGTTTCCTTACCATGATATTAACGAGTATCGCGATACTGGTATCGTCCCGGCCCAACTAAACAGCTCACCTGCCTGACAATATGGACCAATCTATTATATTGGGGTCATTTCTGGAGGGGGAATGATATTTTAATTTTCACTTATGAGTAGAAAGTCTTTTTAAAAAGTAACCAGAACTGACCTTCTCACAGTCATTCTCCCTCCAAAATGTCAGGTCCGTCCGTGATGTGTAGTATGCTGTGTGCCCCCCACCTCCCAAATCCCCATGTAACCATTGGGTGTCTTACCTCGTGGAGTTCAGAGGTGTAGATGGGTTTCTCCTCAAAGCCGATGGGATCACTAGGAGGAATCTCTACCTCTTCATTCATCTTATTATTCTCTCTCTTTATCCCCTCTGGTAACATCAGCTGAACACATCCCAAATATTAACAACGCGCCACATTACATAAAGCACATTTACACCCCAATCTATTTATTACCAACTGAACTACATAATATTAAACATTTTACAATACACATAATAAAACAACAAACAGTGCCTCAACTTGAAAACAAACCCATTCAAAACATTGCAAAAGTCATGTTCAGATTAGAAAATGTATCAACTTTCCAGTGAACATCATTTCGTACACCCTCTCTCTGCTCGACACTGGAGACCGCCGTGCTGTCAACAGGGCCTGCTCTCTGGAGTAACACAACCATTAATCAACCACAACACAACTGTGACGCAACAATAACGCATCCATAAAACCCATAAAGAAATATATATATAGTATTTCAACACCAAACATCCACATGAAGAGCAGAACAGCCATACACATGCTTAATGTGTGGTTGGTTGTGATTGGGGATGGATACTAGAGTTGAGAGCTGTTAGACAGGAGAGGTGTGGAGATGTGAGGCTCTGCAGTAATACTATTCTCTGCTAACGTAACGTGGCTTACCTCTCTGCTAATCTCTTCCCTCACACTCTGCCGGATTTGGCCCGGATAAGTTTTTAATTAAACAGATCGCTGCGCCGCTTTTTTATCCGCTGAAAGTAAACTTTCAGAAAGATCCCTTCTTATTTATTATTTTCAGAAAAAAATGTGACCAGGAGCTGTGTTTTTTTTCTTATAACCTGCAGCCGAGCAGTGATGAAAAATGCAGGAGGGTGTTTCCATACGGAAAGGAGAGATCACAGGGAGATATAGAAAAAGAAGTAAAGCAGAGAGAGAAGGGAAAACGAAAGAGAGAGAGGGAAAAAGAGGCAAAGAGAAAGAAATGGGAAGAGAGACAGAGAAGAGAAAGGGGAAGAGAGAGAGAAGAGAAAAGGGGAAGAGAGAGAGAAGAGAAAGGGGAAGAGAGAGAGAAGAGAAAGGGGAAGAGAGAGAGAAGAGAAAGGGGAAGAGAGAGAGAAGAGAAAGGGGAAGAGAGAGAGAAGAGAAAGGGGAAGAGAGAGAGAAGAGAAAGGGGAAGAGAGAGAGAAGAGAAAGGGGAAGAGAGAGAGAAGAGAAAGGGGAAGAGAGAGAGAAGAGAAAGGGGAAGAGAGAGAGAAGAGAAAGGGGAAGAGAGAGAGAAGAGAAAGGGGAAGAGAGAGAGAGAGAAAGGGGAAGAGAGAGAGAAGAGAAAGGGGGACGAAGAGAGAAGAAGAAAAGTGGAAAAAAGAGAGACAGTGAGGACAGTCAAAGGGGAGAGAGAGAGAGAAGAGAAAGGGGAAAGAGAGAGAGAGAGAAAGGGGGCAGAGAGAGATGAAAGAGAAAGGGGAAGAGGAGAGAAGAGAGAAAGGGGGAAGAGAGAGGAGAAGAGAAAGGGGAAGAGAGAGAGAAGAGAAAGAAAGAGAAAAGGGGAAGAGAGAGAGAAGAAGAAAGGGGAAGAGAGAGAGAAGAGAAAGGGGAAGAGAGAGAGAAGAGAAAGGGGAAGAGAGAGAGAAGAGAAAGGGGAAGAGAGAGAGAAGAGAAAGGGGAAGAGAGAGAGAAGAGAAAAGGGGGAAGGAGAGAGAAGAGAAAGGGGAAGAGAGAGAGAAGAGAAAGGGGAAGAGAGAGAGAAGAGAAAGGGGAAGAGAGAGAGAAGAGAAAGGGGAAGAGAGAGAGAAGAGAAAGGGGAAGAGAGAGAGAAGAGAAGGGGAAGAGAGAGAGAGAGAGATCTAGTGTGGTGGTTCACCTCTGAGCTGTCATCTCCTTGGGGTCAAAGTAGAGGTCGGAAGAGGATTCGGTGTCATCCCAGCGTCTCTCCCCCCTCTTCCTCTCCCTCTTCCTCCGGTGCATCTTCATCATCTCTTTCTCCTTCTCCGACTGGATGGTCACCTGACAGCTGTACGTGGGCTTGCTGCTCCCCTCTCCTCTGCCTCCTTTACGGCTAACATCTAAACACAAGAATAACAGAGACATCAGTAAAAGGTTACAAACCGACAGAGATGGTCACAAAGAAACAGTTGGGTCATCCCTGATACATTCAATGTTTCTTTGAGCTAAGCTACAATGTTGTCTTGTGTAATTTAGCACTTATATGGTAACTTATTATGGAACAGCATGTACAGTACTGTAATACACAATTTGCCACCGCCTATAGTATACCGCCTATACTATTGTATACCGCCTATAAGATACCGCCTATACTATTGTATACCGCCTATACAATACCGCCTACACTATTGTATACCGCCTATACAATACCGCCTATACTATTGTATACCGCCTATACAATACCGCCTATACTATTGTATACCGCATATACTATACCGCCTATACTATTGTATACCGCCTATACTATACCGCCTATACTATTGTATACCGCCTATACTATTGTATACCGCCTATACTATTGTATACCGCCTATACTATTGTATACCGCCTATACTATTGTATACCGCCTATACTATTGTATACCGCCTATACTACTGTATACCGCCTATACTATTGTATATCGCCTATACTATTGTATACCACCTATACAATACCGCCTATACCATTGTATACCGCCTATACTACTGTATACCGCCTATACTACTGTATACCGCCTATACTACTGTATACCGCCTATACTACTGTATACCGCTTATACTATTGTATACCGCCTATACTACTGTATACCGCCTATACTATTGTATACCGCCTATACTACTGTATACCGCCTATACTATTGTATACCGCCTATACTACGGTATACCGGCTATACTATTGTATACCGCCTATACTATACTGCCTATACTATTGTATACCGCCTATACTATACCGCCTATACTATTGTATACCGCCTATACTACTGTATACCGCCAATACTATTGTATACCGCCTATACTATTGTATACCGCCTATACTATTGTATACCGCCTATACTATACCGCCTATACTATTGTATACCGCCTATACTATACCGCCTATACTATTGTATACCGCCTATACTATACCGCCTATACTATTGTATACCGCCTATACTACTGTATATCGCCTATACTATTGTATACCGCCTATACTATTGTATACCGCCTATACTACTGTATACCGCCTATACTATTGTATACCACCTATACTATTGTATACCGCCTATACTATTGTATACCGCCTATACAACTGTATACCGCCTATACAACTGTATACCACCTATACTATTGTATACCGCCTATACTATACCGCCTATACTATACCGCCTATACTATTGTATACCGCCTATACTATTGTATACCGCCTATACTATTGTATACCGCCTATACTACTGTATACCGCCTATACTATTGTATACCGCCTATACTATTGTATACCGCCTATACTACTGTATACCGCCTAAACTATTGTATACCGCCTATACTATTGTATACCGCCTATACTATTGTATACCGCCTATACAACTGTATACCGCCTAAACTATTGTATACCGCCTAAACTATTGTATACCGCCTATACTATTGTATACCGCCTATACTATTGTATACCGCCTATACTATTGTTTACCGCCTATACTATTGTATACCGCCTATACTACTGTATACCGCCTATACTACTGTATACCGCCTATACTACTGTATACCGCCTATACTATTGTATACCACCTATACTATTGTATACCACCTATACTATTGTATACCGCCTATACTATTGTATACCGCCTATACTATTGTATACCGCCTATACTATTGTATACCGCCTATACTGTTGTATACCGCCTATACTATTGTATACCGCCTATACTATTGTATACCGCCTATACTATTGTATACCGCCTATACTATTGTATACCGCCTATACTACTGTATACCGCCTATACTATTGTATACCGCCTATACAACTGTATACCGCCTATACAACTGTATACCGCCTATACTATTGTATACCGCCTATACTATTGTATACCGCCTATACTACTGTATACCGCCTATACTACTGTATACCGCCTATACTATTGTATACCGCCTATACAACTGTATACCGCCTATACAACTGTATACCGCCTATACTATTGTATACCGCCTATACTATTGTATACCGCCTATACTATTGTATATCACCTATACTATTGTATACCGCCTATACTATACTATACCGCCTATACTAAAAGGTTACAAACCGACAGAGATGGTCACAAAGAAACAGTTGGGTCATCCCTGATACATTCAATGTTTCTTTGAGCTAAGCTACAATGTTGTCTTGTGTAATTTAGCACTTATATGGTAACTTATTATGGAACAGCATGTACAGTACTGTAATACACAATTTGCCACCGCCTATAGTATACCGCCTATACTATTGTATACCGCCTATACAATACCGCCTATACTATTGTATACCGCCTATACAATACCGCCTATACTATTGTATACCGCCTATACAATACCGCCTATACTATTGTATACCGCATATACTATACCGCCTATACTATTGTATACCGCCTATACTATACCGCATATACTATACCGCCTATACTATTGTATACCGCCTATACTATACCGCCTATACTATTGTATACCGCCTATACTATTGTATACCGCCTATACTATTGTATACCGCCTATACTATTGTATACCGCCTATACTACTGTATACCGCCTATACTATTGTATACCGCCTATACTATTGTATACCACCTATACAATACCGCCTATACCATTGTATACCGCCTATACTATTGTATACCGCCTATACTACTGTATACCGCCTATACTACTGTATACCGCCTATACTACTGTATACCGCTTATACTATTGTATACCGCCTATACTACTGTATACCGCCTATACTATTGTATACCGCCTATACTACTGTATACCGCCTATACTATTGTATACCGCCTATACTACGGTATACCGGCTATACTATTGTATACCGCCTATACTATACTGCCTATACTATTGTATACCGCCTATACTATACCGCCTATACTATTGTATACCGCCTATACTACTGTATACCGCCAATACTATTGTATACCGCCTATACTATTGTATACCGCCTATACAACTGTATACCACCTATACTATTGTATACCGCCTATACTACTGTATACCGCCTATACTATACCGCCTATACTATTGTATACCGCCTATACTACTGTATACCGCCTATACTATTGTATACCGCCTATACTATTGTATACCGCCTATACTACTGTATACCGCCTATACTATTGTATACCACCTATACTATTGTATACCGCCTATACTACTGTATACCGCCTATACAACTGTATACCGCCTATACAACTGTATACCACCTATACTATTGTATACCGCCTATACTATACCGCCTATACTATACCGCCTATACTATTGTATACCGCCTATACTATTGTATACCGCCTATACTATTGTATACCGCCTATACTACTGTATACCGCCTATACTATTGTATACCGCCTATACTACTGTATACCGCCTAAACTATTGTATACCGCCTATACTATTGTATACCGCCTATACTATTGTATACCGCCTATACAACTGTATACCGCCTAAACTATTGTATACCGCCTAAACTATTGTATACCGCCTATACTATTGTATACCGCCTATACTATTGTATACCGCCTATACTATTGTATACCGCCTATACTATTGTATACCGCCTATACTATTGTATACCGCCTATACTACTGTATACCGCCTATACTACTGTATACCGCCTATACTATTGTATACCGCCTATACTATTGTATACCGCCTATACTATTGTATACCGCCTATACTATTGTATACCGCCTATACTATTGTATACCGCCTATACTGTTGTATACCGCCTATACTATTGTATACCGCCTATACTGTTGTATACCGCCTATACTATTGTATACCGCCTATACTATTGTATACCGCCTATACTATTGTATACCGCCTATACTATTGTATACCGCCTATACTACTGTATACCGCCTATACTATTGTATACCGCCTATACAACTGTATACCGCCTATACAACTGTATACCACCTATACTATTGTATACCGCCTATACTATTGTATACCGCCTATACTATTGTATACCACCTATACTATTGTATACCGCCTATACTATACTATACCGCCTATACTATTGTATTCCGCCTATACTATTGTATACCGCCTATACTATTGTATACCGCCTATACTATTGTATACCGCCTATACTATTGTATACCGCCTATACTACTGTATACCGCCTATACTATTGTATACCGCCTATACTATTGTATACCGCCTATACTATTGTATACCGCCTATACTACTGTATACCACCTATACTATACCGCCTATACTATAGTATACCGCCTATACTATTGTATACCGCCTATACTACTGTATACCACCTATACTATACCGCCTATACTATAGTATACCGCCTATACTATTGTATACCGCCTATACTACTGTATACCACCTATACTATACCGCCTATACTACTGTATACCGCCTATACTATTGTATACCGCCTATACTACTGTATACCACCTATACTATACCACCTATACTACTGTATACCGCCTATACTATTGTATACCGCCTATACTACTGTATACCACCTATACTATACCGCCTATACTATAGTATACCGCCTATACTATTGTATACCGCCTATACTACTGTATACCACCTATACTATACCGCCTATACTATTGTATACCGCCTATACTATTGTATACCGCCTATACTACTGTATACCACCTATACTATACCGCCTATACTACTGTATACCGCCTATACTATTGTATACCGCCTATACTACTGTATACCGCCTATACTATACCGCCTATACTATAGTATACCGCCTATACTACTGTATACCACCTATACTATTGTATACCGCCTATACTATTGTATACCGCCTATACTATTGTATACCGCCTATACTATTGTATACCGCCTATACTATTGTATACCGCCTATACTGTTATCCTATACTATTGTATACCGCCTATACTATTGTATACCGCCTATACTATTGTATACCGCCTATACTATTGTATACCGCCTATACTATTGTATACCGCCTATACTATTGTATACCGCCTATACTATTGTATACCGCCTATACTATTGTATACCGCCTATACTGTTGTATACCGCCTATACTATTGTATACCGCCTATACTATTGTATACCGCCTATACTATTGTATACCGCCTATACTATTGTATACCGCCTATACTACTGTATACCGCCTATACTATTGTATACCGCCTATACAACTGTATACCGCCTATACAACTGTATACCACCTATACTATTGTATACCGCCTATACTATTGTATACCGCCTATACTATTGTATACCACCTATACTATTGTATACCGCCTATACTATACTATACCGCCTATACTATTGTATTCCGCCTATACTATTGTATACAGCCTATACTATTGTATACCGCCTATACTATTGTATACCGCCTATACTATTGTATACCGCCTATACTACTGTATACCGCCTATACTATTGTATACCGCCTATACTATTGTATACCGCCTATACTATTGTATACCGCCTATACTACTGTATACCACCTATACTATACCGCCTATACTATAGTATACCGCCTATACTATTGTATACCGCCTATACTACTGTATACCACCTATACTATACCGCCTATACTACTGTATACCGCCTATACTATTGTATACCGCCTATACTACTGTATACCACCTATACTATACCACCTATACTACTGTATACCGCCTATACTATTGTATACCGCCTATACTACTGTATACCACCTATACTATACCGCCTATACTATAGTATACCGCCTATACTATTGTATACCGCCTATACTATTGTATACCGCCTATACTACTGTATACCACCTATACTATACCGCCTATACTATTGTATACCGCCTATACTATTGTATACCGCCTATACTACTGTATACCACCTATACTATACCGCCTATACTACTGTATACCGCCTATACTATTGTATACCGCCTATACTACTGTATACCGCCTATACTACTGTATACCGCCTATACTACTGTATACCACCTATACTATACCGCCTATACTATAGTATACCGCCTATACTACTGTATACCACCTATACTATACCGCCTATATTATAACTGTAGGTCTAGGTGAAGTCACCCCACCGTCTACTCTTCAGCTGTGCTGTTTTTCAGACATGGTTGCTAGACTGGTCAATAGTTAATGGTGAGATCCGAGCTGCAACGCAACAGGACTGACAAGTGGCTGTGTGTGTTTTTCCAGACTGCAACAACCATATCTGTTCAGATTCTGGTAGCCATCAGGTGGAAAGGACCATTTGTAACCCCAGGACCTCAGCATTAATTCATATTGTAATGTGTGTGTGTGCGTGTGCGTGTGCGTGTATGTGTGTGTGTGTGTGTGTGTGTCCTTTACTTAACCTGCATGGTTAAGGGCCCACAGGAGACCAGCTCAGCTTGTTGTTGAGCAGGGAGAAAAGGAGCATCACAGGAACAAAATAAACCCTAACAGCATACAAGTACAAGTGACGTGAGTAAAATCCATAACTACTTCAACAGAGGACCTACAACCCCAGGGTGGTCTAGACCTTTATCTTTCTAGTGTGTGTGTGTGAGAGAGAGAGTGTACTAGGGTTTAATATTTTCCAGAGAATTTACCAAGTTTCCTTCCTGAGAAAATTGCAAGAAATGACCAGTATCCCGGTATTCCAGTTGAAACCAGAAGTGCTATTTAAAAGCATATAATACCTGCGAAAATAAAACTGCCATGATTATACCACTGTAAATGGAGAAATACACACATGAATCTAACGTAGCCTAGTTTTAGATGACTATTTTACCCAGGTAATGCATTGGTTTTGTTGTTTTCAGTAGTCCATAGTAGACAAATTCACAAAATATTTTTCAAAACAATGAGTCTAGATTTCTAGCTTTGAATGTCCTGATCATTCCTGATGTTCCCAAATACCCATTTGAGTACATTCGTACAACTCCCAACATTGCCCTCTAACTTGATTGAGTGGGCCGTGTGTGGACTTGGTTCAACACATAGGTGTCAAAACTGCTTCAAATATAAAACAGTTGAGATTATGTCGCAAAAAATAATAATGTTCATTGAGTTGTCAGAGTTTAGCGTGACGAAAAGTAGCTAATAGCTATGCTCTGTGCTCTCTCATGTCTCGTCATTGAGCAGAGCAGCCCAAGAGGAGCTGTTTGCTATATACACAGACATCCAGAGCCACCATGAGCAGAGCTCATGCACAGCGAGCAGGGAGCGAGTGACAGACGGAGAGGAGCAGCTAATGGATTTAATAACGAACAACGTTATTTCTAATTTCGGGTTTTGGGCAAAAGCAATCGGGCCTGGGTAGGGTAGGGCCTGAACATTGCAGACATAGGTAGGGCTCAGGCAGGGCTCTAGTAAACATCTCAGCAAATCATTTGAATTACACGTCCACCGATGGTTGAACATCCCAAGAGAGTCAGCTAGAACGTGCTGCTTTCTGGGAGTCACTGGCAAAGAAGAGCGGGATGGAAGTGCAAAGTCTCGCATGGTGACGTAATTTGACTTTTTGACAGACGGGGTGTTTCGATATCTAAGATGCAACCGTACGATAAATTATGATATTTCGAGACCGTATGCATGGTGGATTGACAAGAAATACACAATTTAGGGTAAAATTCCCCTTTAAGGTAGCCTAGGCCTATGAAGCACCTTTGGCCAACTGTTCAAATATTATGAGGTCCAGGTCTACATTTGTTTTAGAATACCTCAGCATTTTCTCGCCCTTGTACCTGGCTATCAGGGGGATTTGGGAAGGTTGTAGGTGTTTTAACTTCATTATAACCTGCTTATTGTGGTGATTGTCAAAGGGAACATCAGCTCTAAACAAACAGGCCTAGGCTAGCGGAGATTCAGCACCATGGATAGCTCAGTTAATCAACTGCCTGCAAATCTGACCAGTAGCCCACCGTGTGCCCGCTTTTGTAATCATAACATCATGAAACAATCGTACAAATGTCGATTTCCTCAAGCGCTTTTGTGAACGGAGTATCTGCCGTTTTGTGATTAGCAACCATTTATATTTCAACCTCTGCCAGTGCCACGTTAGTGGACATTTGAATGTGACATTGAGATTGTGTACCGTAACGACGTCGAGAGGTTGCATGTAGCCTGCACATATAGTAAGCAATTACATTTATAGAAGCCATGCAGCCTAAGGGATGTTTTCTATTGGGGACTTTATGATGAGTAAATACGGTAGGCTGCTAGCGTTGACTGGTTTAATGTATGAATGAAGCCAGAGTTGATACATCGCACGTGCATATTTTGAATGTTTGCATTTCCGCTTATTTACCCTTCTCTTTCTCTGCATATCCTCTCACCAGTTGTAATAAGTTGAGGGATTCTTGGGGAGGGTAGGCAATGGCCATTTTTTGGGGCGCTGATCTGTATAGCCGGCAGGCCTACTTGTTGTTTGCAATGGAATGGTAGGAGAACCCATTGCACGCAGCGCTTTGAATTTATGGCGACTTTGTGTAAGTAAATAGGCCTACGGTAGGCTACAACAGCACGTACACAATCACACACTGAGCGCTGATGATTGATCATGCAGATAGCAGAGCAGGCCACAGAGAAGCCAGAGATGGACACAAAATAGAATTTAACAGTTCAATTTCACGTCACGCTGTTCATATAAATAATGTATTATAATGTACCGGTTTCTCGCCATTATTTATCCCTGGAAACGAGAATGTTGTGAGTGTGGCACAGCGAGTGTTAAAGCCCCCAGAGACTGCCTCCCTGACTGAGTCACAACAGTTCAATAAAAGACAGAATAGCTCTTGAAAACAGATGAGATGTGATGATTGTCCTGAGGCCTCGGCTGATTGTCTGAATGATCTTATCTGTATCTCCTCTAACGGCTCTAGCTGCTGCACCCCCCATTACCTCTCTTCCCCTCCTCCCTCTCTTCACTCCAGCATTCCCTCATTCTTGATGCGCCTATTCCTCTAGCCTAATCTATTCCCTATCCCTCCCTCTCTTTCCAGCTCTCTCTCATCAACTCCTGCTACATCTCTCAGAACAGTGATTGCCACCAGGACTCATGCAATTATTTTAATTTTCAAGGTACGACTAGGGCTGGAATAATTACTGTATAACCGCAAAGGTTATGGATGAAGACCGTCATGAAAAGAACTGTCATAAATGTTTAAAAAATATAGAATAATATAACTTCTGTGCGTGGAATGAGGCTGAAAACGGGAGGGCGGGGCATTTGTGTGGTTGAGTCCGTTTCAGCCATTACATGGACTCTTAACAACGTGATGAAACTTTGTTGCTCCTTGCTGAAACAAGCAAATTAGACTTCAGTTGCCTAGGCAACACACCCCACAATGCAGCAGCAGCAGACAAAGAAAATAGAATGAATAGAACATGCTTGGAAACTCTAAACCTGGCAATTTGACTGGTAAACTCATGGGTAGCCTACACTCGCAATAGTCCAAGTTGATATTCACATAATAATTAGGAATTTCCCTCACCCACTCCCAGAAATTGGGGAAAACATGTATTCTTTCCGTTGACCCTGTAACGGTCGTCGTATATACTGGACCAAGGCGCAGCGGGTTGAGTGCTCATTTTAACTTTTATTGAACACGTAACGAAACAAAACAAGACAAGAAAAGAAAACGAACAAACGCACAGTATTGCAGGCTACACACACAGCTATGCAAAAACAACTTCCCACAAAGGACATGTGAAAACAGGGCTACCTAAGTATGACTCCCAATCAGCAACAACGATGTACAGCTGTTCCTGATTGAGAGCCATACCAGGCCAACACAAAGTAATACACAACATAGATCATAGAAATACAAATATAGAACATAACCAAAAACCCCGGAATACTCTAAACAAACACCACTCTACATAAACACATATCCCAACAAACCCTGAATCACATAAAACAAACACCCCCCTACCACGTCCTGACCAAACTACAATAACAAATAACCCCTTTACTGGTCAGGACGTGACAGACCCCCAGTTATACAGAAATAACAAAACATGCCAAAAATCAGGGCAAAAATCCCAACCTACAGTTTGCAATGCTCCCATGTAGGGAAATAGAGCCTGTGAAAAGAGCCCTGTGGCTTCAGGCTATTTGGTGTGGGAGAGTAGGAAATGTGGGTGTGTGTGTAATACATTTCATCCCAGGTAAGACATTTAACTCGTTTAGTGTAGTCCATTTGTAACTCCACTCACTACATGTAGCTGTATAGTCCATTTGTGTTGTTGGTCTAAGCTAGCTTAATGTCCCTGACGGTAGCTAGCTAACACTCACTCGCACAGTCATAAAAAGGGGCTTTTGGGAAGCCCTACAATATTACAATTTTCTAAGTAGTGAGAACGCTCGGGAGCAGGCAGTGTTGAAAAGTAATCTTCAGACATGTTGTACTTTTCTTAATTGTACACTGAACAAACACAACATGTAAAGTGTTGGTCCCATGTTTCATGAGCTGAAATAAAACATCACAGAAATGTTCCACTTTATTTCGCTCAAATTTTGTGAAAAAATGTGTTTACATCTCTGTTAGTGAGCATTTCTCCTTTGCCAACATAATCCATCCACCTGACAGGTGTGGCTTATCAAGAAGCTGATTAAACAGCATGATCATTACATAGGTGCACCTTGTGCTGGGGACAATAAAAGGCCACTCTAAAATGGGCAGTTTTGTCACAACATAATGCCACAGATGTCTCAAGTTTTGAGGGAGCGTGCAATTGGCATGCTGACTGCAGGAATGTCCACAAGAGCCGTTGCCAGATAATATATTTTTTTTTACCATAAGCCGCCTCCAACGCCGTTTTAGAGAATTTGACAGTACATTCAACCGGCCTCACAACCACAGACCACACGTTACCATGCCAGCCCAGGACCTCCACAACAAACTTTTTCACCTGCAGGATCATCTGAGACCAGCCACCCAGAGAGCTGATGAAACTGTGGTTTTGCACAACTGAAGACACTGTCAGAAACCGTCTCAAGGAAGCTCATCTGCATGCTTGTCGTCTTGACCTGACTGCAGTTAGGCGTTGTAATCGACTTCAGTGGGCAAATGTCCACCCTCGATGGCTCTTCACGGATGAATACCAGTTTCAACTGTACCGGGCAGAAGGCATGTATGGTGTCGTGTGGGTGAGCGGTTTGCTGATGTCAACGTTGTAAACAGTGTCCCATGGTGGCGGTAGTGTTATGGTATGGGCAGGCATTAGCTATGGATACCGAACACAATTGCATTTTAGCGAAGGCAATTTGAATGCACAGAGATACCGTGACGAGATCCTGAGGCCCATTGCCCTGCCATTCATCTGTCGCCATCACCTCATGTTTTAGCATGATGATGCACGGCCCCATGTCACAAGGCTCTGTACACAATTCCTGGAAGCTGAAAATGTCTCAGTTCTTCTATGGCCTGCATACTCACCAGACGTCCCCAATTGAGCATGTTTGGGACACTCTGGATCGACAGTCATGTGAAATCCATAGATTAGGGCCTAATACATTTATTTAAATTGACTGATTTCCTTATATGAACTGTAACTCAGTAAAATCTTTGAAATTGTTGCATGTTGCATTTATATATTTTTTGGGGGGGTAGTTTTGTAATTGACTAAAACAAGCAGACAACAAGAACATTTTGTTTGAAAAAGGTGAAGTTCTTCCTGTGAGCCAAATGGGGTAACCACAGGTTGTTTTCCCCCACAGGCGGGCAGGACCGTCACGTTCCATCTATCTAATACCGACTGGGACTATGGCTACCTGGTATTGTGATGTTATAATTTCCATGGTAATGTAAAATTGCATTCAAAATATGTGAGCTGATGTGGCTTATGCAATGGACTGTATTTTTTGTAATGTCTGTTGAATCAACAAATCACAGCACACATTTGAGCACATATTTTACTTTCTGCTTTGCGCCTATGGGTACACTCACAATGGCAGCCATTACACCCATTATGCCACCATTGACTTGAATGGGGATGCCTTTTCAATTAATTATATTTCAATTCCAGCACAAGCAGTGAGGACTGGAGGAGAGGAGAAAATATGCTTTAAAATGTTTTATATATTATGATGACCATGGTCATTTGGCCAATTACTGTTAACTAAAATTCCATGACCGTTATAGCCCTAGGTACGACAATTTTCCACAAACATAGCCTACAGTACACAGAATCAGACATGCACAGACAAAGTAATTTACATGCAAACAAGAGGCACTACTTTCACTGGGGACGGGGGTACATGACCGACCACCCCACCCCTCCAAGAAGGAGAGTGATGGAGTGTTGCATCAGATGACCAGGCCTCCACAATCCCCCGACCTCAACCCAATTGAGATGGTTTGGGATGAGTTGGACTGCAGAGTGAAGGAAAAACAGCCAACAAGTGCTCAGCATATGTGGGAACTCCTTTAAGACTATTGGAAAAGCATTCCAGGTGAATCTGGTTGAGAGAATGCCAAGCGTGTGCAAAGCTGTCATCAAGGCAAAGCGTGGCTACAATGAAGAATCTGAAATATAAAATATATATTTGTTTAGTACTTTTTGGTTACTACATGATCCCATATGTGTTATTTCATAGTTTTGATGTCTTCACTATTATTCTACAATGTAAAAATAATAAAAACCCTGGAATGAGTAGGTGTGTCCAAACTTTTGACTGGTACTGTATATCACCAGTAGTAGACTACAATTAGCATTAATTCCCAACATCCCTGATCTGCAATGTTTATTTGGTTACGGTAATTTATTTTAATACATTCAATATATTATTATTACAGTCATTTACCGTTCTCCTTGTCAGAGTGGACATGTGTTTTGCAGAAATCACAACACTTGTGAGAAACAGGTTTTAGTTTATTTCATTCCATTTTCGGGTTTTGTCAATTTATTAATTGTCTCTTTGAAACGCTTCCGTCAATGTTGAATAAGAACGCGCACCTGATTACGCATATAGAAGTAGGACTAGTCTACCTGGCCTGCGCACAAATGTAGGCCTATAAATGAGCCCATTTGGGGTTGTCTGATAGTATTTCTGATTGTCTTAATTTAGCACCACTAATGAGATGTGGAGCCTCTCAAAGTAATGTTTCTTCACCTCAAACAGCAAGTAAACAAAGTCTGTTTTTAGAATCAATTGAGAATGACAAAAGTTCCTGAAAGCATTTGAACAATATTTCCATCTCTCCCTTTCGATAACCACTTGGCATGAAAGGGAAAAACGTAATGCTCTGATCCAGTTGAAACGTCATAAAATACTTGATTACTTCTTATCCCTTGCACAAATAGCCTACAGCTGTGTCTGTCCCAAGTTCATTGGCGTGGGAAACTCTGGGGGTCCAGAATGTTTTATACAATGTCTCAAGTTTGCTAGCACAAGTTTTGGGGCGACCCAGTTGATAGGTATCATGTCTGTTGCAGACAGGCCATGCGCAGTCAATGTGATTTATAGGATATTTATTTTATATCAGGATATTTTCTACCTGCAGGCTGCAATGTTTTTGTGTTGGCTTTATGTAGGCTATTTTTACATAGTTTGCAATGGCAATAAAAGTTACTTTAGACTGGTATAATTTTCCTTTAGATATAATGTAGATTAACCACAGACAATGATTATGAGATACAAAGACTATTATAAATGAACTGAAACTGTTCCATGAATATGTCTATATAAAAATCATAACTGGCATGCAGATTGGTAGAAATGGTAAGATAAATTGGCACTCCAAATGGATAAGGTTGCCGACCGCTGGTGTTGCCCATCACCGGCAAGTTCAGGAGCATAATGGCAGAATCTGCGAAGACCAGCAGCAGAAGGAGGACAGGGAACAGTTTTTTTTTCTTCTGGTTAGGCTATCTTGATCTCTGGCTCCCTCTTCAGTCATTTGTGTGTCTTAGTTATTTAATCAAAAAGCATGCTTAAAGCATCAGACAAAAGAAAATACAAATTTTGGTCGACCAAGATTATTTTTATTTGGGGACAGCCCTAGTAGAAATATAAGAAATGAGCTTTAGATAACACTCCCCCAAAAAAAGTCAGGGAGGACCCCCCAAATTTCACTGCTATGCGGACGACACACAGCTGTACATTTCAATGAAACATGGTGAAGCTCCAAAATTGCCCTCTCTAGAAGCCTGTGTTTCAGACATAAGGAAGTGGATGGCTGCAAACTTTCTACTTTTAAACTCGGACAAAACAGAGATGCTTGTTCTAGGTCCCAAGAAACAAAAGAGATCTTCTGTTCAATCTGACAATTAATCTGGATGGTTGTACAGTCGTCTCAAATAAAACTGTTAAGGACCTCGGTGTTACTCTGGACCCTGATCTCTCTTTTGAAGAACATATCAAGACTGTTTCAAGGACAGCTTTTTTCCATCTACGTAACATTGCAAAAATCAGAAACTTTCTGTCCAAAAATGACGCAGAAAAATTAATCCATGCTTTTGTTACTTCTAGGCTGGACTACTGCAATGCTCTACTTTCCGGCTACCCGGATAAAGCACTAAACAAACTTCAGTTAGTGCTAAATACGGCTGCTAGAATCCTGACTAGAACCAAAAAATTTGATCATATTACTCCAGTGCTAGCCTCCCTACACTGGCTTCCTGTTAAGGCAAGGGCTGATTTCAAGGTTTTTACTGCTAACCTACAAAGCATTACATGGGCTTGCTCCTACCTATCTTTCCGATTTGGTCCTGCCGTACATACCTACACGTACGCTACGGTCACAAGACGCAGGCCTCCTAATTGTCCCTAGAATTTCTAAGCAAATGGCTGGAGGAAGGGCTTTCTCCTATAGAGCTCCATTTTTATGGAATGGTCTGCCTACCCATGTGAGAGACGCAGACTCAGTCTCAACCTTTAAGTCTTTACTGAAGACTTATCTCTTCAGTAGGTCCTATGATTGTGTAGTCTGGCCCAGGAGTGTGAAGGTGAACGGAAAGGCTGGAGCAACGAACCGCCCTTGCTGTCTCTGCCTTGCCGGTTCCCCTCTTTCCACTGGGATTCTCTGCCTCTAACCCTATTACAGGGGCTGAGTCACTGACTTACTGGTGTTCTTCCATGCCGTCCATGGGAGGGGTGCGTCACTTGAGTGGGTTGAGTCACTAACGTGGTCTTCCTGTCTGGGTTGGCGCCCCCCCTTGGGTTGTGCCATGGCGGAGATTTTTGTGGGCTATACTCGGCCTTGTCTTCGGACGGTAAGTTGGTGGTTGTAGACATCCCTCTAGTGGTGTGGGGGCTGTGCTTTGGCAAAGTGGGTGGGGTTATATCCTGCCTGTTTGGCCCTGTCCGGGGGTATCATTGGATGGGGCCACAGTGTCTTCTGATCCCTCCTGTCTCAGCCTCCAGTATTTATGCTGCAGTAGTTTATGTGCCGGGGGGCTAGGGTCAGTCTGTTACATCTGGAGTATTCTCTTGTCTTATCCGGTGTCCTGTGTGAATTTAAATATGCTCTCTCTAATTCTCTCTTTCTCTCTTTCTTTCTCTCGGAGGACCTGAGCCCTAGGACCATGCCTCGGGACTACCTGGCATGATGACTCCTTGCTGTCCCCAGTCCACCTGGCCATGCTGCTGCTCCAGTTTCAACTGTTCTGCCTGCGGCTACGGAACCCTGACCTGTTCACCGGACGTGCTTGTTGCACCCTCGACAACTACAATGATTATTATTATTTGACCATGCTGGTCATTTATGAACATTTTAACATCTTGACCATGTTCTGTTATAATATCCACCCGGCACAGCCAGAAGAGGACTGGCCACCCCTCATAGCCTGGTTCCTCTCTAGGTTTCTTCCTAGGTTTTTTGGCCTTTCTAGGGAGTTTTTCCTAGGGAGTTTTTCCTAGCCACCGTGCTTCTTTCACATGCATTGCTTGCTGTTTGGGGTTTTAGGCTGGGTTTCTGTACAGCACTTTGAGATTTCAGCTGATATACGAAGGGCTATATAAATAAATTTGATTTGATTTTGATTTTATTTTATTTGACTTCTAAAACCAAAGTTGCACCCATGCATGCACAGAAAGAAAACAAAGTCACACAGACATACACACACAAACTGACTGATAGACAGACACAACTGGAGGCTATTCATGTCAGGTTTGAACTGACAGCTGGTTCTGGCTGGAACCACCAGTACCACCCCGCCTGCGGCAGCTTCAGGGATCCCTACTAAACTGGACACACACACACACACACTAAAACAAACACAGCTGTAGGGTTCACATGGCTACTAGACTGGGCAGGTCAACCACAGATGTCTTCCCTTCCCGCCCAGCGAGAGACGCTTGGCTCCGGTTGCCAGATGTGTTATCGCCGATCTTGACCTGCTAATTAGACTCTTCCTCGTTACTGCTGCTGCTTGGTTTGTTATGAGCAGAAAGGCAGGTTTAATTGGCAGCTCAACCTTACGACAGGGCACACCTCCAATCCCCCCCTAACCCGAGCTTATTGTAAGCTAGGGCCAATATGGAGACTGGGGTCAGTGAAGATTAAAGTGTCCTGAAACAACACACTCCTTGCTGGTGAACCAACAAGCTGTGGATGGATGAAAAGAGGCCTGCCTGGGAAACCTCTGCTCCATGGGAGAGCAGCAGGGCTTCTGCCTGGCAGGAGTCCAGTCCCAGACACTGCTGTGCAGAGGAGGCTGGTGGGAGGAGCTACAGGAGAGCGAACTCATAATGGCTAGAATTAAATAAATGGAACTAAGTCAAAAGTGATTTCCATATGTTTTATACATTTTCATTAATTCAATGTCAGCCATTAGAATGAGCCCGTCCTTCCCAAATGTAATCCTCCCTCCCTCACGTCACTTCCTGTTGAACGCGGAACAAGGAAGAGCTTGGTTTTGTTTGTTTGGAAAGTTTTTTGTTTGAAAGTGTATTGGAAAGTTCTTGGTAGCTAGCTAGCTTCTTAGTTTGGCTCACAAGACACAGTTGGCATCAGTTGCTGGGACTACTTGTCTTTCCAGTGATCCTGCCGACCAAGGACGGGTCTGAGGAGCTATTTGGCGTTGCAGCTAGCCTAGCTGCTACCTAGCTGCATATCAAGCTAGCGGGGTTCTTGAACGCAGCCCGTGATGCGGTTAGCCATTGTGGCTGGGACAGCGGATTGTCCCGGGTTTGTATCTAGTTCTAGTTGTGTCTAGATCCCTGCTGTTTGTTGTTTTCAATATTCCCTGTGACGTGCCCTGTCTGGAACTGTGAGAAGTAACAGCGTAACCTACGTTGCTAGCTACCATGACAAAGACCAAAGCGAGCAGGAGTACCGTTGAGGACAATGGTGTCTCTCTATCACACGTGAAGGATCTTTTAAACTAACAAAAAGAGACTTACCCACCACCGGCCCAGGTGACAGGCCCAGGCTAATAGTGGTCAAGTTCCCGAGGTTCAAGGACAAAGTAGCGGTTCTGGAAAGAGCCAAGAACTTGAGAGGAACTTATATCTTCCTCAACAAGGACTATCCTGAAGCTGTGTGCCAGAAGATGAAAGATCTGATCCCAGCCATGAAAGCTGCCAGAGCGCGTGGGGACATTGCTTACATCTGCTATGACAGGCTCATTGTCCACCCTCCCTCACGGGGGACCAGTACGGATAATTTTTTTTATGAAATGTGTGCATTCACTACTGTAAGTCGCTCTGGATAAGAGCGTCTGCTAAATGACTCAAATGTAAATGGAAATGGAAGAGATGAGAGAGCCTAGCCTATGGGTTCGTAGCTTCAACCACACAGCTCTCATACACACACAAATGGTTTAATGGACTGCTGAATGTATATATTTTTTTCTCTTGCTCTCTTTTTTTCTCTTGCTTTGTTTGCTCATCTCTGATAAGCTACCAAGGAAAGGGCTGAAAATAGCCCATATTAATATATGTAGCCTTAGAAATAAGGTTCATGAAATCTATAACTTGCTAACATCAGACAAAATTCATATATTAGCCATTTCTGAGAATCACTTAGATAATTAATTTGATGATACAGCAGTAGCGACACAAGGCTATAACATCTATCGAAGAGACAGAAATGTTTATGGGGGAGGTGTTGCTGTATGTATGTATGTATGTATGTATGTATGTATGTATGTATGTATGTATATACATATATACATACATATATATACATATATATATATATATATATATATATATATATATATATATATATATATATATATACACATATATATATATATACACATATATATACACACACAGACACACACACACACACAATATATATATATATATATATATATATATATATATATATATACACATATATATACATATACATATACACATATATATATACACATATACATATACACATATATATATATATATATATATATATATATATATATATATATATATATACACACACACACACACACACACACATACATACACATATATATATATATATATATATACACATACATACACACACATATATATATATACACATACATACATACACACATACATATATATATATATATATATATATATATATATATATATATATATATACACACATACATACATACATACATACATACATACATACATACATACATACATACATACACACACACACACACACACACATACATATATATATTGCTCAATGTAACTCCAAGTCAATCACACTTCTGTGAAATCAAACTGTCCACTTAGGAAGTAACACTGATTGACAATACATTTCACATGCTGTTGTGCAAATGGAATAGACAACAGGTGGAAATTATAGGCAATTAGCAAGACACCACCAATAAAGGAGTGGTTCTGCAGGTGGTGACCACAGACCAACTTCTCAGTTCCTATGCTTCCTGGCTGATGTTTTGGTCACTTTTGAATGCTGGCGGTGCTTTCACTCTAGTGGTAGCATGAGACGGAGTCTACAACCCACACTAGTGGCTCAGGTAGTGCAGCTCATCCAGGATGGCACATTAATGCGAGCTGTGGCAAGAAGGTTTGCTGTGTCTGTCAGCGTAGTGTCTAGAGCATGGAGGCGCTACCAGGAGACAGGCCAGTACATCAGGAGACGTGGAGGAGGCCGTAAGAGGGCAACAACCCAGCAGCAGGACCGCTACCTCCGCCTTTGTGCAAGGAGGAGCAGGAGGAGCACTGCCAGAGCCCTGCAAAGTGACCTCCAGCAGGCCACAAATATGCATGTGTCTGCTCAAACGGTCAGAAACAGACTCCATGAGGGTGGTATGAGGGCCCGACGTCCACAGGTGGGGGTTGTGCTTACAGCCCAACACCGTGCAGGACGTTTGGCATTTGCCAGAGAACACCAAGATTTGCAAATTCGCCACTGGCGCCCTGTGCTCTTCACAGATGAAAGCAGGTTCACACTGAGCACATGTGACAGACGTGACAGAGTCTGGAGACGCCGTGGAGAACGTTCTGCTGCCTGCAACATCCTCCAGCATGACCGGTTTGGCGGTGGGTCAGTCATGGTGTGGGGTGGCATTTCTTTGGGGGGCCGCACAGCCCTCCATGTGCTCGCCAGAGGTAGCCTGACTGCCATTAGGTACCGAGATGAGATCCTCAGACTCCTTGTGAGACCATATGCTGGTGCGGTTGGCCCTGGGTTCCTCCTAATGCAAGACAATGCTAGACCTCATGTGGCTGGAGTGTGTCAGCAGTTCCTGCAAGAGGAAGGCATTGATGCTATGGACTGGCCCGCCCGTTCCCCAGACCTGAATCCAATTGAGCACATCTGGGACATCATGTCTCGCTCCATCCACCAACGCCACGTTGCACCACAGACTGTCCAGGAGTTGGCGGATCCTTTAGTCCAGGTCTAGGAGGAAATCCCTCAGGAGACCATCCGCCACCTCATCAGGAGCATGCCCAGGAGTTGTTGGGAGATCAGGTTTCAAGACTGGCCATTCAACTGAGACCGCTCTTCTCTGTGTCACGGAGGCTCTCCGCACTGCTAAAGCTAACTCTCTCTCCTCTGCTCTCATGCTTCTAGACCTATCTGCTGCCTTTGATACTGTGAACCATCAGATTCTCCTCTCTGCCCTCTCCGAGTTGGGCATCTCTGGCGCGCCTCACTCTTGGATTGCGTCCTACCTGACAGGTCGCTCCTTCCAGGTGGCATGGCGAGAATCCGTCTCCGCACCATGTGCTCTCACCACTGGTGTCCCCCAGGGCTCAGTTCTAGGCCCTCTCCTATTCTCGCTATACACCAAGTCACTTGGCTCTGTCATATCCTCACATGGTCTCTCCTATCATTGCTACGCAGACGACACACAATTAATCTTCACCTTTCCCCCTTCTGATAACCAGGTGGCGAATCGCATCTCTGCATGTCTGGCAGACATATCAGTGTGGATGACGGATCACCACCTCATGCTGAACCTCGGCAAGATGGAGCTGCTCTTCCTCCCGGGGAAGGACTGCCGTTCCATGATCTCGCCATCACGGTTGACAACTCCATTGTGTCCTCCTCCCAGAGTGCTAAGAGCCTTGGCGTGACCCTGGACAACACCCTGTCGTTATCAGCTAACATCAAGGTGGTGACCCGATCCTGTAGGTTCATGCTCTACAACATTCGCAGAGTACAACCCTGCCTTACACAGGAAGCGGCGCAGGTCCTAATCCAGGCACTTGTCATCTCCCGTCTGGATTACTGCAACTTGCTGCTGGCGGGGCTCCCTGCCTGTGCCATTAAACCCTTACAACTCATCCAGAACGCCGCAGCCCGTCTGGTGTTCAACCTCCCAAGTTCTCGCACGTCACCCCCCTCCTCCGCACACTCCACTGGCTTCCAGTTGAAGCTCGCATCTGCTACAAGACCATGGTGCTTGCCTACGGAGCTGTAAGGGGAACGGCACCTCCGTACCTTCAGGCTCTGATCAGTCCCTACACCCAAAGAAGGGCACTGCGTTCATCAACCCCTGGCCTGCTCGCCTCCCTACCTCTGCGGAAGCACAGTTCCCGCTCAGCCCAGTCAAAACTGTTCGCTGCTCTGGCACCTCAATGGTGGAACAAGCTCCCTCATGACGCCAGGACAGCGGAGTCAATCACCACCTTCCGGAGACACCTGAAACCCCACCTCTTTAAGGAATACCTGGGATAGGATATAGTAATCCTTCTACCCCCCCCCCCCCCCCCCAAAAAAAAAATATATAGATGTACAGTGGTTGTTCCACTGGATATCATAAGGTAAATGCACCAATTTGTAAGTTGCTCTGGATAAGAGCGTCTGCTAAATGACGTAAATGTAATACAGGCACGTGGAGGCCACACACACTACGGAGCCTCATTTTGACTTGTTTTAAGGACATTACATCAAAGTTGGATCAGCCTCTCGTGTGGTTTTCCACTTTAATTTTGAGTGTGACTCCAAATCCAGACCTTCATGGGTTGATAAATTGGATTTCCATTGATTATTTTTGTGTGATTTTGTTGTCAGCACATTCAACTATGTAAAGAAAAAAGTATTTAATAAGATTATTTCATTCATTCAGATCTATGTGTTATTTTAGTGTTCCCTTTATTTTTTTGAGCAGTGTACACACACACGAGCCTGCAGGAAGGGTACAACATGAGGGAGGAGGATGTCTTCCCTGTAACGCACAGCGTTGAGATTGCCTACAATGACAACAAGCTCAGTCCAATGATGCTGTGGACACACTGCCCCAGACCATGACGGACCCTCCACCTCCAAATCAATACCGCTCCAGAGTACAGGCCTCGGTGTAACGCTCATTCCCTCGATGATAAACGCGAATCCGACCATCACCCCTGGTGAGACAAAGCCGCAACTCATCAGTGAAGAGCAGTCCTGTCTGGTGCAGTGACGGTGGGTTTGTTCCCATAGGCGACGTTGTTGCAACAGGCCTACAAGCCCTCAGTCCAGCCTCTCTCAGCCTATTGCGGACAGTCTGAGCACTGATGGAGGGATTGTGCGTTCCTGGTGTAACTCGGGCAGTTGTTGTTGCCATCCTGTACCTGTCCCGCAGGTCTGATGTACCGATCCTGTGCAGGTGTTCTTACACGTGGTCTGCCACTGCAAGGACGATCAGGACGATCAGCTGTCCATCCTGTCTCCCTGTAGCGTTGCCTTAGGTGCGTTGCCTTAGGTGTCTCACAGTACGGACATTGCAATTTATTGCCCTGGCCACATCTGCAGCCCTCATGCCTCCTTGCAGCATGCCTAAGGCACGTTCACGCAGATGAGCAGGGACCCTGGGCATCTTTCTTTTGGTGTTTTTCAGAGTCAGTAGAAAGGCCTCTTTAGTGTCCTACGTTTTCATAACTGTGACCTTAATTGCCTACCGTCTGTAAGCTGTTAGTGTCTTAACGACCGTTCCACAGGTGCATGTTCATTAATTGTTTATGGTTCATTGAACAAGGATGGGAAACAATGTTTAAACCCTTTACAATGAAGATCTGTGAAGTTATTTGGATGTTTATGAATTATCTTTGAAAGACAGTGATTGGGAGTCCCATAGGGCAGCGCACAATTGGCCCAGCATTTCTCTCCCTCTAAAAACAGAAAAATGTTTTGGCCTTTACAAATACTATTTTGGCCTTTATTCAGATTACAATCGGTCACTTTCGATTTTTTGAAAATGAAATAACCTCCAAAATATTGTTACATATTATCAAGTTGATGGCACAGTCATATAGCGTCACCTACTTAAAGCTGAGTGACTCACTCATTCATGGCTTTGGATCAAAATAAATAAGTACCAACATTCTTTCTGATAGTCTTTAATAAAGAAATGTTTTGGTTATCCTGACCTGGACACTATGTACAGTATTATAATAGCCCATTATGGGCTATTAGCAGGACAATATACCTTTACCAACACCTCTCTGTATTTTGATACTTTGTGGATGGGGGCTCCGGAGTGGATGGGGGCTCCCAGAGTGAAAAATGCGTTGCTACAGATCCAGGTTCGATACAGGTGCCGGCCGCCACCGGGAGACCCATGGAGGCGGCTTTTGATTTTAATTTAGAATCCTCCGATCCTCTATATGTAGTTATTGGCGGAGAGTCACGTCATATTTTTCGATATACTGTAGGCCTACCGTAGGTGAGTTTCACTAGTGTTGAGTAATGTGCTGTTAAAAGTGGTGTAGGTCTTACTTATTTAAAGAGCATATTGAAGTTGGAAGCAAAAGGATTTGAAGCAATAGCCTACAACTATTTTAGCACTGTTTCGTGCTGCTCTGAGACAAGCATGGGGACTGGTCTTGATAAATCAATGAAATGTTTATTTTCACTGAATCTCCGTTTGGGTATTGGTTAGACTATAATTAGGGTGTAGAAATGTTATGCTATTACTGTAACCTTTATTAAACTAGGCAAGTCAGTTAATAACAAATTCTTATTTACAAGGACAGCCTACTCCTTCCTCCCAGTCGGGGAATTGAACCCCGGTCTCCCTCGTGTCCGCACGACACGGGGATTCTTTAGCTAAATAGCCAAGTACTGTAGCCTACTCCCGACCGTCACATTGTACAGCGCGTTTTTCTTGGAATAGAAACACCATAGTATTAATCAAATTAGCACTAATTGTACCAGTGGTTGGCACGTAAATAACGTGCCATAGAATTCTGAGGCACCACGCAAGCTGTGCTGCAGTAAGCTACAACTTTTAAAGGACGAACCACTGTACCATGGTGTTTACAAACACTACAGGAACAAGATCATCCACATGTATCAATCCCATTTTTACTAATACTGTAGAACTTTGTTCTAAAGCTGTATCCGTACCCATTGGATGCAGTGATCACAATATAGTGGCTATGTCCAGGAAAGCCAAAGTTCCAACAGCTGGGCCTAAAATAGTGTATAAGAGATCATACAAAAGATTTTGCTGTGACTTATGTGGATGACGTTAAAAATATTTGTTGGTCTGATGTGATTAATGAGGAGCATTCAGACACTGCACTTGATGAATTTATGAAATTGCTTCTTCCAATTATTGATGAACACGCACCTGTTAAGAAACTGACTGTTAGAACTGTTAAGGCTCCATGGATTGATGAGGAATTGTATGGTTGAAAGAGATGGGGCAAAGGGAGTGGCTAATAAGTCTGGCTGCACATTTGGCTGGCTTACTTACTGCAAATCGAGAAATTATGTGATTTTTTGTTATCAATCAATAATGACAAACCTCCTGGCATTGACAACTTCGATGGAAAGCTACTGAGGATGATAGCTGACTCTATAGCCACTCCTATCTGTTATATTTTTAATCTGAGCCTAGAGGAAAGTCTTTGTCCTCAGGCCTGGAGGGAAGCCAAAGTAATTCCGCTACCCAAGAGCGGTAAAGCAGCCTTTACTGGTTCTAACAGCAGACCTATCAGCTTGCTGCCAGCTCTTAGCAAACTGTTGGAAAAAAGTGTGTTGGACAAATACAATGCTATTTCTCTGTAAACAAATTAACAATAGACTTTCAGCACACTTATAGAGAAGGCCACTCAACATGTACTGCACTGACACAAATTACTGATGATTGGTTGAAATAAATTTATTATAAGAAGATTGTGGGAGCTGTACTGTTAGATTTCAGTGCAGCCTTTGATATTATTGACCATAACCTGTTGTTGAAAAAAATGTATGTGTTATGGCTTTTCAACCTCAGCTCTGAATCCACAATATGGCAATCTATCTAATAGAACTCAAAGAGTTTTCTTTAAGCTTCTCTAATGTCAAATATGTAAAGTGTGGTGTACCGCAGGGCAGCTCTCTAGGCCCTCTACTCTTTTCTTTGCTCTGCTTTTTTGACACCACACTCTGCAGGCTCTAGTTTTGTCTAATCTTGATTATTGTCCAGTCGTGCGGTCCAGTGCTGCAAGGAAAGACCTAGTTAAGCTGCAGCTGGCCCAGAACAGAGTGGCATGTTTTGCTCTTAATTGTAATCAGAGGGCTGATATAAATACTATGCATGCCAGTCTCTCTTGGCTAAGAGTTGAGGACAGATTGACTTCTTTTTATAAAGAAACATCAGTGTGTTAAATCCCAAAATTGTTTGCATAGTCAACTTACACACAGCTCTGACACACAACTTATCCCACCAGACATGCCACCAGGGGTCTTTCACAGTCCCCAAATCCAGAACAAATTCAAGAAAGCGTACAGTATTATTTAGAGCCCTAATTGCATGGAACTTCCATCCATCTCATACTGCTCAAATAAACAGCAAACCTGGTTTAAAAAAAACAGATAAAGCAACACCTCGCGGCACAACGCGACTTATTTGACCTAGATAGTTTGTGTATGCATTGATATGTAGACTACGTGTGCCTTTTCATTTTTTTAATGTAGTTCTGTCTGAGCTGTTCTTTATTGACGTTCTATATTATGTCATTCTGTATTATGTTTCATGTTTTGTGTGGACCCCAGGAAGTGTAGCTGCTGCTTTTGCAACAGCTAATGGGGATCCTAATAAAATACCAAAAGCTCCTCCCACCAGCCTCCTCTGCTGGTGTGTATTCAGGTAGGTCAAACATTCCGAAAGCTAGAGGTAGAAACGTTAATAAACATAGTTAACATCCTTCCCTATTGTACTTGAATTACCCCTATCTGTTCTATACAATAGTGTGTTCTGTAATGTTGAACCCTCCTCGACAGCAGCATGTCAGTGTGTTGTACATCATGCTCTTCTATCTCACCACCCACCCAGTCCACTGTCCTACACCCATCTGAGCCCTTATTCAGTCAGTCCACTGTCCTACACCCATCTGAGCCCTTATTCTGTCAGTTCACTGTCCTACACCCATCTGAGCCCTTATTCTGTCAGTCCACTGTCCTACACCCATCTGAGCCCTTATTCTGTCAGTCCACTTTCCTACACCCATCTGAGCCCTTACACTCACTCAGTCAGTCCACTGTCCTACACCCATCTGAGCCCTTATTCTGTCAGTCCACTGTCCTACACACATCTGAGCCCTTACTCTGTCAGTCCACTTTCCTACATCAATCTATAGTACATCCAGCTATCTCTAACAGGATTGGTTAGAGTGTGAAATCATCCAATCTCATAGGTGCGTGCAGCCTCCCGGTGGCCACATGCATTTCTGTTTGTCCCATCTTTCTGTACTCACAGAATGAGCAAAGACTGGTCAGTGGTGCTGACACTGACACTATTATCACTCCCCAGTCAACTGACCCACTGGGAGCTGGGGTTAACATGTCTGAATCAGATGGAGCAGGAAGGAAAAGAGGACTGGACCACTGCACTGTGTACTCAAGTCCCACATTTAGACAAACTATTTGGAGAATAAAAATGGTGAGAGTAGAAAAACAAGAATGGATATTAAATTAATTTATCAATCAATAAACACTATGTATTTATGTAGCCATGTTTACAGCAACATTTGTCACAAAGCCCTTTACAGTAACAGAGCATGAGGAACCACTGAATATGGTTATATCAGTGAGGTTAATATGTAAAATCCCAACAAGATTGTATAGGTCTTAACCAATTAATCTTCCAGTCTGAGCTAGTGTGTGAAGTAGGCCTTGTCTGTCAAGTAGGAGGACCAGATTGTATCATCCTCCCCTCCCTGTAACACTGGAATGAGAGTAAAAATCATATAGATGAAAAACGAACTCCCTGTCAGTGCCTGTCCATCCTCTCTCTCTCACTTTCTCCCTCTCCCCCTCTTTTTCTCAGAGTGAATGCCCATCAAGACTCAAAAGGCCCTTCTGAATTTTTCATCCAGCCCTCTGACGCCCTCTCTACCTTCACAGCCATTTCCATCTCAAAGGCAGCAGCTCTTCTCCTTTCTTCACCGCACATTTGGGACACGGTCACGTCTGTACCCCCCCAGCCCCCCTCTCTTAGCCCCCGCTGACACTGTGGTTGTACATCCACACCCCTCCTTTCTCTGTCTCTCTACTCTTCCCTTTCATGTGGCTCGCTCACCCACTCAGTCTCTTGCTCTGTGTGAGCTCTGCGCTGGTGCGTTCACCATCTATTGGGTTTGCTAGATATGATTGGGGAATTTGCTGCATTCAAATTGAGTTTTTCCCCTTGTGGTTACCACTTTCTAAACAAATGTAAACAGATACTGAGCAATTAGCTAAACACGTGCTCTAGCATGTCGATAGAGCAGGGGAGTAAACCAACGAGCTTATAGGATGCGTGACGTGGTGTGTGTGCGCATGGTAAGGGTCTGTGTGTGTGTGTCAGCCGTGTGTGTGTGTGTGCGCGCGCACCTACTGCATGCATGAATGTGTGTCTGTGTGCCTACCATGTGAGTGTGTGTGTCTGTGTGGGTGAATGAGAAAGCGGAACTATCTTGCAAGTCACGTCTTGGCTCATTTTAATATGTAGAACATGTTCCACAGAGAGTTCCATAGTACTGAGCGGGCTGGCTGACGGTGCAGTGCGTGTTTCGCTGCCTGACCGTTTGTCTACAGAGATACCAACTAGTTTGTGACCATGTCAGCAATGATTAAGTTCACCCTGAACAGCTCAAATTCCCTCAGTTTTTTTATTTTACTCAGAGACAGCATGTGTGTGCTTCATTACTCAAACATGATTTAAAGGCCATAAACTCAGGGAGAGCTTAGAGAATAATTCTATATATAGAACACTATCCATATCTATGAACCTTCCTGGAAACCAAATCACAGAAGATAAGCGTCTCACCATCTCCTGCCTTCATCAGTAGTACCACCAAGCTGAATCACTTGAGGTGGAGTATGCTGCACAGATTTCAATTCTCATTTAGAGATCTGTAAAAACAGCCATCAGGCAGAGTACATGTACAGTTGAAGTCGGAAGTTTACATACACTTAGGTTGGAGTCATTAAAACTTGTTTTTCAACCACTCCACAAATTTCTTGTTAACAAACTATAGTTTTGGCAAGTCGGTTAGGACATCTACTTTGTGCATGACACAAGTAATTTTTCCAACAATTGTTTACAGACAGATTATTTCACTGTATCACAATTCCATTGGGTCAGAAGTTTACATACACTTAGTTGACTGTGCCTTTAGACAGCTTGGAAAATTCCACAAAATGATGTCATGGCTTTAGAAGCTTCTGATAGGCTAATTGACATCATTTGAGTCAATTGGAGGTGTACCTGTGGATGTATTTATAGGCCTACCTTCAAACTCAGTGCCTCTTTGCTTGACATCATGGGAAAATCAAAAGAATTCAACCAAGACCTCAGAAAAAAAATGTAGACCTCCACAAGTCTGGTTCATCCTTGGGAGCAATTTCCAAACACCTGAAGGTACCACGTTCATCTGTACAAACAATAGTGTGCAGTATAAACACCATGGGACCACGCAGCCGTCATACCACTCAGGAAGGAGACGCATTCTGTCTCCTAGAGATGAACGTACTTTGGTGCAAAAAGTGCAAATCAATCCCAGAACAACAGCAAAGGACCGTGTGAAGATGCTGGAGGAAACAGATACAAAAGTATCTATATCCACAGTAAAACAAGTCCTATATCGACATAACCTGAAAGGCCGCTCAGCAAGGAAGAAGCCACTGCTACAAACCTGCCATAAAAAAGCCAGACTATGGTTTGCAACTGCACATGGGGACAAAGATCATACTTTTTTGAGAAATGTCCTCTGGTCTGATGAACCAAAAATAGAACTGTTTGGCCATAATGACCATTGTTATGTTTAGAGGAAAAAGGGGAACGCTTGCAAGCCGAAGAACACCATCCCAACCGTGAAGCACGGGGGTGGAAGCATCATGTTGTGGGGGTGCTTTGCTGCAGGAGGGACTGGTGCACTTTACAAAATAAATGGAATCATGAGGAGGAAAATTATGTGGATATATTGAAGCAACGTCTCAAGACATCAGTCAGGAAGTTAAAGCTTGGTCGCAAATGGGTCTTCCAAATGGACAATGACCCCAAGCATACTTCCAAAGTTGTGGCGAAATGGCTTAAGGACAAAGTCAAGGTATTGGAGTGGCCATCACAAAGTTCTGAACTCAAGCCCATAGAAAGTTTGTGGGCAGAACTGAAAAAGCGTGTGTGAGCAAGGAGGCCTACAAACCTGACTCAGTTATACCAGCTCTGTCAGGAGGAATGGGCCAAAATTCACCCAACTTATTGTGGGAAGCTTGTGGAAGGCTACCCGAAACATTTGACCCAAGTTAAACAATTTAAAGGCAATGCTACCAAATACTAATTGAGTGTATGTAAACTTCTGACCCACTGGGAACGTGATGAAAGAAATAAAAAGATGAAATAAATCACTCTCTCTACTATTATTCTGATGTTTCACATTCTTAAAATAAAGTGGTGATCCTAACTGACCTAAGACAGGGAATTTTTACTGGGATTAAATGTCAGGAATTGGGAAAAACCAAGTTTAAATGTATTTGGCTAAGGTGTATGTAAACTTCCGTCTTCAACTGTATTTACCAACATGCCGATTAATGAGTTCGCAATTTGGAAGATAATCAGCAGTTGACAGACCCAGACCCTCCCACCAAATGCCACTTATTCTTTGATGGAATGCAGAAAGTGGGAAATTTAATCAGCCTCTTTTAGCTCCTCTTGACCTCTCCCCTCTGTCGTCAAGGAAACTTTAATCTCAAAAGCCGTCTGTCAGGCAGGTGAACTTTGACAAGCGAAAAGAGAAGAAGAAGCCTATCACCACTTCCTCTCCATGCGTGTAATGTGAATCGTAGATGGATGGAAGGGAAGAAAAGGAAAGAAAAAAAACATCCCAGAAAATGTCCTGCGTCTCTCTTCTCTGTGGTCAATACATGACAAAGAGAGGAAGTGGCAAGTAAGCTAAAGTAGGCCAATCAGCCCTGCAGTGTAAAACCACTGCCCCAACAGCGTAAAAGGAAGTTAATATATCAAAGTGATTCAATATTAAAAATGAACCTTTAGTTCACCACACTCAGCTCATTTTTCCAGTGGCTGGAGGTGACCTAGAGAAGTGAAGACTTTAGGATGCAGTATTGTCCAGAGATAAAGTATCATGGAACACAAGTGAGCTTGATGTGAAAAACACTAAGCCCTTCCCCTAGCCCCCTAACACCGGCAGTTCCCAAATAACGTAAAGAAAACAGATACTGGTAGGTGGATATATCCTAATATGGTGGTTAAAATGACATCATCACAACCGGATTACATCGTCATTAACGACGACATTGCAACCAGTTTGGTACCACTGTGCACAGGCTAGTGATTATCTAGGCTACCTATCCAGTCCCATCAGGTCAGAGACGATTGTGGTGCGTCTACCTGCCCAGTATACCTTAGCTTCATTCCCTGGTCAAAACGACATGGCACTTGATAGCACACCTAGGCTCAGGTACCATAGAACCAAACACAGCTAATTCATGATTTATACTACTTAATTACACACAGATCGATTGATTAAATATACAAACTAATCAATTGCACACAAACTGATAACGATTTATTCTTGAGTTACTAAGTCCAACCCTTTAAACCCGTGGGAATTGGCCTATACGGATAGGGCTAAGTTGAAATGTTTCTTGCAGAAGAAATATGAAAAGCATATGCATAACCATGCTAGCAACTGAAAGGGAACAGTTTGAAGATTATGAAAAACTATTAGACCAAAGGTGAGGACACAACAGTTAACCTGAAACAAGGCATCATTTGAAAGCTTGTTCTATTGCCAACATGACTAGCTAAGTTATAAAATATTATCTTACAGTTAGGTTTTCACAATGCAATTCAGGGAAAACAAATCAGAATTCTGGTGCACATAAAAATAAGTCATTCAAGTGTGTGTGCCCCAACAAATTTTCTTCACAATAGACAAACATAGGCTCATTCTGTTCAGAACAACCAAGGGTATGATGCCATGTCATCTTGTAACTACATCCAACATAGTGATCATAAACGTTTACATGAGTTGTATAATATGGAATAATATGGAAATGTGAAGTGGCTTGCTTGTATGACATCCGTAATAAAGTGGTGCTCTGCTTTGTTGACACCACGCTCCACAAAGCAAGTCCTGCAGGCTCTAGTTTTACCTTATCTTGATTATTGTCCAGTCATATGGTCAAGTGCTGCAAAGAAAGACCTAGTTAAGCTGCAGCTGGCCCAGAACAGAGCAGAACTTCTTGCTCTACATTGTAATCAGAGGGCTAATATTAATACTATAGATGCCAGTCTCTCTTGGCTAAGAGTTGAGGAAAGACTGACTGTGTCACTTATTTTAATAAGAAACAATGTGTTGGAAATTCAAAATTGTTTGCATAGTCAACTTACACACAGCACTGACACACACACACACTTACCCCACCAGACATGCCACCAGCGGTCTTTTCACAGTCCCCAGGTCCAGAACAAATTAAAAGAAACGTACATTATTATACAGAGCCATGAGTGCATGGAACTCCCTTCCATCTTATATAGTGCAAGTGAACAGCAAACCTGGTTTCAAAAAACAAATAAAGCAACACCTCACAGCACAATGCCTCTCCCCCATGTGACCTAATGTGTGACTGAGAGATGCACACACACTACATGTTAGTCTTTTGTCTGTAATGTATTTTCGTTATGTGTAGGACACCAGTAAGACTAACCCTAAACATCAAAGCTGTATTTATTATAATTCTCAATGTCTCATCTTTCAAAATACATAGAGTCATACTAATGTACAGCATATTGCTCACTCAGACAACAAAAGTGCAAAAGTTGGCCAATTACTGGAAGGGATGGGGGCAACTTCTCGTCGCGTGATTAACCAAAATGGTGTATATTTTTTGTTTTAAAACAACTAATTGACAGATGTCTGTAAAATTATTTTTATTCCATTTCGTTTAGGTTTTTCCTGTGAGCTCAATGTGGACATTGCACAGTTTTTCTAGAGATAAGTCAGATCAAACCCAAACTGCGATGTAGTAGGAAGGCAAAATTCTACATAGTTTACAGCAGAAAACTTGGTAATTAACTACAATGACCACAATCCATTGTACGCTTACATGTCTGGTCTGTGTTTCTTTTACACCTGCTAAATAACAGAGAGAAGAATGCACGATCAACTGCGCGAGGTATCTCTACCTGAAAATACATTATCTAAGTGACATAGTTTCAGCGGTCATTAAAGTATGCCTTATTTACTTTGAAGAACTACTAAAATAGTGATTTTGGCAGAGAGCATAGGCAGCAGCTCTATAGAGATGAGATGATGACTTGGAATGAAACAAAGTCATCGAATAAAACAAATGTAATAAACATAACTGAAATATTTGATTAAACTTAAGTAATGTGAATAAATGATGGTTAATAAGTGATAAGCAGTAATGGGCAGTCACCACCATCATAGAACTTTATTCTGTGTTGTCACAGCATTCAACCCACATAATGCATAGTGCATTTTGATTTTTTATAATCAAACTGAAAACCATGATTATGTTTTAATAATCGAACTGAAACTACCTGAAAAAGCCCTAATCGCTCAGCATTACAATCCATACAGCGCTGTGAAGCAGAGAGACAGAGCTCTGACGTCATGTATAGCATATGTTACTGTACAGCCACTGCGTTCCAATTTACGCATTTATCAGTGCCATTTTCAACCCGTGGATGGGTACAAGTGTAAAGGACTACGAGTACGGGTACGAGTGTAAAGGACTACGAGTACGGGTACGAGTGTAAAGGACTACGAGTACGGGTACGAGTGTAAAGGACTACGAGTACAAGTGTAAAGGACTACGGGTACGAGTGTAAAGGACTACGAGTACGGGTACGAGTGTAAAGGACTACGAGTACGGGTACGAGTGTAAAGGACTACGAGTACGGGTACGAGTGTAAAGGACTACGAGTACGAGTGTAAAGGACTACGAGTACGGGTACGAGTGTAAAGGACTACGAGTACAAGTGTAAAGGACTACGGGTACGAGTGTAAAGGACTACGGGTACGGGTACGAGTGTAAAGGACTACGGGTACGGGTACGAGTGTAAAGGACTACGGGTACGGGTACGAGTGTAAAGGACTACGGGTACGGGTACGAGTGTAAAGGACTACGAGTACGGGTACGAGTGTAAAGGACTACGAGTACGGGTACGAGTGTAAGTCCAATTCAGACATTTTTTGGCTCAATATCAAATTATATCTGGGTAACAATTAACTATCTTACTGTGATTGAAAACAATGGAAATGGTGGTGAAAAAGAAACAAAATAGCTTCTTAGCAAAGAGCAATTTCTCATGCTAGAATTTTGCTAGGACTGTCTGGGAGTTGTCTGAGTGGAGAGGGGAAAACTGAAAACAAGCTGTTATTGGCAGAGATCTTTGGAACTCATTGGTGTATTAACTCATTTACAATTTCACAGTGTTCTCTGACACACACGCAGGATAATCTCTTTTTTGACTGAACTGGGCTTTTAAAATTAGGTGGTTAATTTACAGTATCACAACCACCGCTGTAAATGTATTTGAATAAACTAGTGGGAAATGAATGACTCAAATAGATAACATGATTCCCTTAGGCTATACAAATATTTTTAAAAAATATTCAAGAAACGTTCGGAAAAACTAAAACTCCAGCTTTATATAAATATATATATATTTTTCAATTTCTTTGATGCCTGCCTACGATTTGGAACCGACGACAACCCCAGCAATGACAAATTATCCATCCTTATCCTCCCACACACATCTTCAGCTACTCGCAGCTTTGTTCACATTTTAAGGGGTAAAAAAACAACTATTAGCCTCCAAGCGAAGAAAGCATCTCCAAAAAGAGGAGATAGAAAGCAGGAGAGACGAGGAGTGATACTGCTAGCTCAGCATGGGGTTCAGTGTATGAAAAATAACAAACAGTCAGGCACTGGGCTCACTGTGCTACACAGGGCTCACTGTGCTACACAGGGCTCACTGTGCTACACAGGGCTCACTGTGCTACACAGGGCTCACTGTGCTACACAGGGCTCACTGTGCTACACAGGGCTCACTGTGCTACACAGGGCTCACTGTGCTACACAGGGATGAGCTTCAATGACATGCAGTAGAATCAGTTCCATGCTGTGGGGAAATACAGACTGAAATCCCTGACTGAATTCAGCTACAGGCCATGGGGGAAGTAACTTCAATATAAACTAGTCAGTGTACTGTAGGCAAAACCTGGGAAACAGTGGACTACAGGGGCAACAGCCTTAATATGAGCCAGTCAGCTCAGCTCCAAGCTACAGGGGGAGAGCAATACAGAGGCTGTATAATGTAGAGAGGATGCTTCACTGAACTACAAAGGCTACTGTATATACAGAGGAAGGAGCAGATCAGCATAGCTACGTTACAGCAGGACACATATCCTAGTACAGGGGAGGAGAACGCTTCCGCACCAACCAAGTCAGTGTATTCTCTGGTACTAGCCTGGTCCCAGATCCGTTTGTGCTGGACACTGATCATAGGAGTTGGCTAGACAGCAGAAACAGATGTAGGACCAGGCTAAGGGACAATGCCACCCCTCAGTATTATAACAAGTCTACAGTAAACATGTGGTCCCCCACAAATGATGTGGCGCTCCTCCCTGTGTCAATTATTCCAACATATGTTGTGTGGGAAGACATTTCATTTGTAAGTACCAAAATTACATTGGTAATTATGGGAAACTTGTTTCTAATGAGAAGATGTTTACGTGTCCAAAATGACATGACTGTTGGTCAAACGGGGCAGAAGCTATGCTTGTTCAAATGTTGGTTTGGTGGGGGACAAAATGTCTAGTTAGCAGAAAAACTAACGGGCAGAGCTTATAGAAACGTGTTGCTCATGAGGGGATGCATATAACAACACCTCATTCCATGATAGTAGCTCAAACGGGACAGGAGACATGCTTGTTCAAAGTTAGGAATTTCAGTGTAATTGTGTACGTGCCGGATCTCTATGGCAAGATGCATCACTCACCAAAGTTTAGCCAGAATCGGGCCAGTGCTGTCTGAGATATTGTGTGTGACGAACGTACTAAAGGACGGAGACAGAGCCACAGTCCCCTTCCAGATGTCATTGTGAGGACAGTAATACTATACAAGGCATAAGCCAGGTATTTGTCTATAGAGCGAAATCCTACTTTGCTACATTTTCTCTGATTTGTGTGAAGTAGTGGAAGGCAAGAGGGGCAAAAAGAGAGGGACTGGTCTAGTGCTGGAGATGACTATCTTGGATATAAATGGATCATGGTGCATTACCTCCCCCAACCCCCCAACCTCCTCGCCCAAAACCTAGAGAAATAATGAAGGACTGAGCTAAGCTTAATGGGCTATCTTTAGGTAATAGCTTTTCAGTGTATTGAGCCGTTTGACAATCATGCAGAACACGAGAGCAATACACAGCTCCAAAACAGACCTGAGGGGTAGGTGATGGGAACAAAGAAATGAGAGAACAATGTGGGAGGGAGGGAGGGAGGGAGAAAAGGTATAGAACAGAATATAAGTTATGGTGGAATGTTGAACCTTTGGGTAGAGAGGATGGTGAATAGCCTTTTCACAGTTATGTGAAATGTACATAAAATTAACATTTTCCATCTTGAATAGCAGTAGGGAAGTATTTGTAATGGTATGTCTTAGTAGGCTACAGCTTTACCAACCTTCACCCATGACAAAGAGACAGGGACACTGCATTTCATACTGTACCTCTCTGTACTAGAGTCCTGGACACCATCAAAGATTTACAGAGTCTAATATTGATTGGTACATCAAACCCTCAGATAGATCTTTAAGGGTTGTTGGAGCTGGACTGTGCTGTTTGTGTTGTAGGGATTAACATCCAAACATGGACCAGGTGTTAAAGGTCATGACCCCGCTGAGAAATGCATAGCCAAGAGTCGACCTTAGTGACCCTATCATACATCACCCTCTCCTCCTCCTATATTTCTGACCACACCCTCTCCTTCCCTTGAGAACTCTGACAATGATGAAGGTTGGGGGTAAATAAATAAAAAGTCGTCCTCCAAATGAGGGGTCGTGACAGGCAAAATATTTATTTATTTGATCATTTAATTTTTTTTCAATGATGAATGTTGGAATCAGTAGATTTGTCTAGGTAGGTAGACTTTGAATTTCAAACCAATTATCTACAGTTTAATTCCTCAACGATGCTCTACCCCACTGCTCTCCGAGAGTGTGGTGGATCTCTGGTTTCTATGGAGATGACCTGGATGCCTCTGGTGCAGGGGGTGTGGTCTGACTCACCTGGTGGGTAGTTGATCCTGTCTGCAGGGATGGAAAGGAGAGAATCCACGACGGAAGACCTTCTCTGGAAGAGAACAGAGATCATCTCAAATCCCTCTGGGCCCAGCAGTTCAAACAGCTGGAGTAGAGGTAGAGGGATAGATAGATGGATAGATGGATAGATAGAGAGGAGCAGAGAGGAGACAGATGAGAGATACAAAGAGAGAGAGAGAGAGGGGAGCAGAGAGGAGACAGATGAGAGATACAAAGAGAGAGAGAGAGAGGAGCAGAGAGGAGACAGATGAGAGATACAAAGAGAGAGAGAGAGAGGAGCAGAGAGGAGACAGATGAGAGATACAAAGAGAGAGAGAGAGAGGAGCAGAGAGGAGACAGATGAGAGATACAAAGAGAGAGAGAGAGAGGAGCAGAGAGGAGACAGATGAGAGATACAAAGAGAGAGAGGAGCAGAGAGGAGACAGATGAGAGATACAAAGAGAGAGAGAGAGAGGAGCAGAGAGGAGACAGATGAGAGATACAAAGAGAGAGAGAGAGGAGCAGAGAGGAGACAGATGAGAGATACAAAGAGAGAGAGAGGAGCAGAGAGGAGACAGATGAGAGATACAAAGAGAGAGAGAGAGGAGCAGAGAGGAGACAGATGAGAGATACAAAGAGAGAGAGAGAGGAGCAGAGAGGAGACAGATGAGAGATACAAAGAGAGAGAGAGAGGAGCAGAGAGGAGACAGATGAGAGATAAAGAGAGAGAGAGAGGAGCAGAGAGGAGACAGATGAGAGATAAAGAGAGAGAGAGAGGAGCAGAGAGGAGACAGATGAGAGATAAAGAGAGAGAGAGAGGAGCAGAGAGGAGACAGATGAGAGATAAAGAGAGAGAGAGAGGAGCAGAGAGGAGACAGATGAGAGATACAAAGAGAGAGAGAGAGGAGCAGAGAGGAGACAGATGAGAGATAAAGAGAGAGAGAGGAGCAGAGAGGAGACAGATGAGAGATAAAGAGAGAGAGAGAGGAGCAGAGAGGAGACAGATGAGAGATACAAAGAGAGAGAGAGAGGAGCAGAGAGGAGACAGGTGAGAGATACAAAGAGAGAGAGGGACAGAGAGGAGCAGAGAGGAGACAGGTGAGAGATACAAAGAGAGAGAGAGGAGCAGAGAGGAGACAGATGAGAGATACAAAGAGAGAGAGGGACAGAGAGGAGCAGAGAGGAGACAGGTGAGAGATACAAAGAGAGAGAGGAACAGAGAGGAGACAGATGAGAGAAACAAAGAGAGAGAGAGGAGCAGAGAGAGAGAAAAAGAGAGAGAGGAGCAGAGAGAGAAAAAGAGAGGGGGAGACATCAGCTGGTGTGCTTAAGCCAAAAACACTAAAGCAGTAAACAAACACATCCTATGGTTCAACCTCCATCCTCCCCTCCAAACACACGCATTCAGTGCCAAGAATGAGCACCTGGTAATTACCATGCCCAAAGTAAGTCTGGGCCTGAGACAGAATAATGCTGTGCCGCTTAGCCCCCCAAACACAGCCACCTGGCACTTAGCTGGCTGGGGACAGCAAAACAACAGTAAACCTGACTGGGAGGGAAGCGATCACTGAGCAAGGAGCTGGCTAGCACAGGAGAGAAACATACAGTATTAACCATAGGGGGTGGAAATGCTGTGTGCAACAGACACAATGAGTATGTTTACATGCACAGTGTACATAATGCACAGTTACATAAATGTAACCTTTATTTAGCTAGGCAAGTCAGTTAAGAACAAATTCTTATTTACAATGACGGCCTACCCCGGTCAAACCCAGACAACGCTGGGCCAATTGTGTGCCGCCCTATGAGACTCCCAATCACGGCCGGATGTGATACTGCCTGGATTCAAACCAGGGACTGTAGTGACGCCTCTTGCACTGAGATGCAGTGCCTTAGACCGCTGCGCCAGTCGGGAACACCTGCTCTTTCCATTATATAGACTGACCAGTTGAAAGCCATGATCCCTTATTGATGTCACATGTTAAATCCAATCCAATCAGTGTACATGAAGGGGAGGAGACAGGTTTAAGATTTTTAAGTCTTGAGACATGGATTGTGTATGTGTGTGATTCAGAGAATGAATGGGCAAGACAAAAGATTGAAGTGCCTTTGAACGGGGTATGGTAGTAGGTGCCAGGCGCACCAGTTAGAGTATGTCAAGAACTGTAACGCTGCTGGGTTTTTCACACTCAACAGTTTCCTGTGTATCAAGAATGGTCCACCACCCAAAGGACATCCAGCCAACTGGACACAACTGTGGGAAGCATTGGAGTCAACATGGGCCAGCATCCCTGTGGAACGCCTTCGACACTTTGTAGAGTCCATGACCTGACGAATTGAGGCTGTTCTGAGGGCAAAAGGGGGTGCAACTCAATATGATATTAAACTGAATATGTCAGCAGGCAGATTATGCAAGCTTATCTTAAATCAGAGTAAGGTCTAAATTGAAGTAAGCACACGCCGAATAAAACACCTAGTTTCCTAAGCAATCTGGAATTATTAGGGCATGTAAACAGCTTAATCCGTGTTCCAGCGGTGTAATTGATCTGCACATGTGCCAGCACCGGTAGCACAAGCCTCCCTCTTATACACGAGTGAAGTGAGTTAGGAAAAACAAAGTAAGCATCTTAGAAATACAAACTATATACGTCCAAACTCAATCAGGCTTCACAAAAATAACATGGCCTTGTGGTAGAATGTTTATTTTGATTGTTGATTTTCTGCATTTATTTAAGTCCCATCAGGAAGCCTGATTTCAGATGTGTCCATGTAAACATGATTATTAGGGATATCGTTTATGTGCATGTAACCTTACTCAATGAGACAACATCAAAACCCACATAGTACCGTAAATTCCGGACTATAAGTCGCAACTTTTTTCCCAGGCTTTGATCCTCGCGGCTTAAACAATGTATGGATTTTTCCCGCTTTCAATTTTTTTTTTTCCAAAAAAAACACATTCTGTGACCTTGCTCAGTTTTTTGGGGGCATGAAGCTTTCATTAGACCAATGAAATTGCCGAACGGGTTAAGGTCAAACAACTTTTTTGTTTAGATTAAATCGAGCGCTCTCAAACTTCCCATCATTCTGATTACGGTAGTCATTTTGTCACCCTCATCAGGGCAAAGACACGGAGAAATGCATATGATGCAGCTTTCAAGTTGAAGGCGATTGATCTGGCTGTTGGAAAAGGAAATAGAGCTGCTGCACGGGAGCTTGGTCTTAATGAGTCGATGATAAGACGTTGGAAACAGCAGGGTGAGGAATTGACTCAGTGCAAAAAGACAACTAAAGCTTACTGCAAATTTTTTGTTACAAGCCGTGTTTCGTTAAAGCCTATTTATTTTTGTTACAAGCCGTGTTTCGTTAAAGCCTGTGTAAAGTTAATTTGTTTAAATGTACCGGTAGGCACCTGCGGCTTATAGACATGTGCGGCTTATTTATGTTCAAAATAATATATATTTTTTAAATTCAGTGGGTGCGGCTTATATTCAGGTGCGCTTAATAGTCCGGAAATTACGGTACCTGGCATTAGAAGATATGAGCATTCTTGAATATATTCCCAAATTTTTATCCTGCATTATTCTTTTTGAAGCTAAAATACAATACAAAACTGATCATTCAATTCATGCTTTTCAGTCTGCAGATGGATAAATGGATGGATAGTTGGATGGAAAGAGAGGCTTTGCTCTTTTGCTTTTCCACATCCTCTCTGGGGACTTGGTTAGCCACCGCGGTAAGGGAGCCAAACAACAGACGCACTTTGATGATGTCAGGTGACAGGTCAGCCACCCTCCTTTGTGAAGGGCAGTCTTTGTTTCTGTGTGCTGGGTCTTGGTTGTATTCTCTGTCTTCAAAGTCCTTTCCCTCTCAGTGACTGGAGGGTCATTCCATGTCATTTCAGAAAGCAATGACACCCACAATCTCTGATTGTTCTGAAATAATTTCTGTCGTTAGAAACAGATAAGATTTGGCATGGGGGTCGGGGGGGGGGCTTTTGACAATTTCTTTGGAATCCTCATGTCTTACTCATTGTTAAAAAAAAATTGGGGTCCAAATCGGACGTTATGTACTACATTTACTGAATTTGGGTGCAATCAATTAGCTTAATTTCTCAGAGATCAAATTATATTTCAACAAAATAATGTTGCAGGGGGCCTCCCGAGTGGCGCAGCGGTCTAAGGCGTCACTACAGACCCGAGTTCGATCCCAGGCTATGTCACAGCCGGCCGCGACCGAGAGACCCATGAGGCGGCGCATTATTGGCCCAGTGTTGTCCGGGTTAGGGGAGGGTTTGACCGACTGGGATGTCCTTGTCCCATCTCACGCTCTAGGGACTCCTTGTGGCGGCCAGGCGCATGCACTCTGACTTCAGGTCGCCAGCTGTACGGTGTTTCCTCCGACACATTGGTGCGGCTGTCTTCCAGGTTAAGTGAGCAGTGTGTCAAGAAGCAGTGCGGCTTGGCAGGGTCGTGTTTCTGAGGAGGCATGACTCTCGAACTTCGCCTTTCCCGAGTCCGTACGGGAGTTTCCGCGATGGGACAAGACTAACTACCAATTGGATATCATAAAATTATCTGTAACCTTCTGTTTCTTACAACAGAAACGATTTCAGAACAAGGTGGTGGGTGTCGAAAACCTTGTGCTTTTTGGAGGTGAAATGACCCTGGGACTGTGTTGTTATTGTTGGTCTGTTTTTCACCTGCTGCCCAGAGAAAATATATTTTTTGGGGGGCACGCATGAATTCTGTCCTTGAAGTTCATTGGATCCTCTCAGCCTGAAAGGGAAGGTGAGGAGGACAGAGGAGTCCGCTGGGAGCGAGAGACAGTTTTCCCCTCAGAAGGAAGGAGCTCACAGACCTAACCACCCTGAAGGCTTTTTTTTACCTTTAAGCCTGGATGAGGCTGAGACATTAGGTGAACTGTGAACCATAGATTGTTCTAGAAAATGCATAGGCTACAACAAGCTTTCAGGATGCAAGGCAACTATCAGTGTCCACATAGATCACTGGTTATAATACAAATGTTGAATGAGACTGCCATACAAGCAGCACACCTGCATACAGTAGGTCTTACAGCGGTCAAAACTATGAATATAATAACTCAAGAGTCTATATCCCTGTGTTTTAATGGAGCTTCAGCTCTTTTCACAACCACCAAAAACATACCATTAAAATCAAGCTTTCTTTCTCAAGCCACTGCTATTGCAGCAAATGTCATCATTCCAGGGGTACAAATGAGAGGTAATAAAATAAAATAAAAAGCGGGGGTTTATCCTCTGTCACAAGTAATGGTACAGAGTACAGAGCCTTTAAACTTTGGCGTTGAATTTGGAGTCACGCGCAGAGAGGTGTGTGGAGTGCACACACACAAAGGGCACTCCACATCTAAAGATGTCAGTAGGAGAGTTGGCTTCCAAATGTCAGCTACGTGAAGAACATTAGAAGATAATGTAGACTCAGGTATTAGTAAAACCTACACTCTGCTGTGGAGAGAAGGAAAGAGAAGGGAGGGAGAGGGACTCAAGAGGACAGAATGAGGCACTGTCTAATTCATAAGTGAAAGTTATGGATGAAATCTCATTGCCAGAGGTCTCAGCATGTGGCCTACAGAGCATGTGGCCTAAGGGGCACTCTAACCCTGACCTTTAACCGCTAACAGACAAGCACGCAGACACACACCTCTTCTAGACTGGATGCTGGATAGAAGGGGTTGAGGAGAATAAGCGAAACAGAGAGCCACTAATAAATTATATGAATGAATGTGTGTGGCGACCTTGTGTTTTTGTGGGCTGCAGAAGGAGCGAGGGAGAGAGAGGACTTTAAATGAAGCACCTGTATAAGAGATGGGAGCTCTGCCCAGAGCCTCATCAATCCATCCTTCCTCTGTCACAACCTGGCATCTCTCCCTCTGTGAGTGTGTTATTTTCTTGTGGAAGAAGTGAACTACATGTCTCAATAACACCATGGCTCAGCACAGACTAAGTGCTGCCTTAATTGCCTGTTGTTGCCCAGTACTTCTAGCCCAGTTCTTCTAGCTAGTCTTGATTCATTGGTAACTGTGCAAATCCTTTCCACATACACTCAACCCAAGGTCTTTCCACCCTCTAAAAACCTGAGAATCTCAGATATTAAACCTGAACACTGTTTCACTTATTGTGTACGTCAGGCATACTGCAGCCTTTACCCTGGTGTGTACGTCAGGCATACTGCAGCCTTTACCCTGGTGTGTACGTCAGGCATACTGCAGCCTTTACCCTGGTGTGTACGTCAGGCATACTGCAGCCTTTACCCTGGTGTGTACGTCAGGCATACTGCAGCCTTTACCCTGGTGTGTACGTCAGACATACTGCAGCCTTTACCCTGGTGTGTACGTCAGGCATACTGCAGCCTTTACCCTGGTGTGTACGTCAGGCATACTGCAGCCTTTACCCTGGTGTGTACGTCAGGCATACTGCAGCCTTTACCCTGGTGTGTACGTCAGGCATACTGCAGCCTTTACCCTGGTGTGTACGTCAGGCATACTGCAGCCTTTACCCTGGTGTGTACGTCAGGCATACTGCAGCCTTTACCCTGGTGTGTACGTCAGGCATACTGCAGCCTTTACCCTGGTGTGTACGTCAGGCATACTGCAGCCTTTACCCTGGTGTGTACGTCAGGCATACTGCAGCCTTTACCCTGGTGTGTACGTCAGGCATACTGCAGCCTTTACCCTGGTGTGTACGTCAGACATACTGCAGCCTTTACCCTGGTGTGTACGTCAGGCATACTGCAGCCTTTACCCTGGTGTGTACGTCAGGCATACTGCAGCCTTTACCCTGGTGTGTACGTCAGGCATACTGCAGCCTTTATCCTGGTGTGTATGTCAGGCATACTGCAGCCTTCCTATGGGATGGGGCCTCCCTGGAGAAGCAGTAAGATCTTCCTCCTCTCCTACAAGGTCAGCTCTCCAGATCTCTCCAAACCTCTCCAGACACGTACCACGTCAACCTCACACCCACACACTAAAGGCCAAGGTTGACCTGCAGTGGAGACGAGGTCCAATGTGGATGTGATCTGAACCGGGATTTAAACCCCAGAGGCCAGCTGCCTAAGGTCAAGGAATAACAGTGAGGTTTGGGTCAGCACATTAGTCGCTCTGGATAAGAGCGTCTGCTAAATGACTTACATGTAAATGTTAAATGTAGTGTGAAAATTGTAAAAGTGGTGTGAGAGGGTGCTGCTCACCTCATTCTGCAGCTCGTCGTCACTCTTGGTAGAGGCCAGCATCTCAAACAGAGTGGCGCACAGTTCCTCAGGGCTGGAGGAGATCATGTTGCCTCCGTTCAGGTACTTCTCCACCTCCCCCCTCAGGATGGTCCCAACCCCAGAGCTCTGAGCCCCTCCCGGGCTTAGCCTGCCTCCATCCGCCTCTAAACCATTACCCCGGAGGCCTTGATGGTTGTTGAGGAAGCTGTGGAAGTCCAGGCCTCGACCAGGGGCCTCGTCCTCAGGGCCCCCCGCCCAGGCCAGGGCCTCCTGCGGGTCCAGGGTGTAGCAGTCATAGGAGAAGGTGATGTTGCGTCCAAAGGACGAGCCGCGCTGAGGGGCACGACAGGAGCTCTGGGAACTAACAAACTCCTCCACCTGTAAAACATGAATAAATAAACAAATAATAGAGCATTATAAATATATTCTAAGAAAAATATGGTAGAATAATAAAACACTAGGAAGAAAATGTATAAACCAAAAAGTTACTTTTTTAATATCTTATTTTAAGTAGGCCTATATATAGTCATAGTATTTTAATAAAATTTGATTTGAGTATTTCAGTTGTAACCGAATACCAAATTAGACTCCCCCCCACCTGGGACTCTCCCAGAGGGGCCACAGCAGCACAGGAGGTGTCGGCTGCCGAGGAGAGGAAGGGGCCGAACATCTGCTTGATGGCCCTCGTCGTGACCGACATGGTCCTTGTTGTGGAACGTCTCAAACAGGAAGACAGCAGCACTCAATGGTGTCCTGGCCATGCTCTGTCCCCACTGCCAGAGACATGGGGAAACAATCAGATATTTAGTTAGCTAGATACCATCATCATTTATTGTGAGCCCAGTTTCTTCAGTCCCACTCTTCAACCGAGGCAATACGGGCTGCCATCAGCGTCACAAATATGCTGACACTGATGATGATCATTGTGATTATCAGAAAACCCACTACCATTTACTATTACCATTAGTGATATCTAGCTGGCTAGTGGCTACAGAAATGTGACATTTCTTGCTGCACTGCTGTATGCTGTATGTTCCAAGCAGTAAAAGGCTAGCATTGTCTAGCACTGCTCATCGGAGAAATGAAAGATAAAAAAGAGCACTTTCTAAAAGACACGTGTCCTCCCACCGTAGCTCATTTAGAGCTCTGTTTAATCAAGGGAATCAGGACTAATTGTCCAAAAGAGATGAGAGGGAGAGAGAGGGGAAAAAGAGAGAGAGCGAGAGATAAAGGGTGATACTTAGAGAGGCAGAGAGAAACAAATGAAAAGGATTTAAGCCAATTAAAATGGCCTAAAAGCGTCTCCCTCTCCACTGTGTATGCCAGGGCACGATGGGCTTTTCATCGTCATTCTGTGGGTTCTGGAGCTTTACTTTATTCTCTACGCTCTAGGTAGACAGACAGGCTAAGGGCACATTAAAAGGACCAAAATTGCATGGTCAAGAACATTTAGAAATATCCCAAATACGTGTTTATTATCGCGGAAGGCTCTTTAGCCTTTCAATGATGATAAAAAAAAGAGTAGTGGTGAACAGAAAGCAAATAAATAAAACAAAATAGTCTTTTTCACAGGGTTTCAAGAAGGTAGGTAGGACATCATGTTTCTCTTGGTGAGCTCTTAGACAGCATTTCAAAGTAGAAATCCTGCCTGCACAACATGGTTTCAGTGACCTACTGCATGTGTCTATTGTTAGAATGTACTGTACTCTTATTTTTCTGACAACATCCTGACATTCTCTACTAAAACACCTCAGCTAAGGAACATGCATCAAGGTCTACACTATATTATTCATCTATCAGAGACACTGACCCTGGCCTGATACACATGAGCCATTGGACAGAGACACACCCCCAGGGCAGTCAGCCTCCACTAGCTGTCCTGAGCTCTTGATCCTCCACACACACACACACACACACACACCTGCTGTTAGAACCCCAGGCATGTTCTCAATTTGTCTTCCCTTGATTCTCCTCGTCACCTTCTCAAAACTAGTTGGAGGAGAAGGTCAGAGGGGAGGAACCTTGGATGTTTTCCTCTAATGTGTTTTGAGAAGGAGGTGAGAAGGGACGTGAGGAATCGAGGAAAGACAAATTGAGAGAGCCTCAAAGATGCCTTCTCGTGTGTCAGGCCTCAGTCTCTTCCTGTACACTACAGAGGTGCTCCACACGGAGGGAGTCCACTGTCCGCTGCACTCCACTGATATCTGTCAGGAATGCAGTGGGGTTAGGGGGACCGAGGGGTGTGTGTGTGTCTGTGTGTGATCCCCCAACAGGCAGGATCAGAATTGTAATAAGCGCAGTAGGAGAAGGCCCTGTGTTGCACCGCTGTACAACTTCTGGAGGAATTGTGGGGGATTTGCATCTAATCTAATTATAAGTCACATCAGGACACCTGAATGCCGTTGTGGGGCGATAGAGGACTATTGCACATTTTGACAGCGAGGAAATATAATACATTTAAGTGCGGCCCTTCGGACCTCAGTAAAGACCAAATGCAGCCCCCAGGGCAAAATGAGTTTGACACTCCTGGCTTAGAGTGTATATCATCCAGGCCAATGAGTTGATAACCTATCAGTGTTTACCCTACATTAATTTAGCAGCGGCGCTCCATTGGATGGGCAACTCCATGATTCAGCCTATTTAAAACTGCCATGCAACATAAGCTGGTCTAAAGGTTATAATGCTTTTAAGAGAAAATTACATTTCAGATGGTGTCTACAAAACAACTCTTTGCCACCACTGATTGGAAAAGTCCTAGAGAAAACACTGCCTATTTAGCCTCACAGATAACATAACATTAGAATGGTGCTGTATGACAAAGCGCATCCCTGCCAGTCCAGCGAGTTGAATACCCATCTGCTTGGCAGCCTGTAGGATGCTCTTCAGCTCCTGTGCTGCAGCCTGCTGCTCAGATTTCTCCAGGTGCTGAGTGAAGAACTGGACTATCTTCTGCCATGTCAGGCCCTCTCTGGAGAACAGCCCCTGCCTTTTCAGACGCTTGGTCTAACATAAGACAAACAGACAGCAAGGGCATAAAGTCACACAGAATTATCATGAAACTACGGAGTCTGATATTGGATGCACACAGTGACCTCTCTCTGCATATCCCTCTCTATCACACACAAAACACACAGCAGAGGGTAACTCTAAGTCCTTTTCAGAACTCAAAGATATAGCGCAGCAGCATACGCCAACTTCCTTGCATAGCGAGCGACTGTGAAATAAGCCTTTCCTTTAGCATTGGGTATTAGTGCTCATCAGGTCAGGGGGTTCAGTGCAAGGAGGGCCGGCAGCAGTATTAACACCATGCCTTTATTACAATCAGCACTTCCATGTCCTCTAAAACTAAAGAATTTTAACTGGAGCTCTGATAATCTCCCAGCGACCCTCATTAGTCCCTCTTTTCCCTCAAGCAGCAGTTTTCACACTGTGGAGGATTTAGCTCTGGGAGAACAGGGCCAGAGGTGGTGGTCTGAGGACCAGGCCCAATTTCCTCCTAAGCAGAGTATCTCAATACACACCAACAACTTAACAAGCCCCAGATCAGAATGAGAGAGGAGAAATTAGGGGAATAGAGGGAGAGGCAAAGATTAGAATATATTTTGAGATGGGAGAGAGAGCGGATTAAAGATGATAACAGGAAAAGAGAGGTAGCATGGTAAATGGGAGAGAGCTGGAGAAAGCGATATCAAGGAGGGAAGTGAGTGAAAAAGCACTACAAGTAGCCTGTGTTCACAACAGCCCAAAGCATCCTCCTCAATTAGCTTAATACACATACATGTGTAATCAGCTCCACCTCCCTCGTATAATAAAGCAGGGCTGTGAATTGCTAGGGACCTCAAGATACGATATCAATATACTTAGGTGCCAATACCATACTGAGATTTTATTGCAATTCAATGTTCCAAACCTATTTCTCACCAAATGGCTTCTGCAGAGGTTCAAAAGAGAGCAATGAGAAAAAGAGTTTTGATCATGGGCATAAGTGATGAAAACAAATTGGCTCCATATTTAAAAATATAGATAACAAGCTTTTCAGGAAAAATACTGGAGTTTTGGTGCTGGTACAGCCGACTACCATGGTTAGTCGGATATGGTCTGTAAAGTATCTTGCTTTAGGTTAGCCTTACCTTCAGATCATATACTTCTTCAGAGAGGTCTTCCTGCCTGCTGACAGTAAAGGAGCGCAGGGCGCCGGTGAGGAGACATTGGTTGCCCACCACTCTGTGGTCCATAAGATGCTACCAAACACAGTCTATCTCTGATCTGAAAGTAACAAAATATTCACACATACGCTATAAAATCAATAGCGGAGTAAACAAAACAATACATTTTTCCCTCACCACCAACAAAGAGGCTTGATTTGTTTTCAATTGGAAGATAAGCTTACATAGATGTTGTCACATAACTGAAGTGTTGGGTAACCAATTTAGGTAACGTAACTAAATGCTTGGTCTGACAGTCAGCATGTCAACTCCACTGACAGCTAGCTAACGTTAGTAAACTCTGGCTAGCATCATCACTTAGTTAGCTAGCTCAGCTCACAATGCATGTCGTGGCTAATAAAAATACAGCCTCTTGCCAAAATGAGTCTTTGAAAGAAATGCTGTAATCTCAATGTCAACAACGTGATTTTGTTAATATGAATAGAATAGTTAACGTGAGCTAACTAGCTAGCTTAGCACAGTGGGAGATAGACCAAATGGAGAGACTTGAGTTAGCTAACGTTAACTGCTTCAATTTGCCACGACGCCCGATACAGTGGCCACAAATGCAGGACAGTGTGGTACGTCATCACAATAATACGAACAAAGTGTGTAAGGATAATTTATACCTGTACTCGTAACGACAGCAAGGACTTAATACTCACGTTTCTACACTTTCAGAAGCGTTTACGTCAGATGTTCTGTCAAAGGTGGAGTAGTGGGTATTGTAGTACGCGTATAAATACTTGTAGCCTGTAGACATGGAAAGGACTACAATATCTATATTAATCGATAAAAGAAGCAAGCCAGCAGTAATCGATTTGTGAGAGAGAAATCAGCGAACTACAGGTATTTATGACAATTATCTTTGCCTACAGTATCATCAAAGATATTGATAACTAACTCCTTTCATTTGTGAAAATATATTTGTTCACAGGTATAATTTTTGGGGGTGTGAAAAGGGTCCTTGCGTGGAAAAGTCTGGGAACCCCTGGAGTAGGGGAATAATATAAGAATGTATTACAGCTTTCTGACTATGAGTTTATTAATCAGTGATGATCACTGGTCTGTGGGTCCAAGGTTGGCTCATATGCGTGTTCAGGTGCTAGTCAGAAACTAGGAAACGCTGAAATTTCTAACTTGCTGACTGGTTGTAGGAAACGTTTCCTTGTTCCAACTAGCAAAATTATCTCTGTGGTAAACACAGATTTAGGAGATCCTATACGTTTTGTTCTATGAGAAATTTTCATCAGCTAGCTTAACTTTTGTGAATTTTGAAGCATTTACAGTATGTAATCAAAACAAGCACGTATACATATAAAATCACCTAAACCGGTGTTAAAGATATTCTCCTGTACTTGTGTATACTTTTTAGCCAGTAGTTCTAAAAGTAGTGCCCACGAGCCAAAAGTGGTCCCTGAAAATGGTGTACTATGTCACAAATGTGCAGATATGTGCACCACTTTGCTCTCTCTCGCTCTACTGTGTGTGCCACTTGCTAGATGTGGCGAAGGGCTGAAGCTCATTGGCTGAAACTCAAATTGCTAGGGGGCTGGCCCATGTGGGGGTAAATGTAGGAAAAATGGCACCACACAGCTTCCAGAAAACAGTCGCTTTCAAACTAGGGATTTCGTGGCTAATTGAGGTAAAACATTAATTCTGCTCATAGATTATGACTGCAAGCTGATGAGCTCTATTATAGCCCAGCAGTAGGCTACTTATACAGTTAAATGGAATAAATTCCAAACTGCTCATAATTCTGCTCATAAATTCCCCCCATACTTGGTTTGAACCCTGGTGGGAACTAGGTCCTACTTTGAAGTGAGTTCAAAGGCGATAACAAACAATCTTGTTTCAGTGTTTCACTGTATTAAACATATAATTGTTTTTCTTATAAATAGTTGATGTAGGCCTAAATACATGTAATAACAAGGCAACAGTAAACATGTTGCCCCCACATGAATGATGCAACAAAAATGTCTAAAATCCAGTTTTTGCTTTGTCATTATGGGGTATTGTGTGTAGATTGATGAGGGGAAAAAAACTATTTAATCAATTTTGGAGTAAGAATAACGTAACAACATGTGGAAAAAGTCAAGGGGTCTGAATACTTTCCGAATGCACTGTAAGTAGGACAAGTGACATTTTGTAAAAAAACGCTTTATATCAGAGTTGTCTCAAGATGGCTATGCATGTTCACGGCATGAGGTGAGTACCATAGTATCTCTCTCAATTGAATACAGGTGGTTGATGTCAACAACCGTTATCGAATATTCAAAAATGTATTAAAATAATGAGATTTATCCGCCAATGCAAAGAGAGGAATAGGCAGGATCTTGTCAGAATATCCATAATCTTTGGTGTAACCGGTGTGAAATGGCTAGCTAGTTAGCAGTGCACACTAGTAGTGTTTCAATTGGTGATGTCATTCGCTCTGAGACCTTGAAGAAGTTGTTTTCATTGCTCTGCAAGGGCCACGGCTTTTGTGGAACGATACTGTAGGGAACAGTGCTTCGTGGGAGGTAGTTGTTGTGTTCAGAGGGTTCCTGGTTCAAACCCAGGTTGGGACAAGGAGAGGGACGGAAAGCAAGATTGTTACACTGTCATATTGTGTAGAGAGAGGAACATTAGACTTAGTTAATTAATTACTTAGGAATAGGTGTTTCTTCTCTACAGGGCATGGATTAGCCCTTGATCATGACACTCGATTACATATAAGAGTTGTTGGACGAAGATGTCTTCTGTACAGGGAGTTTTGTTAAGAGGCCAGATACTCAATCTGAATATTAACACGCGTCGCTTGCTGTACGGTTTTGGAAGCATTATCTTATCTTTCATGTCAGTGAGAAAGCATTTTCAAAAAACTAAAGTTACATTGCTAGGGTTGGTGTCATATCTCTATGTTACAGCGCTTGTTTACGGAAAAGAGTCGGGAGACCACGTGCTAATTAGCTATCTAGCATGCTCCGAACAGCTGCGTGTAAGCTGTACAGTGTCTTTACATAAAATCGGAATTTTTCTCATGAATTCTAGAAATGCCACATAGGCCTGCTAAATAAAGTTTACCAATCAATATGGCAGGGTCAGGCTGCTGAAATGACAGATTGTGCCACAGGCCTACATGTGTTTGCAACAAATAAGCCTCAGGGTCAACACTGCATCTCATCTCAGGCCTATCTGCCTGATTGGATCACATAATTGGATCATAATTGATCACTTAATGGTCAAATCAAACTTGCGTTAACTTGTGTTAACTTGTAGTCTGTCTTTACATACATCTTCATTTACTGTGAGGGTTAATAATATCAATGTGACCTGCATTAATATTAGCAAAGTTATGTAGGCCTAGATAAAGGCCCAAGCCTTTATTGTTTATTCAGTTACTACAGGAAACGTATGAGATGTAATATTCCTTACTGGTAGCTGTGGTGATATTTGATGTTAATTTGATAATGTCACGCCTCATGCCATCTGCTGTGAAACTTAGCCAAAACAGAGGCAGCATGTTGAAGCCAATAGGATGGGGCTATTTGTCTGTCTGGGCACATACCGAGATGGGTCCAGCAATGATAATCATATGCTAAATTATACCCCCTATTATCCATTCCCGCTATGTTATGGAAAATCTCTGAGGATTTAAAATGAGAAGAAGTGCTAAATATTCATAATCTGGTTAATAATCATATTTAACACAATATTGTAGCCTGTTAATGTATATTGTTTGATGTGTGTTTAATGTAATGGTAATCTTTGTCCGGCGGGTCATTGATGAATATGCCTGGGAAGGGTCAGGCTACAGGGAGTCACACATTCTAATCTCTCCTTAACTTTGGATATGAACCAGTCTTATCCACAGAACATAGATCATCCTAATTCTAAACACAGATTTATAAACTGGACCCATTCATTACTGTAGGCTACTGTATGTGTTGGGAGGTCTCGCTGTTTCAGCTGGATTGGTGATGGGCTTTCACATGGTGATGATGAGAAGGAGGATAGGGTTAAACGCAGGGACTCCTCAGATTAAGTCAAAGACTGTAGGATAACTGTTAAGGTTTTACTTAAATACTGGGCATGCCCCGGAGAGGGGCAAAGTCTGTTTCATACACCCTACACCTTAATTAGGGTTACATCCCCTGAAAGCTTTTTCTTTAGGTTTTCAGTGCCACACAGCAGTAAAACTCATCTTCCTCTGTCCCTTGACATGTGTTTTGTGAATCACCCGGCCCCACACACCTTTGTAATTCTGAAACTGTCCTCTTCTAACCCACTCATGAAGGTAGCTCGTCTGATTCATCCCATTTGACTCCTCACCTGTCCTCCCTTTTCCTCCCCTCCTTCTCCTCCCCTCTCCTCTTTTCTTTTCTTCTCCTCTTCTCTCCTCTTCTCCCCTCCCTTCCTCTCCCCTCCCCTCCCCTCCCCTCCACTCCCCTCCCCTCACACACACAGATAACATATCCTCCAGTCGAGGCTACGGGGCATGGATTGTACAGTTTGAGTTTTATTAGTATGAAGTTATCATGAGTGGTGTCATCCCATATCTAGCTGTATTTAACACTAACCTAATTCCAAGTGAGCGTTATCAAGCTCTTGACCTTACCATGGGCAAAGGCATCTGAAACAATAGTAGCAAAATTGCAGAGGAAACTATGCAAATTATGTATTAGAAACAGAGACCGTCAAACAAAATTCAAACCCATTATTTGGCAAGCTTCAAAGTAAGAATCATACAGTTTCAAGCAATGAGTAATAACTGTTTATTTATGATTTATAAACTATATATTAACTGTATATAATCTCAAATCAAATAAGTTAAATGCTTACTTACAAGCCCTTAACCAACAATGCAGTTTTAAGAAAAATTCCAACAAAAAAAAGAAATAAAAGTAACAAATAATTAAAGAGCAGCTGTAAAATAACAATAGCGAGGCTATACACAGGGGGTACCGGTACAGATTCAATGTGCAGGGGCACCGGTTAGTCAAGGTAATTGAGGTAATATGTACATGTAGGTAGAGTTATTAAAATGACTATGCATAGATAATGACAGAGAGTAGCAGCAGTGTAAAAGAGGGGGGGCAATGCAAATAGTCTGGGTAGCCATTTGATTAGATGTTCAGGAGTCTTATGGCTTGGGGTTGGAAGCTGTTTAGAAGCCTCTTTGACCTAAACTTGGCGCTCCGGTACCACTTGCCGTGCGGTAACAGAGAGAACAGTCTATGACTAGGGTGGCTGGAGTCTTTGACAATTTTTAAGGTCTTTCTCTGACATCAACTGGTATAGGGGTCCTGTATGGCAGGAAGCTTGGCCCCAGTGATGTACTGGGCCGTTCGCACTACCTTCAGCAGTGCCTTGCGGTCAGAGGCCGAGCAGTTGCCATACCAGGCAGTGATGCAACCCATCAGGATGCTCTCGATGGTGCAGCAGTAGAACCTTTTGAGGATCTGAGGACCCATGCCAAATCTTTTCAGTCTCCTGAGAGGGAATTGGTTTTGTTGTGCCCTCTTCACGACTGTCTTGGTGTGCTTGGACCATGTTAATTTGTTGGTGATGTGGACGCCAAGGAACTTGAAGCTCTCAACCTGCTCCACTACAGCTCCGTCGATGAGAATGGGGGCGTGCTTGGGCCTACTTTTCCTGTAGTCCACAATCATCTCCTTTGCCTTGATTACGTTGAGGAAGAGGTTGTTGCACCACACGGTCAGGTCTCTGACCTCCTCCCTATAGGCTGTCTTGTTGTTGTCGGTGATCAGGCCTAACATATGTCATTGGCAAACTTCATGATGTTGTTGGAGTCGTGCCTGGCCGTGCAGTCATGAGTGAACAGGGAGTACAGAAAGGGACTGAACACGCACCCCTAAGGGGCTCCTTGTTGAGGATCAGCATGGCCGATGTGTTGTTACCTACCCTTACCACCTGGGGGTGGCCCGTCAGGAAGTCCAGGATCCAGTTACAGAGGGAGGTGTCAATGAATAGCATTCTCACATAGGTGATCCTTTTGTCCAGGTGGGAAATAGCAGTGCGGAGTGCAATAGAGATTGCATCATCTGTGGATCTGTTGGGGCGGTATGCAAATTGGAGTGGGTCTAGGGTTTCTGGGATAATGGTGTTGATGTGAGCCATGACCAGCCTTTCAAAGCACTTCATGGCTACAGACGTGAGTGCTACTGGCCAGTAGTCATTTAGGCAGGTTACCTTAGTGTTCTTGGGCACAGGGACTATGGTGGTCTGCTTGAAACATGTTTGTATTACAGACTCAGACAGGGAGAGGTTGAAAATGTCAGTGAAGACACTTGCCAGTTGGTCAGTGCATGCTCGGAGTACACGTCCTGGTAATCCGTCTGGCCCTGCGGCCTTGTGAATGTTGGCCTGTTTAAAGGTCTTACATCGGCTGCGGAGCGTGTGATCACACAGTCGTCTGGAACAGCTGATGCTCTCATGCATGTTTCAGTGTTACTTGCCTCAAAGTGGGCATAGAAGTGATTTAGCTCATCTGGTAGGCTCGTGTCACTGGGCAGCTCTTGGCTGTGCTTCCCTTTGTAGTCTGTAATAGTTTGTAAGCCCTGCCACATCCGACGAGCGTCGGAGCCGGTGTAGTACGATTCGATCTTAGTCCTGTATTGATGCTTTGCCTGTTTGATGGTTCGTCGGAGGGCATAGAGGGATTTATTATAAGCTTCCGTGTTAGAGTTCCACTCCTTGAAAGTGGCAGCTCTACCCTTTAGCTCAGTGCGGATGTTGCCTGTAATCCATGGCTTCTGGTTTGGGTATGTACGTGCAGTCACTGTGGGGACTGTACGTACATCTACTGTACATATAAACACTTTACAACCCCCCTTAAGAGGTACCAAAAAAAACGATTTCTGCACAAAGACAATTACAATATACTGTGCTGAAGTGCTGACGTCATGCCAGCTCCAAATTACCCAGCATTCTTTCCTCTCTTACAAACTGGTGTGTTATTCTATTATGTAAATGTTGCAATGTGATCCGTACCTGCTACACCTGCCATCAGCATTTACATTATGACTAAACTTGCAATGGCAGCCAGACAGAGAGCATTATTTCTGTGTTGTGCTCCCTATGATGTGGGCCCTGACACAGCAATGAAAGAATAGAATGTGTCTAGTGGTAACAACATTCTGTAGGCTATTCATTTGTACACTGAACTGCTACAGTGTGAATGAATAGAATACATTCTATGTCTCTGTTGTGTCTTGTTGTTGATGCTTTTCCTAAGAGTTGAATCAGATGCAGAAAGGTGCATACATATCATGTTAAAACCTATGAGTAGAATATGATTTTTGAAAACATTGCTGTGTGTTTTTGCTACGTTTGTAAAAATGATCTACTGATTAAAAATGGATCGTAACAGTACATTTTCTCTCAGGTCAGAATCTCAAATAATCAATCAAGAAAGTTCTGGGGGGGTCTGGGGGAATATACATTGTATTTATTTCCCAGAGCATAATATTTAATGGTGTTTACCATTTCACAGGGCCTATCTGACATTCACATTTTTCCTTCCTCAACAGAAACAAAGCAAACCCTGCACGAAGAAATAACTACTTAGCATTCTGGGCATTTCAAATGTTCAAATGCAGGGTGGTGGTGGGTACATTAGAGGCTCCTGTCTGCTAATGTTCTACAGAGCCGAGAGGAGAGGGGGGAGCACTGCGAGAGAAGGAGAGAGGAGCAGAGAGAGAGAAAGAGAGAGAGGGGAGCGGGGCGAGAGAGAGAGGGAGAGAGGAGCAGAGGGAGAAAGAGAGAGGAGCAGAGAGAGAGAGAGAGAGAGAGAGAGAGAGGGGAGCAGGGTGAGAGAGATGGATAGAGGAGCAGAAAGAGGTGCAGAGCGAGAGAGAGAGAGAGAGAGGAGCAGAGAGAGAGGAGCAGAGAGAGAGAGTGAGGAGCAGAGAGAGAGAGGAGCAGAGAGAGAGATAGATAGAGAGAGAGGGAGAGTGCAAGAGATAGAGAGACACTTCTCGCTCCCAACAGAAACAATAAGAAACCCTCTTGCTATCTGCTGTGGCTGAGCAGGGTCATTTGTTTGTGTCGTAATGGCACTGAACACTGTGCTAATGTGCTTCCAGGATGCCTGGTAACAGCTTTTCCCCTCCCCAGCCCAGGATATGAAACCTATCCTAATTATTTACATTGTGAATTGTGCTCCATGGCGAAGGACTTATGCTGCAGCTCAGCCACGATCAGAAAATCTTAATAACTCACCTCCCTGAAACAATCTGCCAGATGCTCCCAACATCTATAGGAGAGAGAGAGAGAGAGAGAGAGAGAGAGAGAGAGAGAGAGAGAGAGAGAGAGTGAGAGTGAGAGTGACGGTGTGTGTGGAGGGTGTGCATGTTACATGTCACATGCCTCTGCATTTTCCAGCAGTTTGTGTGAAGAGGGGTTGCTCTGCTAATCTTTCTCTCCATGGTATCTGGTTAGGAGCCTGACAGATGTGTTGACTGCTTGTTCCACAGAATGGTCTCTGAAATAACTTAAATGATTTGGTTTATTTTTCCTGAGGTGGGATGTTTGCCTCATATACTTTCTAGGTTATCAAATTGGATTCTCACTTGGAATAGTTGGTCAATCTAACTGGACAATATTTGAAAATGTAAAAAAATCAATTTTAGATAGAATCTAATATGATGGTACATGTCAGAATAAAATGTAAGGTGAAATAGAATTCTGTACAGCGCCTGAGATTCTCGTACCCAATACAGATGTGTCAGAACTCTGAAGTAAACTTTTCAAGGAAGGTAATTCAGAATGATAAATACATAGTGAAACAAATATTTCTACTCCAAATATTGAACAGTTTAAAAAGAAGGATTGTATCTTCAGTCAGAATGCAGCAGGAGTCTTACACACGCTTTGTGGCCATTTCACTAAACTGTCTAAGCTGTGCCCCATCTTCAATCTATGAGGGTGAGAGGAGGAGAGAGAGAGAGAGAGAGAGAGAGAGAGAGAGAGAGAGAGAGAGAGAGAGAGAGAGAGAGAGAGAGAGAGAGAGAGAGAGAATGACACCTTTTGCACTTTAGTGTTGCCCAGCCTTTTGAGACGGCTAGATAGTGATTTTCATAGAATGTCATTATTAGACCTAGCATCAGGCACCGTGGCTGGAATAGGATTCTGGGTAATTCTCACTCTGTCTGACACTCAGTGCTCTTGTCTGAGGAAGGGAAGTGTCTGACATTTCATTTAGTAGCCCTGCAGACGGGCTACCAGTCAGACACCCCCATCCTCAATCACAGGGGTGCTGATCTGGGGGTGTGGGGTACAGGAGGGGTGTCCTGGTGGTGTAGATAAGGGGAAGGGCATGGTGTGTGGGAGGGAGGGGCATGGCGTGCTGCTCTAGTGGGGAAGGGATGGGATGGGGAGGCCCTGGCTGGCACTAACAAATGAATCTGCAAACAGAGGTCTACTGTTGGTGGTGTCCTGGGATGGGTGGATGTTATATTCATTATGGTACCTGAGTCACTGGTCACTGGACCTATAGCAGAACTTGTTCACAGAACTGATAATAATAAGGCTGGTTTGCAGTTCTATATACAGGTAACTGCCAAAATAAAGGAAACACCAACATAACGTGTCTAACAGAGCATTGGACCACCACGAGCCGCCAGAACAGCTTCAATGCACCTTGGCATAGATCCTACAAGTGTCTGGAACTATTGGAGGGATGCGACATCATTGTTCCACGAGATATTCCATAGTTTTGTGTTTTGTTGATGGTGGTGGAAAACGCCGTCTCAGGCGCCTCTCCGGAATTTCCCATAAGTGTTTGATTGGGTTGAGATCTGGTGACTGAGACAAACACACACACACCCACACATACCCTTTAACCCCCCTCTGCTCCTTTGAGACCCCTCTTTCAAAGTCACTGAGATCTCTTCTTCTAGCCATGGTAGCCATTATAATGGTAAACTGGGTATTTTTATATATGACCCTAAGCAGGATGAGATGTTAATTGCTAAATTAACTCAGGAACCACACCAGTGTGGAAGCACCTGCTTTCAATATACAGTACTTTGTATCCCTCATTTGCTCAAGTGTTCCCTTTATTTTTGGCAGTTACAGTACCTGTAGATTGGAACCCTTTTTAGGGCCATATATGAAGGGAGACATTGAACCCTTCTTGGTTCTAACACCATTTCGTCTGACATTTCACCATAGGTCCTACATTTATAGATCTACATACATAGGAAGAGACATGAACATGCCGCACATCACATCAGCATGACAGGGTTCTCCTTGCTGAGGGGCTAAATAGTTTGATCTATATGGTGTGGTGAGTCCTCTTATATAACCTCAAACATTCGGCTTGAACACCACATGAATGACATCACTGGATCCTTACTGTGACTTAAACATATGCATAAAATAACTTTCCTGTATCAACACAAGGAGTCCAATTTGTTAGAAATCTGTAGATGAAATATTAAATCAAGTCAAATCCATTTTCATTGTGCTGACAAACAGACTTGTTTTTTCTGCTTGAATGCAGCTTTATTAATGACCACAATGGGGAATTTCTATATCACCCAAAATGCAATTTGTTTGATGCACAACCATGACAAAAAACACTTAGATCTGAGGTTTTTTTAATGTTCATACTGTACATTTTGGCAGATGCAGGTACTGCTGTGTTTTCCTACTTGTCATTGTAATAGCAGAGGTAGCACTTAGGAGTGGCGGCGGTGGGTGATTTAATGAAAATGTACTGTTGAGTGTGTACGTAGCCAGAGCCTCATCATCCAGACTGCGCCGCAACTGTTTGCACTTTCAGATAATCAATCCCACAGAGACACAAATGAACGGATTGATTTAAACCTCGGAGCAGCCGGCCAGACCCCACTGCACTGAGAAACTCTATCCATCACCAAACACAATAGCTTTCTCAAGCGCATCACAGGTAAGAACCACTCCATCAACTGCGGCGTGGAGAGATCACAGTAGTGAGACTAACTACAAATGAGACTGGACCTCCACTCTGCTACCACTATAGAGCAGAGTCAGCTAGCCAGAAAGTCAGCCAGTAAGTCAGCCGGCCACAGCTAGCCAGCTAACCACAGCCTAACCCTCTCTCTCTCTCTCTCTCTCTCTCTCTCTCTCTCTCTCTCCAGCCAGTCACAGTCAGCCAGCCAGTCACCTGGTCTGAGAAAGATGCCCCCGACACAGGACACAGAGACTCTATGGAAGTCCTCTCACTGGCCAGTTCTCATGGTAACATGATCTCTGCATGCATCTCTATGGGGCTACAACTTCCCTAAGTGAAGTGTGGCTAGTGATCGGTGATATGTTTATATATTGCCTATAGTATAGCTACAACATACAAGCTATCATTGCAAACGTGTTTGCCCTTAGATATTTACATGCTACTTTGTGCATTGGATATTCAGTGTATGTGGGTGCGAAGTCAAATCCAGCTTCTTATTTATTTGAGGTTAAATTCATAGAGTTTCATGTTACAAACTATCACATATGAATTGTCACAGTGTATTTTAATCAGAGCAAACAGAGTACTACTGCCAAGCAAACAGATGACTGTCACTCTACCCCCTAGCTATCTCTGGGAAATCACACTGTAAAAGACTACATTTTAATTAAGTTCAATAACGGTGGTATTTTTCTGTACATGTTGTTGTATTTTTTTGTATATTGGTAGTTACAGTCTTGTTGTATTTGATATCATGGAAAATGTACCCACGTTTCTTGACAGCATTCCAATACAACTATTCATTTTGTCTTCATACTAGCGTTTACTGGTAGGACAGTGATATGCAAAAGTATTCAGACCCCTTGGATTTATTGTGTTACAAAGTGGGATGAACATTTATTTAGTTGTAATTTATTGGTCAACAGTCTACACAAAATACTCTGTAATGTCAAAGTGGAAGATTCTTTATTTTTTTTAAAACAAATTAAATAATTTAAATATAGTCATTCAGCTCCCTGAGTCAATACATGTTAGAATCATCTTTCGCATCGATTACAGCTGTGATTCTTCTGGATTGTGCAATATTTACCCATTATTCTTTTCAAAATTCTTCAAGCTCTATCAAGATGTTGGGGATCATGGCTCAACAGCAATGTTCAAGTTTTGCCATAGATTTTAAAACAGATTTAAGTCAAAACTGAAACTTGGCCACTCAGGAACTTTCCCAGTCTTCTTGGTAAGCAACTCCAGTGTAGATTTGGCTTTGTATTGTAGATTATTTTCCTGCTGGAAGGTGAATTCCTCTCCCAGTGTCTGGTGTAAAGCAGACTGAAGCAGGTTATCCTCTAGGATTTTGCCTGTGCTTAGCTCCACCCTGTTTACTTGCTTATTATTATTTAACTATGCGAGTCAGTTAAGAAGACATTCTTATTTACAATGACAACTTACCCTGGCCAAACCTGGACAACGCTTGGCCAATTGTGCGCCACCCTATGGGACTCCCAATCACAGCTGGATGTGAGCCTGGATTTGAACCAGGGACTGTAGTGACACCTCGTGCACTGAGATGCAGTGCCTTAGACCGCTGCACCACTCGGGCATACATGATGCAGCCACCACCATGCTTGAAAATAAGGAAGCAGTTACTCAGTGATGTGTTGCGTTGGATTTGCCCCAAACATATGGCTTTGCATTTAGGCCAAAAGGTGTATTCTTTTGCTGTGTTTTTTGTTGTTGTTTCAGTGTTACTTTAGTGCCTTGTTGCATACATACATGTTTTGGAATATATGTATTCTGTATATTTGTATTCTTCTTTTCACTCTGTCATTTAGGTCATTATTGTAAGTCGCTCTGGATAAGAGCGTCTGCTAAATGACTTAAATGTAAATGTAATGTTATTGTGGAGTCATTACAATGTTGTTGATCCATCCTCAGTTTTCTCCTGTCACAGCCATTGAACTCTGTAACTGTTTTAACATCACCAATGGTAACATCTCTGAGCAATTTCCTTCCTGTCCTGCAGTTCAGTTCAGAAGGACGACTGTATCTTTGATGTGTCTGGGTGGTTTAATACATCATCCACAGCATAATTATTAATTTGGCCATGCTTAAAGAAATATAACATTTCTTATTGTTACCCATCTACCAATCACTGTCCTTCTTTATGAGGCTTTCAAAAAGCCTTTGTAGTTGAATCTGTGCTTGTAATTCAACATTTGACTGAGGGACCTTCCCGATCTTGTATGTATGGAGGACAGAGGAAAGGTTAGTCATTTATAAATCATGTCAACCCCTATTATTTCACATAGAGTGAGTCCATATAACTTATTATGTGATTTGTTTAGCAAATTCTGACTCCTGAACTCATGTAGACGTGCCTAAACAAAGGAGCTGAATACTTATGCAACTATATTTTAGTTATGAATGTTGTTTCTTTTAAAAAATATAGATTTATTTTCTCACTTTGACATTACATAGTATTTTGTGTAGATTGTTGACAAAAAATGACAATTAAATCCATTATAATCCCACTTTGTAACACAATAAAATGTGAAGAAATCCAAGGGTCATGACTACTTTTGCAAGGCACCATCACTACAGCTACACTTCACTATAATTAATTCACTACACTACAATTCATTTAACTGAGTCACTTAATACATGTCAGGGTAATGTGTATCCACTTCTCCTGAGGTATCATTTTGATAGCGTGATTAAAAGCAATGACATTAAAACCCCAAATAATCATGACTTTATCGTTTAATCTTTTCTCTCCCACTGAAATGAATGAGTGCAAGTAGCCCTCTCTCCCCTCTCTTTCTCTCTCTCCGCCTCATCTGTCTTTCTGTCTATCTCACTCCTCTCCCCCTCTCTTTCTCTCTCTCCGCCTCTTCTCTGTCTTTCTGTCTATCTCACTCCTCTCCCCCTCTCTTTCTCTCTCTCCGCCTCATCTGTCTTTCTGTCTATCTCACTCCTCTCCCCCTCTCTTTCTCTCTCTCTGCCTCTTCTCTGTCTTTCTGTCTGTCTGTCTCACTCCTCTCCCCCTCTCTTTCTCTCTCTCCGCCTCTTCTCTGTCTTTCTGTCTGTCTATCTCACTCCTCTCCCCCTCTCTTTCTCTCTCTCCGCCTCTTCTGTCTTTCTATCTGTCTATCTCACTCCTCTCCCCCTCTCTTTCTCTCTCTCGGCCTCTTCTGTCTTTCTGTCTGTCTCACTCCTCTCCCCCTCTCTTTCTCTCTCTCCGCCTCTTCTGTCTTTCTGTCTGTCTGTCTCACTCCTCTCCCCCTCTCTTTCTCTCTCTCCGCCTCTTCTCTGTTTTCTGTCTGTCTGTCTCACTCCTCTCCCCCTCTCTTTCTCTCTCTCCGCCTCTTCTGTCTTTCTGTCTGTCTGTCTCACTCCTCTCCCCCTCTCTTTCTCTCTCTCCGCCTCTTCTGTCTTTCTGTCTGTCTGTCTCACTCCTCTCCCCCTCTCTTTCTCTCTCTCCGCCTCTTCTCTGTCTTTCTGTCTGTCTCACTCCTCTCCCCCTCTCTTTCTCTCTCTCCGCCTCTTCTCTGTCTTTCTGTCTGTCTCACTCCTCTCCCCCTCTCTTTCTCTCTCTCCACCTCTTCTGTCTTTCTGTCTGTCTGTCTCACTCCTCTCCCCCTCTCTTTCTCTCTCTCCGCCTCTTCTGTCTTTCTGTCTGTCTCACTCCTCTCCCCCTCTCTTTCTCTCTCTCCGCCTTTTCTCTGTCTTTCTGTCTGTCTCACTCCTCTCCCCCTCTCTTTCTCTCTCTCCGCCTCTTCTGTCTTTCTGTCTGTCTATCTCACTCCTCTCCCCCTCTCTTTCTCTCTCTCCGCCTCTTCTGTCTTTCTGTCTGTCTATCTCACTCCTCTCCCCCTCTCTTTCTCTCTCTCCGCCTCTTCTGTCTTTCTGTCTCTGTCTCACTCCTCTCCCCCTCTCTTTCTCTCTCTCCGCCTCTTCTCTGTCTTTCTGTCTGTCTATCTCACTCCTCTCCCCCTCTCTTTCTCTCTCTCCGCCTCTTCTCTGTCTTTCTGTCTGTCTGTCTCACTCCTCTCCCCCTCTCTTTCTCTCTCTCCGCCTCTTCTCTGTCTTTCTGTCTGTCTCACTCCTCTCCCCCCTCTCTTTCTCTCTCTCTCCGCCTCTTCTCTGTCTTTCTGTCTGTCTGTCTCACTCCTCTCCCCCTCTCTTTCTCTCTCTCCGCCTCTTCTCTGTCTTTCTGTCTGTCTATCTCACTCCTCTCCCCCTCTCTTTCTCTCTCTCCGCCTCTTCTGTCTTTCTGTCTGTCTATCTCACTTCTCTCCCCCTCTCTTTCTCTCTCTCCGCCTCTTCTCTGTCTTTCTGTCTGTCTCACTCCTCTCCCCCTCTCTTTCTCTCTCTCCGCCTCTTCTCTGTCTTTCTGTCTGTCTATCTCACTCCTCTCCCCCTCTCTTTCTCTCTCTCCGCCTCTTCTGTCTTTCTGTCTGTCTATCTCACTTCTCTCCCCCTCTCTTTCTCTCTCTCCGCCTCTTCTGTCTTTCTGTCTGTCTGTCTCACTCCTCTCCCCCCTCTCTTTCTCTCTCTCCGCCTCTTCTCTGTCTTTCTGTCTATCTCACTTCTCTCCCCCTCTCTTTCTCTCTCTCCGCCTCTTCTGTCTTTCTGTCTGTCTGTCTCACTCCTCTCCCCCTCTCTTTCTCTCTCTCCGCCTCTTCTCTGTCTTTCTGTCTATCTCACTTCTCTCCCCCTCTCTTTCTCTCTCTCCGCCTCTTCTGTCTTTCTGTCTGTCTCACTCCTCTCCCCCCTCTCTTTCTCTCTCTCCGCCTCTTCTCTGTCTTTTTGTCTATCTCACTTCTCTCCCCCTCTCTTTCTCTCTCTCCGCCTCTTCTCTGTCTGTCTGTCTATCTCACTCCTCTCCCCCTCTCTTTCTCTCTCTCCGCCTCTTCTCTGTCTTTCTGTCTATCTCACTCCTCTCCCCCTCTCTTTCTCTCTCTCCGCCTCTTCTCTGTCTTTCTGTCTATCTCACTCCTCTCCCCCTCTCTTTCTCTCTCTCCGCCTCTTCTCTGTCTTTCTGTCTGTCTATCTCACTCCTCTCCCCCTCTCTTTCTCTCTCTCCGCCTCTTCTGTCTTTCTGTCTGTCTATCTCACTCCTCTCCCCCTCTCTTTCTCTCTCTCCGCCTCTTCTGTCTTTCTGTCTCTGTCTCACTCCTCTCCCCCTCTCTTTCTCTCTCTCCGCCTCTTCTCTGTCTTTCTGTCTGTCTATCTCACTCCTCTCCCCCTCTCTTTCTCTCTCTCTGCCTCTTCTCTGTCTTTCTGTCTGTCTGTCTCACTCCTCTCCCCCTCTCTTTCTCTCTCTCCGCCTCTTCTCTGTCTTTCTGTCTGTCTCACTCCTCTCCCCCTCTCTTTCTCTCTCTCTCTCTCCGCCTCTTCTCTGTCTTTCTGTCTGTCTGTCTCACTCCTCTCCCCCTCTCTTTCTCTCTCTCCGCCTCTTCTCTGTCTTTCTGTCTGTCTATCTCACTCCTCTCCCCCTCTCTTTCTCTCCTCTCTCCGCCTCTTCTGTCTTTCTGTCTGTCTATCTCACTTCTCTCCCCCTCTCTTTCTCTCTCTCCGCCTCTTCTCTGTCTTTCTGTCTGTCTATCTCACTCCTCTCCCCCTCTCTTTCTCTCTCTCCGCCTCTTCTCTGTCTTTCTGTCTGTCTATCTCACTCCTCTCCCCCTCTCTTTCTCTCTCTCCCTCCTCTTCTGTCTTTCTGTCTGTCTTTCTCCCTTCTCTCTCCCCCTCTCTTTCCTCTCTCTCCGCCTCTTCTGTCTTTCTGTCTGTCTGTCTCACTCTCTCCCCCTCTCTTTCTCTCTCTCCGCCTCTTCTCTGTCTTTCTGTCTATCTCACTTCTCTCCCCCTCTCTTTCTCTCTCTCCGCCTCTTCTGTCTTTCTGTCTGTCTGTCTCACTCCTCTCCCCCTCTCTTTCTCTCTCTCCGCCTCTTCTCTGTCTTCTGTCTATCTCACTTCTCTCCCCCTCTCTTTCTCTCTCTCCGCCTCTTCTGTCTTTCTGTCTGTCTCACTCCTCTCCCCCTCTCTTTCTCTCTCTCCCGCCTCTTCTGTCTTTTTGTCTATCTCACTTCTCTCCCCCTCTCTTTCTCTCTCTCCGCCTCTTCTCTGTCTTTCTGTCTATCTCACTCCTCTCCCCCTCTCTTTCTCTCTCTCCGCCTCTTCTCTGTCTTTCTGTCTATCTCACTCCTCTCCCCCTCTCTTTCTCTCTCTCCGCCTCTTCTCTGTCTTTCTGTCTGTCTATGTCACTCCTCTCCCCCTCTCTTTCTCTCTCTCCGCCTCTTCTCTGTCTTTCTGTCTGTCTATCTCACTCCTCTCCCCCTCTCTTTCTCTCTCTCCTCCTCTTCTGTCTTTCTGTCTCTGTCTCACTCCTCTCCCCCTCTCTTTCTCTCTCTCCGCCTCTTCTGTCTTTCTGTCTGTCTATCTCACTTCTCTCCACCTCTCTTTCTCTCTCTCCGCCTCTTCTCTGTCTTTCTGTCTGTCTATCTCACTCCTCTCCCCCTCTCTTTCTCTCTCTCCGCCTCTTCTCTGTCTTTCTGTCTGTCTATCTCACTCCTCTCCCCTCTCTTTCTCTCTCTCCGCCTCTTCTGTCTTTCTGTCTATCTCACTCCTCTCCCCCTCTCTTTCTCTCTCTCCGCCTCTTCTCTGTCTTTCTGTCTATCTCACTTCTCTCCCCCTCTCTTTCTCTCTCTCCGCCTCTTCTCTGTCTTTCTGTCTATCTCACTCCTCTCCCCCTCTCTTTCTCTCTCTCCGCCTCTTCTCTGTCTTTCTGTCTGTCTGTCTCACTCCTCTCCCCCTCTCTTTCTCTCTCTCCGCCTCTTCTCTGTCTTTCTGTCTGTCTATCTCACTCCTCTCCCCCTCTCTTTCTCTCTCTCCGCCTCTTCTGTCTTTCTGTCTATCTCACTCCTCTCCCCCTCTCTTTCTCTCTCTCCGCCTCTTCTGTCTTTCTGTCTGTCTCACTCCTCTCCCCCTCTCTTTCTCTCTCTCCGCCTCTTCTCTGTCTTTCTGTCTGTCTATCTCACTTCTCTCCCCCTCTCTTTCTCTCTCTCCGCCTCTTCTCTGTCTTTCTGTCTGTCTCACTCCTCTCCCCCTCTCTTTCTCTCTTTCCGCCTCTTCTCTGTCTTTCTGTCTGTCTATCTCACTCCTCTCCCCCCTCTCTTTCTCTCTCTCCGCCTCTTCTGTCTTTCTGTCTGTCTATCTCACTCCTCTCCCCCTCTCTTTCTCTCTCTCCGCCTCTTCTCTGTCTTTCTGTCTGTCTATCTCACTCCTCTCCCCCTCTCTTTCTCTCTCTCCGCCTCTTCTCTGTCTTTCTGTCTGTCTATCTCACTCCTCTCCCCCTCTCTTTCTCTCTCTCCGCCTCTTCTGTCTTTCTGTCTGTCTATCTCACTCCTCTCCCCCCTCTCTTTCTCTCTCTCTCCGCCTCTTCTCTGTCTTTCTGTCTATCTCACTCCTCTCCCCCTCTCTTTCTCTCTCTCCGCCTCTTCTCTGTCTTTCTGTCTATCTCACTCCTCTCCCCCTCTCTTTCTCTCTCTCCGCCTCTTCTCTGTCTTTCTGTCTGTCTCACTCCTCTCCCCCTCTCTTTCTCTCTCTCCGCCTCTTCTGTCTGTCTTTCTGTCTATCTCACTCCTCTCCCCCTCTCTTTCTCTCTCTCTGCCTCTTCTCTGTCTTTCTGTCTGTCTATCTCACTCCTCTCCCCCTCTCTTTCTCTCTCTCCGCCTCTTCTGTCTTTCTGTCTGTCTATCTCACTCCTCTCCCCCCTCTCTTTCTCTCTCTCCGCCTCTTCTGTCTTTCTGTCTGTCTGTCTCACTCCTCTCCCCCTCTCTTTCTCTCTCTCTCCCCCTCTCTTCTCTGTCTTTCTGTCTGTCTCACTTCTCTCCCCCTCTCTTTCTCTCTCTCCGCCTCTTCTCTGTCTTCTGTCTGTCTATCTCACTCCTCTCCCCCTCTCTTTCTCTCTCTCTCCGCCTCTTCTGTCTTTCTGTCTGTCCTATCTCACTCACTCCTCTCCCCCCTCTCTTTCTCTCTCTCCGCCTCTTCTCTGTCTTTCTGTCTATCTCACTCCTCTCCCCCTCTCTTTCTCTCTCTCCGCCTCTTCTCTGTCTTTCTGTCTGTCTGTCTCACTCCTCTCCCCCTCTCTTTCTCTCTCTCCGCCTCTTCTCTGTCTTTCTGTCTGTCTATCTCACTCCTCTCCCCCTCTCTTTCTCTCTCTCCGCCTCTTCTGTCTTTCTGTCTATCTCACTCCTCTCCCCCTCTCTTTCTCTCTCTCCGCCTCTTCTCTGTCTTTCTGTCTGTCTCACTCCTCTCCCCCTCTCTTTCTCTCTCTCCGCCTCTTCTGTCTTTCTGTCTGTCTATCTCACCCTCTCTTTCTCTCTCTCCGCCTCTTCTCTGTCTTTCTGTCTATCTCACTCCTCTCCCCCTCTCTTTCTCTCTCTCCGCCTCTTCTGTCTTTCTGTCTGTCTGTCTCACTCCCTCTCCCCCTCTCTTTCCTCTCTCTCCGCCTCTTCTGTCTTTCTGTCTGTCTGTCTCACTCCTCTCCCCCTCTCTTTCTCTCTCTCCGCCTCTTCTCTGTCTTTCTGTCTGTCTCACTTCTCTCCCCTCTCTTTCTTTCCTCTCCGTCTTCTCACTCCCTCTTCGGTCTTTCTGTCTTCTTCTGTCTGTCTCACTCCTCCTCCCCCTCTCTTTCTCTCTCTCCGCCTCTTCTGTCCTTGTCTGTCTGTCTGTCTCACTCCTCTCCCCCCTCCTCTTTCTCTCTCTCCGCCTCTTCTCTGTCTTTCTGTCTGTCTATCTCACTTCCTCTCCCCCTCTCTGTATTTCTCTCTCTCTCTCGTCCTCTTCTGTACTTTCTGTCTATCTCTCACTCCTCTCCCCCTCCTCTTTCTCTCTCTCCGCCTCTTCTCTGTCTTTCTGTCTATCTCACTCCAGCTCCCCTCCTCCTCTTTCTCTCTCTCCCACCTCTTCTCCTGTCTTTCTGTCTGTCTCACTCCTCTCCCCCTCATCTTTCTCTCTCTCCGCCTCTTCTCTGTCTTTCTGTCTGGTCTCACTCCTCTCTCCCCCTCTCTTTCTCTCTCTCCCGGCCTCTTCTCTGTCTTCTGTCTGTCTGTCTCACTCCTCTCCCCCTCTCTTTCTCTCTCTCCCGCCGCTGCTTCTCTGTCTTTCCTGTCTGTCTATCGTCCACTGCCTCTCCCCCCTCTCTTTCTCTCTCTTCTCCGCCTCTTCTGTCTTCTGTCTGTCATATACTCACTTCTCTCCCCCTCTCTTTCCTCTCTCTCCGCCATCTTCTCTGTCTTTCTGTCTGTCTCACTCCTCTCCCCCTCTCTTCCTCTCTCTCCGCCTCTTCTCTGTCTTTCTGTCTGTCTATCTCACTCCTCTCCCCCTCTCTTTCTCTCTCTCCGCCTCTTCTGTCTTTCTGTCTGTCTCACTTCCTCTCCCCCTCTCTTTCCTCTCTCTCCTCCTACTTCTCTGTCTTTTGTCTATCTCACTTCTCTCCCCCTCCTCTTTCGCTCTCTCCGCCTCTTCTCTGTCTTTCTGTCTATCTCACTCCTCTCCCCCTCGTCCTTCTCTCTCTCTCTCCGCCTCTTCTCTCGTCTCTGTCTGTCTATCTCACTCCTCTCCCCCTCTCTTTCTCTCTCTCCGCCTCTTCTCTGTCTTTCTTGTCTGTCTATAGTCACTCCTCTCCCCCTCTCTGTCTCTCTCTCTCCGCCTCTTCTCTGTCTGTCTGTCTGTCTATCTCACTCCTCTCCCCCCCTCTCTTTTCTCTCTCTCCGCCTCTTCTGTCTTTCTGTCTGCTGTCTCACTCCTCTCCCCCTCTCTTTCTATCTCTCTCTCCGCCTCTTCTCTGTCTTTCGGTCTGTCTATCTCACTTCTCTCCACCTCTCTTTCTCTCCTCTCCGCCTCTTCTCTGTCTTTCTGTCTGTCTATCTCACTCCTCTCCCCCTCTCTTTCTCTCTCTCTCCGCCTCTTCTCTTCTTCTGTCTGTCTATATTCCTCCTCCTCTCTCTCCCTCTGTCCCTATCTCACTCCTCTCCCCTCTCTTTTCTCTCTCCTCTCGCCTCTTTCTGTCTTTCTGTCAATCTCACTCCTCTCCCCCTCTCTTTCTCTCTCTCCGCCTCTTCGTCTTTCTGTCTATCTCACTCCTCTCCCCCTCTCTTTCTCTCCTCCCTCTCTCTCCGCCTCTTCTCTGTCTTTCTGTCCTATCTCACTTCTCTCCCCCTCTCTTTTCTCTCTCTCCGCCTCTTCTCTGTCTTTCTGGTCTATCCACTCCTCTCCCCCCTCTCTTTCCCCTCTCTCCGCCTCTTCTCTGTCTTTTCTGTCTGTCTGTCTCACTCCTCTCCCCCTCTCTTTCTCTCTCTCTCCGCCTCTTCTCTGTCTTCTGTCTGTCTATCTCCACTCCTCCTCCCCCCTCCTTTCTCTCTCTCTGCCTCTTCTGTCTTCTGTCTATCTCATCCTCACTCCCTCTCCCCTCCTCTCTCTCTCTCTCTCTCTCCGCCTCTTCTGTCTTTCTGTCTGTCTTACTCCTCTCCCCCTCTCTTTCTCTCTCTCCGCCTCTTCTCTGTCTTTCTGTCTGTCTGTCTATCCCTCCTCTCCCCCTCTCCTTCTCTCTCTCTCTCTCTCCCGCCTCTTCTGTTTTCTGTCTATCTCACTCCTCTCTCCCCTCTCTTTCTCTCTCTCTCCGCCTCTTCTGTCTTTCTGTCTGTCTTACTCCATCTCCCCTCTCTTTCTCCTCTCCTCTCTCCGCCCTCTTCTCTGTCTTTCTGTCTGTCTATCCTCACTTCTCTCCCCCCTCTCTTTCCTCTCTCCGCCTCTTCTCTGTCTTTCTGTCTGTCTCACTCACTCCTCTCCCTCCCCTCGCTTCTCTCTCTCCGCCTCTTCTCTTTCTGTCTGTCTATCTCACTCCCTCTCCCCCTCTCTTTCTCTCTCCGCCTCTTCTCTGTCTTTCTGTCTGTCTATCTCACTCCTCTCCCCCCCTCTCTTTCTCTCTCTCCTCCTCCTCTTCTGTCTTTCTGTCTGTTCCTATCTCACTCCTCTCCCCCTCTCTTTCTCTCTCTCCCCCTCTCTCTCCTCTTTCTCTGTCTTTGTCTATCTCACTCCTCTCCCCCCCTCTCTTTCCTCTCTCCGCCTCTCTCTCCGTTCTTGTCTTTCGTCTATCTCACTCCTTCCCCCTCTCTTTCTCTCTCCTCCCCGCCTCTTTCTCTGTCTTTCTGTCTGTCTCACTCCTCTCCCCCCTCTCTTTCTCTCTCTCTCCGCCTCTTCTGTCTGTCTTTCTGTCTATCTCACTCCTCTCCCCCTCTCTTTCTCCCTCTCTCTCGCCTTTTCTTTCTTCTCTCTGTCTTTCTGTCTTCTTCTATCTCACTCCTCTCCCCCTCTCTTTCTCTCTCTCTCTCTCTCTCTCTGCCTCTTCTGTTCTTTCTGTCTGTCTATCTCACTCCCTCCCCCTCTCTTTCTCTCTCTCTCTCTCCGCCTCTTCTGTCTATCTGTCTGTCTGTCTCACTCCTCTCCCCCTCCTTCTCTCTCTCCCCCCGCCTCTTCTCTGTCTTTCTTCTGTCTGTCTCACTTCTCTCCCCCTCTCTTTCTCTCTCTCTCTCTCCGCCTCTTCTCTGTCTTTCCTGTCTGTCTATCTCACTCCTCTCCTCTCTCCTCTCTCTTCTCTCTCTCCGCCTCTTCTCTGTCTTTCTGTCCTGTCTCTACTCTCCTCTCTCCCCCTCTCTTTCTCTCCTCTCTCCTTCTCTCTCTCGTCCGCCTCTTCTCTGTCTTTCTGTCATCTCACTCCTCTCTCCCCCTCTCTTTCTCTCTCTCTGCCTCTTCTCTGTCTTTCTGTCTGTCTGTCCACTCCCTTCCCCCTCTCTTTCGCTCTCTCCCCTCTTCTCTGTCTTTCTGTCTGTCTATCTCACTCTCTCCTCTCCCCCTCTCTCTCTCTCTCTCCGTCTCTTCTGTCTTTCTGTTCTATCTCACTCCTCTCCCCCTCTCTTTCTCTCTCTCCGCCTCTTCTGTCTTTCTGTCTAGTCTCACTCCTCTCCCCCTCTCATTTCTCCTCTCTCCGCCTCTTCTCTGTCTTTCTGTCTGTCTCACTCCTCTCCGTCCCCTCTCTTTCTCTCTCTCCGCCCTCTTCTGTCTTTCTGTCTATCTCACTCCTCCTCCCCTCTCTTTCTCTCTCTCCGCCTCTTCTCTGTCTTCTGTCTATCTCACCCTCCCTCCCCGTCTCTTCTCTTCTCACTCCTCCGCCTCTTCTGTTCTGTCTGTCTGTCTCACTCCTCTCCCCCTCTCTTCTCTCTCCTCTCCGCCTCTTCTGTCTTTCTGTCTGTCTGTCTCAACTCCTCTCCCCTCTCTTTCTCTCTCCTCCGCCTCTTTCTGTCTTTCTGTCTGTCTGTCTCACTCCTCTCCCCCCTCTCTTTCTCTCTCTCTCCGCCTCTTCTCTGTCTTTCTGTCTGTCTCACTCCTCTCCCCCTCTCTTTCTCTCTCTCCACCTCTTCTCTGTCTTTCTGTCTATCTCACTCCTCTCCCCCTCTCTTTCTCTCTCTCCGCCTCTTCTGTCTTTCTGTCTGTCTCACCTCCTCTCCCCCTCTCTTTCTCTCTCTCCCGCCTCTTCTCTGTCTTTCTGTCTGTCTATCTCACTCCTCTCCCCCTCTCTTTCTCTCTCTCCGCCTCTTCTGTCTTTCTGTCTGTCTATCTCACTCCTCTCCCCCTCTCTTTCTCTCTCTCCGCCTCTTCTCTCTCTTTCTGTCTATCTCACTCCTCTCCCCCTCTCTTTCTCTCTCTCCGCCTCTTCTCTGTCTTTCTGTCTGTCTCACTCCTCTCCCCCTCTCTTTCTCTCTCTCCGCCTCTTCTGTCTGTCTTTCTGTCTATCTCACTCCTCTCCCCCCTCTCTTTCTCTCTCTCCGCCTCTTCTGTCTTTCTGTCTGTCTATCTCACTCCTCTCCCCCTCTCTTTCTCTCTCTCTGCCTCTTCTCTGTCTTTCTGTCTGTCTATCTCACTCCTCTCCCCCTCTCTTTCTCTCTCTCCACCTCTTCTGTCTTTCTGTCTGTCTATCTCACTTCTCTCCCCCTCTCTTTCTCTCTCTCCGCCTCTTCTCTGTCTTTCTGTCTATCTCACTCCTCTCCCCCTCTCTTTCTCTCTCTCCGCCTCTTCTCTGTCTTTCTGTCTGTCTCACTCCTCTCCCCCTCTCTTTCTCTCTCTCCGCCTCTTCTGTCTGTCTTTCTGTCTATCTCACTCCTCTCCCCCTCTCTTTCTCTCTCTCCGCCTCTTCTGTCTTTCTGTCTGTCTATCTCACTTCTCTCCCCCATCTTTCTCTCTGACCCATGTTTCCTTCACACATTGAAACGTAAACCCACCATGCAGCCCTCACAAAGAGCGCTTTTCTATTCATTTTGCTATTGCAAGTATAAATCAGTTTTAAAACAATATTTTCTTCTCTAAATGACTGGTTCCACTGACATAAATGTTTTAGTGAGTGCAAAGTGAACCAATTTACGTTTCTCAGTGCTCGCCTGTACTATATCCGTCAGTAGTCATTTGGCCAGGGTGGCAGAGCATGAGAAGATGTGGAGGGAATTTTCATTCCAGACCTCTCACTGCATCCCAGCCTATTTCAGGGTCACTCTTTAACCCAGCACAGACCTACTTATCACAACCAGGCTTCCTCCATATGTATGATCAGTCCTATCACCCATGTTCTCTATCTCTCTCTTTCTCTCCCTCTCGTTCTCTCGCTTTTTCTCCCTCTCTTTCTCATTTCTCTCTCTCTCAAGCTGTTGTACTAAGTGATACGAAGGTAGGTCCCAATGTTTACCAGTCAGATAACAGATGAACGAAATGAAATACTGACACAATTTCAGTTTGAAAGTGTCACACATCACATCAGTAGGCTACGTGTTCATTTGTGAGATGCGACAGTAGAAGCACAATGTCAATTTTACAGCAGAGTGTCGTAATGCATTCTAACCTTCACTGGAGGAATGGTGCCAATTCCAGAGTGGCTTCTGAAGACAGGGCATTGTTGCTGACAGATACCGCGTTTTGTTTGGAACAGACTCTATTGTTGACGTCAACACACGCAGAACTGAGGGAGACTCATCAGACAGTGTCCCCAGTCTCTAGACAAAACAAAGCTGTGTGTTTGTGCTTTGATTGCATTAGGACTAGTTGGAGAGTAACCTACCACACTGAAGAGAGAGTTTAAATCCAAAAGAACTTGCCCATTAACAATATGATGGAGAGAGTGCATTGCACTCACCACTATATTTAAATGGAGAGCCTATTTCTAGAAGCAGGTTTAAGTCAAGACATCACCATGAAAGGGTAATTATAGAGGGAGATGTTGTTTTCCTGTCAGTGTGTTTTTGCTGGAGAGAGAACATGGAGTGTGGTGAGAGGTTTATGAGGGATCTATTTCCTCTGTATGAGAGGAGAGAGATAGGGAGGGGGAGAGAGGAGAGAGATAGGGAGAGAGAGAGAGGAGAGAGAGAGGAGTGATAGGGAGAGAGAGAGGTGAGAGAGATGAGAGGGGAGAGAGATAGGGAGAGAGAGAGAGGAGAGAGAGAGGAGTGATAGGGAGAGAGAGAGGTGAGAGAGATGAGAGGGGAGAGAGAGAGAGGTGAGAGAGATAGGGAGAGAGAGAGAGGAGAGAGAGAGGAGTGATAGGGAGAGAGAGAGGTGAGAGAGATGAGAGGAGAGAGAGAGAGAGAGAGAAGGGGGTTGGTGAGGGAGGGGAGTTGAGACATCTCCAGATGTACAAGCCTATTGATCGGGACAACCCCTCCAATCCTGGCTCTTTTTCTCGCTCTCTCCTCTTCTTCAATAGTCTATACCCCCCCCTCTCTCTCACCATCTCTCTCTCTCCATCTTCTATCTCTCTCCCTCTCTCTTCTCTATTCCTGTCTTCATCTTCTCTATTCCCTCTCCACAGGGTTGGGGTGAATTAAAAATGGCTTCATATAATGTGAGAAGCGATTGCAGGGCCCCGATCGATACACTTTTAATCCCTTTCCTTTCCCCTCTCTCTCCCTCTCTCCCTCTCTCCCTCTCTCTCTCTCTCTCTCTCTCTCTCTCTCTCTCTCTCTCTCGCTCTCTCTGCCCTCAATCTGCAATTTTGTTCTTCTGGCTAAATATGTTCTGTCTCTCATCTCAGTGTCCTCCAAGAACACTCTCCTCTCCTGCTGCTGACCATTTTGTCTGGCTAAACACTTTCTGTCTCTATCTCTCTTTCTCTCATTTTCACTTCGTTTCATCTTCTCTTCTCCCATCTGTTGTGTGCAATTTTGTTCTAGTCAAACAGGCAACTCTTTTCCAGGAACCCATTGTGGAACCCATTGTGCCCTGAAGCCACAGCTCTCTGTGTATCTCTGCTATCTAGCCTCAACACCACTGCCTCTAGTTATAGGAAATCCCAGTCAAGGATATGCTGTGTGTGTTTTTGGCTCTTAGTGTGCCGCATTCTAAGTAGCTATGTTTACTTTAAACATCTAACTCTGAGCTATCATGTCTCTGGAGTCACTACCTGATTCTCTACTCCAACACTTAAACTCCTCCTGGCCTTTCTTTTTATTTCAAACTTTCAATAAATAAATATAATTTCCCCTACATAAGGATCAGCGGGGCTTTGGTGCTCACTCTCTGTCTCGCTGTCTCGCTCTCTGTCTGCACACACTCTCTCCACACACTCTCTCCACACACTCTCTCCACACACTCTCTCCACACACTCTCCATGCTGCGGAAGCTAATTCCGCTCCGCTTACAAGGAGGTGAAAAAAGGTCTTTCAGCCAACCCCCTTCGTTTTACTTAATGAAGATGCTTTCTAATGGTGATATTTTCTGACATTTCACTAAAGGTTGTGCCACATTATTCCTGTGCATGTTCTGATGAGGCTCATGGATCGTGCCGAGAGAGAAGCCTCTGATTAAATCCCAGTCTGAGGGGCCTCTGACCGCTGAAGGTGTCCTGGCCAGTGACTGACTTCACTAGGACGGGTTGGACATGCGAGTGTTGGGGGAGGTAGACTCTAGGTCTCCATCTCAAATGACACTCTATTCCCTATCTAGTGCGCAGGGCTCTGGTCAACCTAGTCATTGTGGATCGGCTCCAATTAATAGACCTCTTCTTGATCTGCATCTGACACATCAATAGAAACATCTAAAGTGAGCCAGAGCCAATGCTGAATGAACCTGTCCCTCTTATTCTGATTACCTGGCTTTGATAGAGACATGATGAGAGCTAGCTGCCTAACTACCATCCATGGCAGAGACACCAAGGCACTGGGGACTTTTTAGTGCCAGTACACACAATTTGACTGGCTGATTGGCAGTGTACCCCTTATCTTTGGATGAAGGACTTGGCTCTGTTGCATTTTTGTACGACACCAATGCACACGTACACGCACGCACACACACACACACACACACACACACACACACACACACACACACTCGTCTGCACGGCAACCACACTAAGGGACATATTGGGTTGTGTCTAATCTGAAGTGGCACTGCACAGAGCATTTCTAATTAGAGTCAGGGTCAACTAATTATAGACCAAGCAGAAACCTTTAATTTCACATAAATGAGAGGGAGAGAGAGAGGGAGAGAGAGACAGAGAGAGGGAGAGAGAGAGACAGAGAGAGGGAGAGGGAGAAAGGTTGACAATAGGAAGGCAATAAAGGAATCGAGAAGGACCGAAAGTGAATGACGTGATAACAAATAGTTTTTCTCCGAATGTATTTGTGTTCTTCCCTCCCACTCTCCCCTAGTCTCCTATCCCCTCCCACTCTCTCCCCTAGTCTCCTACCCCCTCCCACACTCTCCCCTAGTCTCCTATCCCCTCCCACTCTCTCCCCTAGTCTCCTATCCCCTCCCACTCTCTCCCCTAGTCTCCTACCTCCTCCCACTCTCTCCCCTAGTCTCCTACCCCCTCCCACTCTCTCCCCTAGTCTCCTATCCCCTCCCACTCTCTCCCCTAGTCTCCTACCCCCTCCCACACTCTCCCCTAGTCTCCTATCCCCTCCCACTCTCTCCCCTAGTCTCCTATCCCCTCCCACTCTCTCCCCTAGTCTCCTACCCCCTCCCACACTCTCCCCTAGTCTCCTATCCCCTCACACTCTCTCCCCTAGTCTCCTACCCCCTCCCACACTCTCCCCTAGTCTCCTATCTCCTCCCACTTTCTCCCCTACTCCCCTCTTCCCTCCCACTCTCTTCCCTAGTCTCCTATCCCCTCCCACTTTCTCCCCTACTCCCCTCTTCCCTTGCACTCTCTTCCCTAGTCTCCTATCTCCTCCCACTCTCTCCCCTACTCCCCTCTTCCCTCCCACTCTCTTCCCTAGTCTCCTATCCCCTCCCACTTTCTCCCCTACTCCCCTCTTCCCTCCCACTCTCTCCCCTAGTCTCCTATCCCCTCCCACTTTCTCCCCTACTCCCCTCTTCCCTCCCACTCTCTCCCCTAGTCTCCTATCCCCTCCCACCTTCTCCCCTACTCCCCTCTCATTTTATCTTCCTCTGTCTCTTGGTGGCTCCTTGGCTTTGTTTGTGGCTGATCTAGGCTGGTATTTACAGGGCTGACGTCAGATGCGTGGCTGTGGCCCCTCTCTCTCATTAAGACAGACCCGGCTGCTCAGCCGAGACCTTCGCTGGCGCGCACAGCAGTAATTGGTAATCAGAGAGGGACAGAGAAGAGGGACTTTTCACCGGGCCCCTGACCTCCCCATGCTCATGGACACACACCGCCACACACACGGAGGAAACATGAGGGAACACACTTCAGTACAGCTAGTATAAATACCCAACATCAGCCTCTGACTATAATGTGTTCAGATTGTTAACGATGTCAGGATTCCTGTATCCTCTAATACACATACACTACATACATACAGATTTGACAACTGTGATATCCTCACTCTCGACTGCATCATTTATGTCAGTGTGAGATCAGGGCCCGTATTCACAAAGCGCCTCAGAGTAGGAGTGCTGATTTAAGATCAGGTCCCAAACTGTCTATATAATCTTACACATTATGATCTAAAAGGCAGATCAGATCAGCACTCCCACTCTGAGAGGCTTTGTGTATAGGGGCCCAGATCACTGAATTCAAGTTGCTCAGACCTTGCAAAGTTTGACAAGCTTTGTAGATAGAACTTCAATGTGTATTTGTGTTTGTATTCAAGGGGGTAGTTACAGGTGAAGGTCCGCCCCTCCATCCCTTAATCTGTCTGATTGGCTCTGAGTCAGAGAGGCTGTTTGCTGCTGAAATGACATAAAACAATCCTCCTCAGCAGATGGGCAGCAAAAGTATGCATTCCAACAACCAGCAATTTTTCACAATTATTTTTGGTGAGGGGCATGGATGCGGAATGGAGGTTTGGGGGCAGTCAGAGCACCTTTCAACTTGATTTTCTCAGAGGTAGTCTTCCCTAGCTCTCTCTGGATGAAGGGGGTCCTACTTTTTCTCTTTGCAATGGCTAGCTACCATCCGCTATCCTCCAGGCTTCATTACCAGGAGGAGAGTGAGTGGGACAGCTATTTTACTCCCAAGCCATAAGACTCCTAAACAAGTAATCAAATGGCTACCCGGACTATTTGCACTGTGTGCCCCCCCTCCCAACCCCTCTTTTACGCTGCTGCTACTCTCTTTTTATCATATATGCATAGTCACTTTAACTATACATTCATGTACATACTACCTCAATTGGGCCGACCAACCAGTGCTCCCGCACATTGGCTAACCGGGCTATCTGCATTGTGTCCCGCCACCCACCACCCGCCAACCCCTCTTTTACGCTACTGCTACTCTCTGTTCATCATATATGCATAGTCACTTTAACCATATCTACATGTACATACTACCTCAATCAGCCTGACTAGCCGGTGTCTGTATGTAGCCTCGCTGCTTCTATAGCCTCTCTACTGTTATTTTTCACTGTCTTTTTACTATTGTTTTTATTTCTTTACTTACCTATTGTTCACCTAACACCTTTTTTGCACTATTGGTTAGAGCCTGTAAGTAAGTATTTCACTGTAAGGTCTACACCTGTTGTATTCGGCGCACGTGACAAATAAACTTTGATTTGATTTGATCAGACAGACACGAAGGAAGTAGTCGGGGATGATCGTGGACAGAGAGTTTGGCATTAACAGTATCTACAGGCATTGTAGGATGGAGTTGTTTAATCTGTTGAGTTTAGGGATGATTTGGAAGAAAATCTGTAAACAGGTTAAATGATCAGAGCGATTGTGTGTGTGTATGTGTGTGTGTTTGTGTGTGCGTGTGCGTGCATGCATTTGTGTTTGCTTGCTTGTTTGTGTGTGTGTGTGCGTGCGTGCGTGTTTGTGTGCGTGCATGCATTTGTGTTTGCTTGCTGTTTGTGTGTGTGTGTGTGTGTGTGTGTGTGTGTGTGTGTGTGTGTGTGTGTGTGTGTGTGTGTGTGTGTGTGTGTGTGTGTGTGTGTGTGTGTGCAAATCTGTCAAATCATTTGACATCTTGGGGATATACTGTATCACTCTCTCTGCTATTCTTCACATTTAAATATACACCCCCAATATCAAGAAAAACATCTTAGAGAATACTGGAGAAGCAAATATGTATTCAATAATAATACTAGTGGGAGGTTAAGTTACCTGCTTTATAGGAACGCATCTCTGTTCAGATCACTTTGCCACTGGGAGAGTCTGAGTAATAAATTATTTACGTACTCTTCTGTTTTCTCTGAGTCGACTTCCTCTTCATCTCTTTACTGTATCACATTACAGTAAAGGGCTCTAGTTTAGACTACTCCCTAACACTCTGAGGTATCCCACTACAGTAAAGGGCTCTAGTTTAGACTACTGCCTCAGACCCTGAGGTATCACATTACAGTAAAGGGCTCTAGTTTAGACTACTCCCTAACACTCTGAGGTATCCCACTACAGTAAAGGGCTCTAGTTTAGACTACTGCCTCAGACCCTGAGGTATCCCACTACAGTAAAGGGCTCTAGTTTAGACTACTCCCTAACACTGTGAGGTATCCCACTGCACTACTTGAATAAAATGTATTTGTTCACTCCTCATCCCCCTAGTCATCATCCAATTCTGTCTTGCAGATGACTTAGAATGAAATCGTTATCATCCTCTTTGAGTTTGTAGAGTAAAATAAGACAGCCAATGTTTAATCTTACGTAGCTGATGAACTGTAATTATACCTGTGTGTATGGTCACTGAGCATTGTTCTCTGTAGCAGCACTGTAAAAAAACACTGTAGTACTGTGTAGCGCTATACCAACCGCTGTGTAAGGATGTGAGTAGGGATGAAATTGAATGTGGCCTGATGCACAGACGTGCGGTGTTTCACAAGGTATTTACTGTTGTCCCAAGACAGTCACAGGAGACGGAGATGTAGGGTTGACTCTAAGGGTTATTGTTGTGTTTGTCTGGTATACTGTATAATGTCTTCTTTTTTTAGCAAGGATAGCTTTCTCTATGAGAATAACACATCTTCAAGAGGTATTCAAAAGTCTAATTTATACCTTACGCAACATAAGAATGCAAGTAACTCAAGTAAAGTCTTCAGCAATCCCCTCCTTTCCTCTTTATTTACCTTTCCTCTGCTCTGTCTGCTTCCGTGACGGTTCTATGTTCTGACAGTAGAGAGGTGCTGAAAAATAACACACAACTAAAAGGATCTGAAACAGCAAAACGCAATTAGAAGCCATTAAAACTTCACCATGACCTGCTGCTGTGGTGTTGTGTGTGTGTGTGCGTGCGTGCGTGTGTGTGTGCGTGCGTGTGTGTGTGTGTGCGTGTGCGTGTGTGTGTTGTAAGTGACAGGCTATTTTTGATGTGTAGGTTTGGTTTGTGTGTGCGTCACCATCAGAGAGAGAGAGGGGAGAGGGAGAGACAGTAATATAGAGAGGCTGAGAACAGCACTAATTTGCTAATTTATCATGAAACGCATCATCAAATTGAGTGTATTGGGCTTGTGCTAATAGGAGTTGTATATTGTCCAGGTGACCATTGAGATGAGACACATCTATTGATCAGCACTCTCAATAATCAGTCAGTGGAAAGCCACTGACTGTGACATATTAAGCTGATTATTTTGCCAATTATAGTGTAGTTGGATATGATTATCCAGTGCATGTGTTTCAAATCAGCATTTTGTTTAGAATTTATGAAGAATGGATAAAAACCAAACCAGACTTTCCAATTCTGCCAATTCTTCTATCAAGATGTGTTCTTCTCAATTTATCAGTAACAGCAGGTGACTAGGTGTTTCCATGGAAATAAGGAGGAGGTATTGTCAGTGGTGTGAAAAGATTCGGTGGACATCAGCTTATTGTGTTTTATACACTGCAGACAAAACTGGTTGAGATGACTTCATTATCATCAGGTTATAACCAGTTCTGGTTGTGTCACGTCCTGACCAGTAAAAGAGGTTCTTTGTTATTGTAGTTTGGTCAGGGCGTGGTAGGGAGGTGTTTGTTTAGAGTGTTTCGGGGTTTGTTGGGCTATGTTCTTGTTTATCTATTTCTATGTTAGTTCTAGTATATCTATTTCTATGTGGTGTTTATTGGGTTGACCTTCAATTGGAAGCAGCTGCTCCTCGTTGCTTCTAATTGAAGGTCCTATTTAAGAGGGGTGTTTTTGCTATGGGGTTTGTGGGTAGTTGTTTCCTGTTTAATGTTTGTTGCACCTGACAAGACTGTTTCCGTCGTTCTTTTTGTTCAGTGTTCATTTTATTTAATAAAAGAATATAATGAGCATTCACATTCCCGCTGCGTTTCGGTCCAATTCATACGACGCCCGTGACAGGTTGGTTGTAGTTGATTGTGATTATGTCATTTCACTTTGCCCTCTGGGTAAGCTTTCAACCTTCATTTTCATTTGGACAATGGAGATCCACCAGGCTATAGATTGAGACCCAGTAGATGAGCTCTCCAACGTCCTTTGTGTCTTTAGACATTGAGATGGCTTATATATGAAGCATCTGATGATGTTATCACAGGTATGGACACATATCTGTGTCATGATCCAACATAAAAGGAAGAAACCTCTGAATCACTATTGGCAGTGAGCTGTGCAATCTAGCATCAATAACATGCACGTGCTAAAAGCAATCATTCTCACAATGCTCAGATGATGAGTAATAGAAAATGGTATTTATGAAATTGCTTATGACCCTTCGCTGTTTGTATTGAATGGCATTAATATGAAGGGTAAAGTATCAGGCCTATCGATTGCATCTATGCCATGGGTAGGAAGGAATTGGGTTGGTATAGCATGGAATGAGGGCACTTGGCTGGCAGAAGCTGAAAACTGAAAAATATGTTGAAATGGCCCAGTCGTGTCCGTGTCAGGTTCAAGCCTCTTCTCTCTATCAGGAGAGAGAAAGAGTAAGAAAGTCAGCGATGAACAGTACATATATCAACTATTGTAAGAAAGGGAAAGAGAAGGTATGTGCATTTCAGTGGTCATCACCTTTCCTGGTGGATGAATTGGCATGATGTCCCACCCTGTTTACAGTGCATTCGGAAAGTGTTCTTTTTCCACATTTTGTTACGTTAGCCTTATTCCAAAAAAATATTAAATTCCCCTCATCAATCTACACACAATACCCAACAATGACAAAGCAAAAACAGGTTTTTAGAAATGTTTGCAAATGTATACATTTTTAAAACTGAAATATCACACTTACATAAGTTTTCAGACCCTTTACTCAGTACTTTGTTGAAGCACCTTTGGCAGCGATTACAGCCTTGAGTCTTCTGGTGTATGACACTACAAGCTTGGCACACCTGATTTGGGGAGTTTCTTCCATTCCTCTGCAGATCCTCTCAAGCTCTGTCAGGTTGGATGGGGAGCGTCGCTGCACAGCTATTTTCAGGTCTTTCCAGAGATGTTCGATCGGGTTCAAATCTGGGCTCTGGCTGGGCCACTCAAAGACATTCAGAGACTTGTCCCGAAGCCACTCCTGCGTTGTCTTGGCTGTGTGCTTAGGGTTGTTGTCCTGTTGGAAGGTGAACCTTTGCCCCAGTCTGAAGTCCTGACCCCTCTGGAGCAGGTTTTCATCAAGGATCTCTCTATACTTTGCTTGGTTCATCTTTCCCTCGATCCTGACTAGTCTCCCAGTCCCTGCTGCTGAAAAACATCCCCACAGCATAATGCTGCCACCACCATTCTTCACCGTAGAGATGGTGCCAGATTTCCTCCAGATGTGACGCTTGGCATTCAGGCCAAGAGTTCAATCTTGGTTTCATCAGACCAGAGAATCTTGTTTCTCATGGTCTGAGAGTCTTTAGGTGCCTTTTGGCAAACTACAAGCGGGCTTACATGTACCTTTTACTGAGGAGTGGCTTCCGTCTGGCCACTCTACCATAAGGCCTGATTGGTGGAGCGCTGCAGCGATGGTTGTCCTTCTGGAAGGTTCTCCCATCTCCATAGAGGAACTCTGGAGCTCTGTCAGAGTGACCATCGGGTTCTTGGTCAACTCCCTGAACAAGGCCCTTCTCCCCTGATTGCTCAGTTTGGCCGGGTGCCTAGCTCTAGGAAGAGTCTTGTTGGTTCTAAACTTCTTCCATTTAAGAATGATAGAGGCCACTGTGTTCTTGGGGACCTTCAATGCTGCAAATATGCAATATTTCTTCGACCTCATGGCTTGGTTTTGGGAGTCAGTCAGAATGTAGTGAAGTAAAAGGAAAAGTAGTCAAAATATAAATAAAGTACAGATTCAACAAAAAACGAATTAATTAGGACTTTAAATTATTTTTAGTTAAGTACTTTACACAACTGCACGCACGCACACAGACACCCGGAGGGTTAGGGCCTCTGCAGCTCCCCATGGGTGAGAGTGGTGGGGTTTGTTCCCAGATCACAGGGCTGTCATTGACTATTTATTTTAGTCCCCCACAATCCGACTTTTCATGCTGCGCGCTGGGGGGTAGGGAATCAAAGATTCCTTTCATTTCGGCACCACTCAGTGGCCTCAGATCACGCTTTTCCCATCCCGCCGCAGCTCTCGCCCTGTGCGCCCTTGCGCAGTGTCAGCGTTGGGGCAGGGATGCGCTCCGTCGCCGCGGTAAATTGTACGCTTTGTACTTCACTGACAGAGGGAGAAATAGCAGTCATTTCCGTCTGATAGCCCGGGGGTTGTTGCAACCCTCATTTACTCTCTCTCCGATCTACCAGAATATGAGACTGAGGCATTGTTTACACAACAAGCATAAACAGCGTCATATAGTTGATGCATACAGGCAATGAGCTAGATTCCATCCCAACTTGTTGAACTTATACTGACCTAAATGTCCTGATATTAAACACTTATTACTATAGATTTTACAATATTGCACCAGGTAATTATCGTTTCATCCACATAACTTTCTGTGTCACTCCCATGACAATGTTCCTATATGGCACTCCCGGAGGCTTAACATTTTGTCACGCACCATCCTCGTATTGTTTTTCCATTTGATCTATTAAAGCTCAAATAAATTCAGCGCCATCACACACCGTTTTGCATAGAAGTTGAATGCAGTGGTATGGATGAATAATCCATGAATGGATTAATTCGCCACTAAAGTGATTATAAGACATGCGTAAAGTCCACCCTGCCCAGCCCTTGTCCTCATGCTACAGGTCTCCCCACCTCACCTCGACTTGGAGATCCACCGGGCGCTGGATCGGGTCCATCCACCCGTCGGTGTGCAGGTCCCCTGTTGCTTTAAGCAGTGTGTTTTTTCGACCAACAGGAGGCGTGTCTTCCCCACGGCCGGAGCGGAGCGCAGCGAGACACGAGTCTGAAGGAACCGATCTGGCTCGTCTCTCTATCGGAACAAATCAACTACTTGCTCAGCTCATTCTAATCGAAGGTAAGCGTCGCATCCATTTTCATAATTGTATGATTGTCTGTCGGTTATTTGTGTACTTTAACAGCTTGTACTCCCCTCTGCTTGGGCGTGTAAGGTTCGAATGCCTAGTATGTTGGATTTTACAGGTGAGACAGAAGTGAGAGAATTAGGCTATCCACCTCGTCTCTTTCATCGAAGAAATCACACACAACGTGACGATTATATATCACACTAAGTCTCCCGATTTACACCGGTTCATCTGCACTAGTCTATTCGATGTTGAATGTTGCATTTATATTTTGGGAATGCGGCGCGTCGTGTCACAATGTGCGCTCTGCGCACCTCTGTCAGTTGAAACAATTACAATGTCTTAAAAGGTTTCGACTTGTTAGTTAATAGGACTAAACCATGTCGATACGTGACCTGTATTCCTTCGACTCCTATTTAAAATGCGTGTCCCCTCTCGAGTCCCTCCTCTCCTTGCTGATGCATACAATGTTGTGGGGTTGAAAATACATTATGGGGTCATTAAATGAATACCGTACAAACCGTGGCTGTCAGTGGCGTTGAAGTTATCCCCTTTATGAATGATCCATAGATAATGAGTAATCAGGCTGGGTGGAAAGGAACCGACTGGTTGCGCATGTAAATTCCACAGCTGATGAGCACATAACCCGCGCGCACCACAGCCCTAAATCAAGTTTATGATCAGATGGTAGATGGATATTGCACAGTGCCATAAAACAGCACCGATGAGCCCAAAGTGCTATTTGGAGAGCTCTTACAAAGTAACCAGAAAAAAGCTGGTCGTTAAACTGGATATGTATAAGAATCGCTGCAGAAATAGTTTAAGTTTACAACTGGCATCCGTGCCAACTGATTGTGCGCGAGTCACCGCCAACTCCCTGCTCCTTCTATTCGCTCATTGCGCGCGACTGGCTTCATGTGTATAACGTTTTAAAGCATTTTCCTTAGCCTACAAAAGTTAAAGTATGACATTGCCAATGTTTTCATTTAGTAATGGCCACAGAAAAAAATACAAAACATTTCAGTGTAATTGTAGTTATCTTCATGTACCCCATGCGTAATTTCCTCATCCTCGGTCAGCTGAATGGTATTCTCAAACCAGATGGAAAATATATATATATATATATCGGAACGGTTAGTTTAAAGAGAAACGAGGCGCATATTATTTCTTTAAAAACAAGTAACCAGTTAAAAGTCATTGCATTCATCCTAAAAAATACCTCAGATGCATTTATCCGTATCTGTCACCCCATTTAATGTACATTCTATGACAGCTATAGGCAATTAAATCACCATAAATCTCTGTCGACCGTTGACTTTTCACTGGTCATCTCTGCACATTTTTTATTATTGAGGGAGAGTGAAAAGACACTTTCTTACTCATATATGGACATGGAACGGCACTCGGGTTTTAAGACAACATGTATATGCCTAGCTATAATTGTATGTTACACAAGGAATTAAACATTTACATTTACATTTAAGTCATTTAGCAGACGCTCTTATCCAGAGCGACTTATGGCTTCACATAACAGAAGGAATCCGATCACATCTGTCTTTGTAAAAACAGATTATGCGGTCGGTTTGTCAAACGGAGAAAGAAATGGCGTGGGCCTACTTGGAGTTAGTAAGTATGCGTTTGTCTTACTTTCAGTCAAGCTGATTGGGTCAATTTGCATTACTCGGAAATATTATTGACGCCGTTGGAGGCTACACCATCGAAAATCCACCCGGGGTCGCGTGCAGCAGTCTCAAACACGAACTGCAATAAAAGTGCTTCACAGACCCTCGTATATTTCTCGGGCGGCTTGAAACGCAGACGCAAGCAGCTGTCCTGTTCGGAAATACTTGTCGAATGCTGTCGGGAGCTGTTCATTAAATGACGACAGAGGCTTTATGCAACTCTGAATATCCAAAGTGAAAAAAAAGACGAAGAAACATTGATTTTATCATCAAACAAACACAGGTTGGGCTATGTATAGTTAGGTCTAATTCGAGTAGTTATTCGAAGGTCACCGCGACGCTGTCCATGGTGCAGAAATCCACGCTGCACAAGTCTACACATACGGCCAGTGAAGGTGAATACAACTACACCTGGCGTGGGTTTAGTGAAAAGGAAGACAAATATATTGCATCTACTGTATAGACCTAATGACACAAATAATATGCGCATGATTAATATCTATATAATTAATACGTATACATTAATGTAACAGTATTATGCATTTAGAGATACAAATGACATCCAAGTGTAATGTATCTTTAATAACTGTAGCCCGTACTTTTGGACTGTGTGTAGATAGGCTAGTCCTGTCCGTTTCCAACGTGATATTGTACCCTGTATGGTCCTGGCGTTTAGATTGTTTGACAAATACAATGTTAAAGTGGTTTTAGGCCTTCTCTATATCTTAACCACTCCAGACAATATTATTTATAATTGTCATCTGTAATCATATTCATAGACTTAGGCCTATGAAACAGAACAAATATTCTTGAAATTTGAAGTTAATTGAATGACAGAAATCATGGCATTGTAATTGTATAACTTCACAAATAATTGAACAACAAGCCTACTTTGATATTGGCTGCATAACGTTTGAATTACATGAGCTGAGAATAAACTTATTTCACAACTTTGAATATATATTTTTTTCTGAAAGTTCTACAGTGCTATAATACTCAGCCCATGTTATTGACAATTGATGATCAAAATGGAATCCCTTATTATTCTGTTTACATTGTCATAAAGTTTAACAGTACACTGCTAAAAAAAATCAGAATATAATCAAAAAGGGTTCTATTGCTTGCTTCATATATGGAACCCCTAAAGGTTATATTTAGAACCCTTTTATAGGGTCCTATTATCAGAACTCCAGGGGTTCTTCTTCACTGAACCAAAACTGGTTCCATATAGAACCCTTGGGTTCCATATAGGTTTCTAAATGGAACTCATTTCGGTTCTATATAGAGCCTTTAGGGGTGCCATATATGAAGCAAGCATAGAACCCTTTTGGTTCTATCCAGAACCTTTTTTTCTAAGAGTGTACAATGTCAAAACTAGCAAAAATAGAACATAAAAGCAAATCTTTCTCAGTGACAGCATAGCTCTGTGAAAAGAAATATTAGCTCAGCAATAGGCTATTCATCAAAATTGGACTTGAGACAGTTTTGGTTCACAAACCTCTCACACGACTCCAAGGCTGAGCAAATCCGATCTAGAGAGGCAATCTTTTTAACATCATAGATTGATTTTACAATCGCTCGGCATGGCACCAGTCCACTGTCAGCAGCCACGGCCATTGAATGAACAGAGCCGTGAATAACATAGAGAGAGTACCGGGTGCCAGCACGAGACACCCGGGGAAAGATGGCCATTTCGATGTCAGATATGGATCGGAAGCGATGTGTGGTCAGCAGCACCTGCGAAATATACCCAATCTTTCCTCTCTCGCGCTCACACTAATCTTGGCTCGACGTCAGATGCTGTGCAGCAGTGCAGCAGAATGCTAGCTTCAGACAGCTGAGACTGCCTGGAAGGTTTAGGCTTGCTAGCCTGCTGTAATTCTGCCAGCGCGCCAGCGTTCGTCTCTTGAGACGGGATTCTGACTTGGAAACTCATACCCCCTTCTTCCTCTTTTCATGTCCATCTCTCTTTCAGATCGCCGTGAATGGATTTCTCCCGGATTTGCCCAGACTAACATGGATGCCCCACCGTTAGCTGAGTGGGAAGGTTGTTACTTGGCGCAGTGAGCTGGACACGCAGCGCTTGCTAATGGATCTGGGGAAACGAATGATACCTTCTCCCTGACTGACCATGCCGTGATCTTTCTGTGGGCCGTCACCCTGCTTAACGTCAAAAGAAACATTTCGGGGGAATCTACTGATCCAGGGAATAAATACTGTGGCATCACACAGACACCATGAAGATTACCTCCCCGCTCATAAGTAAAGCGAGATTCAGGTGCACCGTCAGGCTTCTACTGCTGCTATTACTATGTGTGGGATATTCTCGCGGGATGCCACACGTTTTAAGATTTGGTAAGGTTGTTATTTTATTTCTCTGTTACACATTCTCACTGTCTTGATGTAGTAGCCTAGCTATTCCCTAACTCTGTAACTGTTGTCATTTCATGGCTGGGCGCCATAGTTGTCTTATATACTTCCTAGTAGACGTGTTGCCGTGACCCCAATGGTCCTCTTGTCCCAGACTTTTTGGAGTGAGCTCGTGCGCCCAGGAGCCACATCCCAGCAATAGCTACTACCCCTATGCACGGTGTTGTTTATCACAGCTGTCTAGGGACATTGCATTATCTATTTTGTCCTGAAACCTTTATGCATGACAACATTTCCACGCAGAATGACCCGCCAGCAGACTAGTACAACTGCAGTCCATATAGAAACATATATAACCTACAATTATCCTCGCATAACTGGATTTGATCATCATTTGTGGACCTTGTTTCAAATTTGCGATGGAGGAAAATAAACTTTTCCAAATAGCAGTGTCTGATTATGTCTTCATGCCAGGTTGTTGGTGAATCATTTATGTTGGAGAATAAATTATTGGTGGAACTTGTTGCTATGGTGCTGATATTTCTAAGTTTGCATAATAAACCTAATGTGTGTGTGAGAGAGAGAGATTGAAATACTGATAATGAGAGCGAGAGAGAGCACGTAGCCAGAATGCTTGCAACAGTTGGCAACAACGTGGCGCCTATGTTGATCATTACCTCACATTAATGTTAGTTCCATAGATATTTGGATCATATAGGCCTATTCATGGATCATATAGGCCTATTCATGGATCATATAGGCCTATTCATGGATCATATAGGCCTATTCATGGATCATATAGGCCTATTCATGGATCATATAGGCCTATTCATTGGTTCATATAGGCCTATTCATGGATCATATAGGCCTATTCATGGATCATATAGGCCTATTCATGGATCATATAGGCCTATTCATGGATCATATAGGCCTATTCATGGATCATATAGGCCTATTCATGGATCATATAGGCCTATTCATGGATCATATAGGCCTATTCATGGTTCATATAGGCCTATTCATGGATCATATAGGCCTATTCATGGATCATATAGGCCTATTCATGGATCATATAGGCCTATTCATGGATCATATAGGCCTATTCATGGATCATATAGGCCTATTCATGGATCATATAGGCCTATTCATGGATCATATAGGCCTATTCATGGTTCATATAGGCCTATTCATGGATCATATAGGCCTATTCATGGATCATATAGGCCTATTCATGGATCATATAGGCCTATTCATGGATCATATAGGCCTATTCATGGCCGACATCCACACAAGACCCATTCTTGTTATAGACGCATTCAAAAAAAGGATGAATCCTGATTGAAGAAATGCGCGCTAAACTCATGTTAAGCGCCAAATCCCCCATCCATTTCAACACGTCCGTTTCTCGAAGTATGACTTGTCCGATTATGAACAGAAAGAACCCTAACCAACCAAGCCATGTAGTTGAATATGAGTGCAGTGCAGTCAATGCCTACGCAACTATTGAACACAGCGAGCCATGATAGTGACAGCCAGCAGCGTGAAGCAAAGGATACATGCTAGTGTTTGATCTTCCCTTTCATTGTTCGCTCAGAGTTCTGGTACATTACTATTAGCCACCATTTAAAGAAATGAATTGTTCTAACTGAGCACACCTCTTCCATTGTCGACTCCAAGGAACGACTCTGCATAGGCCTACAGAACAAACATAGGGTAGGCTATCAGTGTATGGTATTGCACATGTACAAATGAAGTCTGACGTTTACATACACCTTAGCCAAATACATTTAAACTCAGCTTTCACAATTCCTGACATTTAATCTTAGTAAAAATTATGTGTTATGTCAGTTAGGATCATCACTTTATTTTAAGAATGTGAAATGTCAGAATAATAGTAGAGAGAATGATTTATTTCAGCTTTTATTTTCTTTCATCACATTCCCAGTGGGTCAGAAGTTTACATACACTCAATTAGTATTTGGTTGTCAAATGTCTAGGTGATGCAGGTAAGGCTGAGTCAGGCGCAGGACACAGAGATGAGTAATAACCCTAACTTTACTCAAAAACAATATTCCACGAAGGAGACAAATAATCCAGTTCACAAAAATGAGACAACTTGACATGAACAAACACGCACAAAACCAAGGGGGAAACCAGAGGGTTAAATATGGAACAATAATTATGGAATGGAAACCAGGTGTGTACAATGAAGACAAAACAAATGAAAAATTAAACGTGGATCGGTGGCAACTAGAAAACCGGTGACGTCGACCGCCAAACGCCGCCCGAACAAGGAGAGGGACCAACTTCGACGGAAGTCATGACATTGTTAGCATTGCCTTTAAATTGCTTAAATTAACTTGGGTCAAATGTTTCGGGTAGCATTCTACAAGCTTCCCACAATAAGTTGGGTGAATTTTGGCCCATTCCTCCTGACAGAGCTGGTGTAACTGAGTCAGGTTTGTAGGCCTCCTTGCTTGCACACACTTTTTCAGTTCTGCCCACACATTTTCTATAGGATTGTGGTCAGGGCTTTGTGATGGCCACTCCAATACCTTGACTTTGTTGTCCTTCAGCCATTTTGCCACAACTTTGGAAGTATGCTTGGGGTCATTGTTCATTTGGAAGACCCATTTGCGACCAAGCTTTAACTTCCTGACTGATGTCTTGAGATGTTGCTTCAATATATCCACGTAATTTTTCTGCCTCATAATGCCATCTATTTTGTGAAGTGCACCAGTCCCTCCTGCAGCAAAGCACCCCCACAACATGATGCTGCCACCCCTGTGCTTTACGGTTGGGATGGTGTTCTTTGGCTTGCAAGCCTCCCCCTTTTTCCTCCAAACAATATGATGGTCATTATGGACAAACAGTTATATTTTTGTTTCATCAGGCCAGAGGACATTTCTCCAAAAAGTGCAATCTTTGTCCCCATGTGCAGTTGCAAACCATAGTCTGGCTTTTTTATGGCAGTTTTGGAGCAGTGGCTTCTTTCTTGCTGAGCGGCCTTTCAGGTTATGACGATATAGGACTCGTTTTACTGTGGATATAGATACTTTTGTACCTGTTTCCTCTAGCATCTTCACAAGGTCATTTGCTGTTGTTTTGGGATTGATTTGCACTTTTTGCACCAAAGTACGTTCATCTCTAGGAGACAGAACGCGTTTCCTTCTTGAGCGGTATGACGGCTGAGTGGTCCCATGGTGTTTATACTTGTGTACTGTTGTTCGTACAGATGAACGTGGTACCTTCAGGCGTTTGGAAATTGCTCCCAAGGATGAACCAGACTTGTGGAGGTCTACCATCTTTTTTCTGAGGTCTTATGATTTATTTTTGTTTTCCCATGATGTCAACCAAAGAGGCATTGAGTTTGAAGGTAGGCCTTGAAATACATCCACAGGTACACCTCCAATTAACTTAAATGATGTCAATTAGCCTATCAGAAGCTTCTAAAGCCATGACATAATTTTCTGGAATTTTCCAAGCTGTTTAAAGGCACAATCAACTTAGTGTATGTAAACTTCTGACCCACTGAAATTGTGATACAGTGAATTTTATGTGAAATTATCTGTCTGTAAACAATTGTTGGAAAAAATACTTGTGTCATGCACAAATTAGATGGCCTAACCGACTTGCCAAAACAATAGATTGTTAACAAGAAATTTGTGGAGTGGTTGAAAAACGAGTTTTAAGTGTATGTTAACCGTCGACCTCAACTGTATATAGGCTACCTTCTGCATTTGCGTAGCCCTCAGGGGCTAAAGAATGCAGGTTGTAAGGGTAGGCAATGTGATCAGCAGTTTTCAAGGGTGCGCTGTAACTGTACATATACAATTATCTGTGTCCTCTCACTGCTTCACGGCCGTTCGTGTTATTTCTGTCATTTTCTTTATCCCTCTAAAGAACTTCACATCACGCTCTATTCACCCATCCACTGCAACTGTAGCCTGTCAGTTTTTCAGAAAACACACACACACACACACGCACGCACGCACGCACCACGGAAGCCCTGATTGTAATGCACACAGCATCCGCATGAGCTGCCACTATGGCAACAAGCTGGGCCTCTGCTGCTACCACGCGTCAATCTGACAGTGCTGTCTCACAAACAGAACGGGGAGAGTTGTAGGAAAGCATTAAGTCCTCCATATCGGTCTATGCTTCAACCACTCTCTCCCCTCTTCCCCCCTGGTAATCCATCTCTGTGTGTGCCCTCGGATAATCTTTGTGTCTGAAGATTCGCTTTCTATACACTCACACTTGTGTTCACAAAGTCATAATCTCCAAACTACCCTTTATATGCCTCGCTAGGACGGGCGCAGCGACGATACGTTGCAGGACCAGATGGCAAGTTTCAGCACCACTGACAGCGGAAAGCGCCTCCTCACATCGGTGTATGAACACTGCTTTATTCTACTGCAGCGAAACACACGATTAGTGGAAGGCTTGTTAAAGGAGCAGCTTTTTTTGGGCTGCAGTTGTGAAACAATCTCCCTGCTCTTTTTATAGACGGTGTTATCCTGCTTTACACATCGTTAGGGTTATAGGACAGAGGTATCCTTTTTGAGGACACAACGCAGTGTACAGCTAACATCAGCGGAGGCTGCTGGGGGGAGAACGGCTCAAAATAATGTCTGGAAAGAAATAAATGGAATGCTATCACACACATTAAAGACATGTAAGACCATTTGGAAGAATAGTAACATTCAATGTTCATGTTAATAATACGAATTATGTGCTTCTATTATACTGTAATATATACAGTACCAGTCAAAAGTTTGGACACACCTACTCATTCCATTTTTGTAATTTTTTAAAACTATTTTCTACATTGTAAAATAATAGTGAAGACATCAAAACGATGAAATAACACATAAAATCATGTAGAAACCAAAAAAGTGTTAAACAAATCAAAATATTTTTTATATTTTAGATTCTTCAAATTAGCCACCCTTTGCCTTGATGACAGCTTTGCACACTCTTGGCATTCTCTCATCCAGCTTCATGAGGAATGCTTTTCCAACATTCTTGAACTAGTTCCCTCATATGCTGAGCACTTGTTGGCTGCTTTTCCTTCACTCTGCGGTCCAACTCATCCCAAACCATCTCAATTGGGTTGAGGTCGGGTGATTGTGGAGGCCAGGTCATCTGATGCAGCCCTCCATCACTCTCCTTCTTGGTCAAATAGCCTTTACACAGCCTGGATGTGTGTTGTGGGTCAATGCCCTATTGAAAAACAAATGATAGTCCCACTAAGTGCAAACCAGATGAGATGGCATATTGCTGCAGTATACTATGGTAGCCATGCTGGTTAAGTGTTCCTTGAATTCTAAATAAATCACAGATAGTGTCACCAGCAAAGCACCATCACACCTCCTCCTCCATGCTTTATTGTGGAAACCACACATGCAGAGATCATCCGTTCACCTACTCATGGTCTCACAAAGACACAGTGTTTGGAACCAAAAATCTCACATTTAGACTCATCAGACCAAAGGACAGATTTCCACCAGTCTAATGTACATTGCTCGTATTTCTTGGCCCAAGCAAGTCTCTTCTTCTTATTGGTGTCCTTTAGTAGTGATTTCTTTGCAGCAATTCGACCATGAAGGCCTGATTCACGCAGTCTCCTCTGAACAGTTGATGTTGATGTGTCTGTTACTTGAACTCTGTGACACATTTATTTGGGCTGCAATCGGAGGTGCAGTTAACTCTAATGAACTTATCCTCTGCAGCAGAGGTAGCTCTGGGTCTTCCTTTCCTGTGGCGGTCCTCATGAGAGTCAGTTTCATCATATTGCTTTATGGTTTTTGCGACTGCACTTGAAGAAACTTTCAAAGTTTTTCAAATTTTCCACGTTGACTGACTTTCATGTCTATAATGAGTTTGATTCCATTTACTCCATTTCAGCTGTTATGAGCCGTCCTCCTCTCAGTAGCCTTTTGCAAAACCATATTTAATACTATTATTAGTCATAATGCTTTTATTTGTTCATTTTATTTTAACTAAAAAAATAATAAATAATACTGTATTATTAATTGATAGGTAAAGCATTATTGACACAGCCAATCTTATATTGTACATTTAAAATATTACTACTTTAGTTTTGGCTGTACAAATCACTAAGACTTGTTTTACATTAGATAAGGAAATCCTTCAATATGTTTCAACATAATTAGTTAATTAATGGATGTGGGTTATTGCTGTGCTTTAAATCAAATAATATTTTTTTGGTCACATGCACATGTTTAACAGATGTTATTGTGTGTGTAGTGAAATGTTTGTACTTAGAAGCTAGAAGCAGAGCTGCCTTATCCTATTGGCGCCATCTTGCCTTTTGATCAGTGTAGTCAGCAATCACCTTGTCAGTGCTTCTCAGTCTCTAGTGCAAGGAAGAGTTGTATCAGTGCATGTGTAGGGTAGGGGATCCAGTGTACAACATTGGTACCATAGAAATAGAATCCATGGATTCTATTTCAATGACTGGTGCCGTAGTGTACAATACAGTAGCTGTTCTTCTGTAGAAAACAGATGGTGGGTGGAAGTGTCCTGTGTGTTCCGTCAGGTCATCACATTCTATCACTGTTCCTGGGATAAATACTGGAGCCTGGTGGAGGTAGAGGCATCGGCAGCTGGCTGGAAGGCAGGCAGGCAGGCAGGCAGGCAGGCAGGCAGGCAGGCAGGGCCCACCCCTACAGCTTTCGGTTGTGGACATTGTGTTAATCAGTTAATCAAGAATGACAATCTGATTGTTTTTTTTTATCTCCCAAAAGACATCATGTCAGTATCCATATCTAGAATTGCTGTCTATATGTTGCCTGAACTGTTGAGCGTCTCTCTATATGTTGCCTGAACTGTTGAGCGTTTGTCTATATGTTGCCTGAACTGTTGAGCGTCTGTCTATATGTTGCCTGAACTGTTGAGCGTTTGTCTATATGTTGCCTGAACTGTTGAGCGTTTGTCTATATGTTGCCTGAACTGTTGAGCGTCTGTCTATATGTTGCCTGAACTGTTGAGCGTTTGTCTATATGTTGCCTGAACTGTTGAGCGTTTGTCTATATGTTGCTTGATCTGTTGAGCGTTTGTCTATATGTTGCCTGAACTGTTGAGCGTTTGTCTATATGTTGCTTGAGCTGTTGAGTGTCTGTCTATATGTTGCCTGAACTGTTGAGCGTTTGTCTATATGTTGCTTGAACTGTTGAGCGTTTGTCTATATGTTGCTTGAACTGTTGAGTGTTTGTCTATATGTTGCTTGAACTGTTGAGCGTTTGTCTATATGTTGCTTGAACTGTTGAGCGTTTGTCTATATGTTGCTTGAACTGTTGAGCGTTTGTCTATATGTTGCTTGAACTGTTGAGTGTTTGTCTATATGTTGCTTGAACTGTTGAGCGTTTGTCTATATGTTGCTTGAACTGTTGAGCGTTTGTCTACATGTTGCCTGTATACTGCTATCTAAACAGATGCGCTTTGCACAGTCCTCCTGGAGGCTCGATTGATTTAGAATAGAAGGATATGTATCTCTTGTCTGTTCCAGTCAGCCTCTACCGTGTGTTCATCAATAGGGTATAACCTCTGGAAGCTCTGATAAACTGAGCGATGGTATGGTAAGGTCAGGTGTGTTGGTCATAGTGTTGTATGTATGGAGGGGCAGTCAGCAGTTCAGTATCTAATGATTATGTACAGCGGAGTAAAATGAGAAATACTCCCAGTCCTTCACACAACAACTTTCTAAATGCTTTCAGGAAAAAGAGCCTGTCAATAACACAGAAAAGCCTGACACTCCACACACAGAACAATAGATCCCTCCTCCACGCTCCTTCCCCTCCCCTCAAATAACTTGTAAATAAGAAGATTTGCGGAGAATGCGAGCTACTTAGAGACAATGCGTGGCTAAGCGGATCAATGAGAGGCGCAGGGGAGAGTTAGTAGTTCACTATAAAATGGAGGTGATTGGCAGAACCAGTCTCTATTGAACGCCTAGCTAATGTGTTCAGATGATCTGTTTCCAGTTTAGCGCCATCGTTAGGAGGGGAGAATTGTTTGGACACGCACAGACACGCACAGACACGCACACACACGCACACACACACACACACACACACACACACACACACACACACACACACACACACACACACACACACACACACACACACACACACACACACACACACGAAGTGGGAGATATGAGTGATTATAAAAACCAACATGGCCATTTCACACCTGCCAGTCCATGAGCTCTCCAACTGTTCTCACTTGATAGGTTATGTGGCTCGGAGGTGTGAAGCAGACTGTCAAAAGAGGGGTTTTACAGAAACTATAATCCGGTAGGAGGTGAAATGAAATTCACTCCGCCACGCTGCAGGATGAGGTGCTGTTGTGGGAGGATTATTTAGAATATTTACTTGACAAAGAACATGATGGTATGATAGTGTGCTGATTTATCACTGTGATTCTGCTCTATATTATGATGTGTATGTACTGTAGCTAGCATGTTGTTTCAGGTCAACTAGCCTCATTGATTCAGCACATGGACCTCTGAATACTATTGTTGATGAGAGAGAGAAACAGAAAGAAGGGAAGAGAAAGAGAAAGAGATATACAGGTAACTAACTGCCAACATAAATTGTCTTACAGTTTCCCACAATTGTTTACACACGTTTGCTGAATCTTTGGCCCATTTCCCCAAAACTCTAAACACAAAACTACAAACACAATATGCAAAACTCTACAAATCTCTAGCAAAAACAAACACTGCCTTCAAAACTGTTTTATCTCTTTCCAAAATGTTTTTTTTTTTTTGCATCAAAAAGACATGCGTCATATGAATAGCTCTGTCTACCAACCAACAACACACTGATGTGCTCAACACAAAACCCTCCTATGAATATCCCAGCAGGAGGTTTATGCCTTTTGCATTTTCAGTGTTACACTGTAGCCGGTTGTAAAATATTGTTACAGTAATGTATACCTACTCAAATATTCATAAATAAACACACACAAATGCAATACAGTAACAAAAACATTGTTATTTATTTATCAAATGCTGTATATGTAAGACTTTCCATACCAAACAGGAGAAAACCAGGAAAAACATTCAGTAAGATAAAGGGTTTTCTGTACCAAAATACAAAATGAAAGTGGCTCATTCTTTCAAAACTCTAACAAAAAGACAAAAACACATGCAAAATGTAAGAAAAAAGACATTAGGCTGCATCCTGCCTCCTATTTTGTTCTGGCCACAGCACCTCATCTACATCACAAGCGATGTTCTATCTGGCTAAGCAGCAGTGAAAGAATCTTCCGGAGTGACTGATCCAGCCGCCGAAAGCCCCCAAATCAACTTCACCACATGCATCTTCCGTTGCCTGGAGAAGAGGCATGCGTGTGAAGGGATGACGGTCATACACCTTCCATCGCCATGCCGAAAAAAAACTATTCAATTGGGGTTAGGAATGGGAAATATGGTGGGAGGTAAAGAACCATAAATTGTGGGTGGTCGATGAACCAGTTGCGGACCAGAGCAGCCGGTGGAAACTCACGTTGTCCCAGATGACAACATACCTGGGCAGCTCTGGTCCACCCCTCTGCTTGGCTGGAATGAGGATGCCATGTAGTGTGTCCAGGAATGTGATTATAAGGGCGGTGTTGTAGGGACCAAGGTTGGCATGGTGATGAATTAGCCTTGCTGGCTAACGGCTGCGCACATGGTGATATTCCCTCCATGCTGTACAGGGACATTCACAATGGCACGGTGGCCAATAATGTCCCGTCCCCGTCCCCTTCTTTTGGCTAGGTTGAAGACAGTCTCATCAATGGTTTATATAAACGTGCTGAATTGCAGCGGCATCCAGCTCCAAGACTCTCTGAAACAGACAACAAGACAATATGTGACATAGACCTAGAGCAGTCAATATGGTGAGGCACAATACACGGGATTACAGTACTTTACAGTTTTTTACAATCTCTTACACACTAAAATTGGTATTTGAGGCACACTCAGTGAAATCATTAACTCATGAACCTAATCTTCAATCAATCAATCAATCAATCAATCAATCAATCAATCAATCAATCAATCAATCAATCAATCAATGAAATGTATTTATAAAGCCCCTCTTACATCAGCTATTGTCACAAAGTGCTGTACAGAAACCCAGCCTAAAACCCCAAACAGCAAGCAATGCAGGTGTAGAAAACTCCCTAGAAAGGCCAGAACCTAGGAAGAAACCTAGAGAGGAACCAGGCTTTGAGGGGTGGCCAGTCCTCTTCTGGCTGTTCCGGGTGGAGATTATAACAGAACATGGCCAAGATGTTCAAATGTTCATAGATGACCAGCAGGGTCAAATAATAATAATCACAGTGGTTGTAGAGGGTGCAACAGGTCAGCACCTCAGGAGTAAATGTCAGTTGGCTTTTCATAGCCGATCATTCAGAGTATCTCTACCGCTCCTGCTGTCTCTAGAGAGTTAAAAACAGCAGGTCTGGGACAGGTAGCACGTCTGGTGAACAGGTCAGGGTTCCATAGCTGCAGGCAGAACAGTTGAAACTGGAGCAACAGCACAACCAGGTGGACTGGGGACAGCAAGGAGTCATCAGGCCAGGTAGTCCTGAGCGATGGTCCTAGGGCTCAGGTCCTCCGAGAGAGAGAAAGAAAGAAAGAAAGAAGAGAAAGAAAGAAAGAAAGAGAGAAAAAGAGAGAGAGAATTAGAGTGAGCATACTTAAATTCACACAGGACACCGGATAAGACAGGAGAAATACTCCAGATATAACAGACTGACCCTAGTCCCCCCCGACACATAAACTATTGCAGCATAAATACTGGAGGCTGAGACAGGAGGGGTCGGGAGACACTGTGGCCCCGTCTAACAATACCCCCGGACAGGGCCAAACAGGCAGGATATAACCCCCCACTTTGCCAAAGCACAGCCCCCACACCACTAGAATGATATCTCCAACCACCAAACTACCATCCTGAGACAAGGCCGAGTATAACCCACGAAGATATCCCCCAAGGCACAACTCAAGGGGGGCGCCAACCCGGACAGGAAGATCATGTCAGTGACTCAACCCACTCAAGTGATGCACCCCTCCTAGGGATGACATGGAAGAGCACCAGTAAGCCAGTGACTCAGCCCCAGTAATAGGGTTTGAGGCAGAGAATCCCATTGGAGAGAGGGGAACTGCCAGCCAGAGACAGCAAGGGCAGTTCGTTGCTCCATTGCCTTTCCGTTCACCTTCACAGTCCTGGGCCAGACTACACTCAATCATAGGACCTACTGAAGAGATGAGTCTTCAATAAAGACTTAAAGGTTGAGACCGAGTCTGAGTCCCTCACATGGATAGGCAGACCATTGCATAAAAATGGAGCTCTATAGGAGGAAGCCCTGCCTCCAGCTGTTTGCTTAGAAATTGTAGGGACAATAAGGAGGCCTGCGTCTTGTGTCCGTAGCGTATGTGTAGGTATGTACGGCAGGACCAAATCGGAGAGATAGGTAGGAGCAAGCCCATGTAATGCTTTGTAGGTTAGCAGTAAAACCTTGAAATCAGCCCTAGCCTTAACAGGAAGCCAGTCTAGAGTGGCTAGCACTGGAGTAATGTGATCAAATTTTGGGGTTTTGGTCAAGATTCTAGCAGTCGCGTTTAGCACTAACTGAAGTTTATTTATTGCTTTATCCGGGTAGCCAGAAAGTAGAGCATTGCAGTAGTCTAACCTAGAAGTGACAAAAGCATGGATACATTTTTCTGCATCATTTCTGGACAGAAAGTTCCAGATTTTTGCAATGTTACAAATATGGAAAAAAGCTGTCCTTGAAACAGATATGTTCATCAAAAGAGAGATCAGGGTCCAGAGTAACGCCGAGGTCCTTCACAGTTTTATTTGAGACGACCATGTTTCATCAAAATGTACAGCTGTGTATCGTCTGCATAGCAGTGACAGTTAACATTATCTTTGGACAACCTTTACTCCAAACACAGAGACGGATACAAAGCTTTTCCTGCCCTCCATTTGGCAAATCTGACCATAATTCTATCCTCCTGATTCCTGCTTACAAGCTAAAATTAAAGCAGGAAGCACCAGTGACTAGATTAATAAGAAAGTGGTCAGATGAAGCAGATGCTAAGCTACAGGACTGTTTTGCTAGCACAGACTGGAATATGTTCAGGGATTCCTCCGATGGCATTGAGGAGCACATCACATCAGTCATTGGCTTCATCAATAAGCGCATTGATGACATCGTCCCCACAGTGACCACACGTACATACCCCAACCAGAAGCCATGGATTACAGGCAACATCCCCCACTGAGCTAAAGGCTAGAGCTGCCGCTTTCAAGGAGTGGGACTCTAACCCGGAAGCTTATAAGAAATCCCACTATGCCCTCCAACGAACCATCAAACAGGCAAAGCATCAATACAGGATTAAGATCGAATCGTACTACACCGGCTCTGACGCTCGTCGGATGTGACAGGGCTTGCAAACCATTACAGACTACAAACGGAAGCACAGCTGAGAGCTGCCCAGTGACATGAGCCTATCAGAATAGCTAAACTACTTCTGTGCTCGCTTCGAGGCAAATAACACTGAAACATGCATGAGAGCACCATCTGTTCTGGAAGACTGTGTGATCACTCTCTTCGCAGCTGATGTGAGTAAGACCTTTAAACAGGTCAACATTCACAAGGCCGCCGGGCCAGACGGATTACCAGGACGTGTACTGTGAGCATGCGCTGACCAATTGGCAAGTGTCTTCACTGACATTTTCAACCTCTCCCTGTCCGAGTCTGTAATACCAACATCCTTTACGCAGACCACCATAGTGCCTGTGCCCAAGAACACTAAGGTAACCTGCCTAAATGACTACCGACTCGTAGCACTCACGCCTGTAGCCATGAAGTGCTTCGATGGCTGGTCATGGCTCACATCAACACCATTATTCCAGAAACCCTAGACCCACTACAATTTGCATACTGCCCCAACAAATCCACAAATGATGCAACCTCTATTGCACTCCACACTGCCCTTTACCACCTGGACAAAAGGAACACCTATGTGAGAAAGCTATTCATTGACTACAGCTCATCGTTCAACACCATAGTACCCGCAAAGCTCATCACTAAGCTAAGGATCCTGGGACTAAACACCTCCCTCTTCAACTGGATCCGCCCCCAGGTGGTAAGGGTAGGTAACAACACATCGGCCACGCTGATCCTCAGCACAGGGGCCCCTCAAGGGTGCGGGCTCAGTCCCCTCCTGTACTCCCTTTTGACTCATGACTGCACGGCCAGGCACGACTCCAAAATGCTGTCCCAGGTGCCGCTCCAGAATCTTTGCCTGACAAGTTAAACTTAATTCTTCCGCTGCTCTATGTTTACTACATACTTCAGTCTGAGACTGCCATCATTTAAGTCATTTGTGGTGATGTCAAAATGAGGGGTGTTGAACAAACCAATTTCATCAGCGATTGGATCATCTCTAACCAATCAGAGTATCAAAGCCAATGACGAATTAGGGTTAAGGAATTTTCAAAAACACCGCTTTATCCATGTGTGTTCTGGCTCCGGCCCAACCCATTGGTTTCTGGGACCAATCAGATGGTCTAGAAATGATCGGAGAGGTACTCAGATCCAGACTCATTGTAGAGAAGAAATTAACATCCGTGGGTGTGGCGTAGCGTTTGGCCAGAGCAAGGAGTTTGGGTAGCCAGGCAACCAGAATCTCCCATAAGTGTTCATTTGGGTTGAGATCTGATTACTGACACACACACACACACACACACACACACACACACACACACACACACACACACACACACACACACACACGCACCCCTTTGAGACCACTCAAAATAATAGTAAACTGGGAATTTTTGTACATGATATTACGCATGATGGGATGTTAATTGCTTAAATAACTCAGGAACCACACCTGTGTGGAAGCACCTGCTTTCAATATACTTTGTATCCCTCATTTGCTCAAGTGGTTCCTTTATTTTGGCAGGTACCTGTTTATAGAGAGAGACATAAAGGGATAGCTGGAGTAAGAGGGAGAGAGGAGCGAAGAGCGGTTTCTCGGCTGTTTCTTCTCTCTCTCTCTCTCTCTCTTTGACCCGTCTGTCCACCATGGAGCTGACTGTCCATTTGTCTAGAATGACCCCTGACCTCCAGCACTCCTCTGAGGGGAACCACTAGTAACGCTGTGTGACTGCTCCCTTTGACCTTCTATAGTGGTAACAATATAAAGATACACATATATTAGATATGTATTAGATTTGATTGTGATAGTATCCACCTCAAAGTGAAATCCAACTTTTTGATTTATATACTATTCATACAGTATATTAGGTATACTCACAATTACACCATCTATGTTGAAGTTAGTTTAGGTAATTGTGAGTGCACTACCACCTTGTTTTTGCAATCAAATTAGAACATGACAGGATAAACTGATACATCAAATCAAATTGTATTTGTCACATACTCCGAATACAACTGGTGTAGACTTTACCGTGAAATGCTTGCTTACGAGCCCTTCCCAATGATTCAGATTTCGTACAGGGAGTACTAGTACCAGATCAATGTGCAGAGGTACGAGGTAATTGACGTAGATACATTTAAATGTGATGAGTTTGTGGCATATTTCAGAGATAAGATAGCAAACATTAAGCTTGGTATCAGTCAAGCAAGACCTGATGAGAAGTTTGATATGTTCCCTAGCCTACCACGTAAAGGCACTATGGAGTTATTTTCCCTGGTTGACACAGACATGCTCAGGAAAGTGACATCACAACTTCAGCCTTCTACCTGCCTTCTCAATCCTATCCTCACAACCTTCTTCAAAACTGTTTTTAATTGCATATCTGAAGAATTGCAAGCTATTGTTAATCACTCCCTGTTTACAAGCACTTTCCCCACTGCACTAAAAACTGCAGTGGGGAAAGTAATCTCGATTCTTCAGCTCTTAGCAATTTTCAGGCCAATCTCCAACCTTCCATTCTTAAGCAAAATTCTGTACCAACTGTGTTTTAGAAAAAATCCAATCTGGTTTTCGTGCCCACCACAGCATAGAGACAGCCTTAGTTAAAGTGGTAAATGATCTTAGAGCCAACACAGATGCCAAAGAGTTCTCTGTCCTACTCTTGGATATAAGTGCTGCGTTCAACACTGTTGACCATGCTGTCCTTCTGGACAGACTGGAGAGGTGGGTTGGCCTCTCTGGTCCAGTTCTAAGTTGGTTTAAGACCTATTTAACCTCTTGAGAGTTTTTTGTCACCCTTTGTGAACATAACTCAGAGAAAATAGATATATGTGGCATTCCACAAGGTTTGATTCTGGGCCAGGTATTGTTCAGTTTATATATACCCCTTGGCAGCGTTATCAGAAAGGACAACATTGATTTTCATTGCTACACAGACGATACACAACTTTACATTTCTGTGTCCTCAGAGAATTTTATCTCCACAGATTATACAACTGTATTAGTGATTTAAATACTTGGATGGCTCACAACTTCCTCCAGCTAAATCAACATAAGACCGAGGTACTTATTGTTGGAGTCAAAGTACAGAGAGAATCTGGCCGCAGATTTGAATTCACGGCCAGTAAAGATACAACACCAGGTAAAAAACCGAAGTGTCATTTTAGATTCAACCCAATTTCTAGTCACACATTAGGAATGTGACCAAAATAGCTTTTTACCACATGAGGAACATTGCCAAGGTGTGTCCGTTTCTATCTCAGGCTGATACAGAGAGACTCATTCATACTTTTATTACAAGCAGGCTTGACTACTGTAACACTCTTCTGTCTGGTTTATCCAACAAATCCATTGGTCAACTGCAAAACATACAGAATGCTGCAACGCACATTATACTGGTTTTAAAGTCTCTGCACTGGCTGCCTGTGAGTTTTAGAATTAATTTATGATTATTCTATTGGTTTTGAAATCCACAATTGTGCACCCCAATATATCAGACATACCTTTAAGTTATGTACCCAGTAGGTCCCTCAGGTCCTCTGGCACTGGCCTTTTAACTATCCTAAAGCCTAGGACCAAGATGCATGGAGAGGCATCTTTTAGTTATTATGCCCCCAGCCTCTGGAATAGCCTGCCAGAGAACCTGAGGGGGGCCGGAACATATTTAAAAGGGATCTTAAAACACACCTTTTTAGCTCTGCTTTTCCTTAGCGTGCTTTTCAGTCTTTCAGTTTTCAATTGTTATTCTTTTGTTTTTCCTGTCTGAAATGTGCTATATAAATAAAGCTTGATTTGATATGTATATGAAAGGGTAATGTGACTAGGCATCAGGATAGATAATAATAAGAGTAAAATAAAGAACAGAGTAGCAGCAGCTAATGATGAGTGTAAAAGTAGTGTGTGTGTGTGTGTGTGTAATATGTATGCATGTATGTTTGTGTTGTGTCGGTATACATGTGTGTGTGTGTGTGTATGTGGTGTATGGGTTTTGTGTGGGAGTGTCAATGTAGTGTGTGTGAGTGAGTGTGTATGTGGTGTGTATACAGTATGTAGTCTAGTGAGTGTGTATATGGTGTGTATGCAGTATATAGTCTAGTGAGTGTGTATATGATCGATATACAATATATAGTCTAGTGAGTGTTTATATGGTGTGTATACAGTATATAGTCTAGTGAGTGTTTATATGATGTGTATACAGTATATAGTCTAGTGAGTGTTTATATGGTGTGTATACAGTATATAGTCTAGTGAGTGTTTATATGGTGTGTATACAGTATGTAGTCTAGTGAGTGTTTATATGGTGTGTATACAGTATATAGTCTGAGTGTGTATATGATCTGTTTACAGTATAGTCTAGTGAGTGTGTATATGGTGTGTATGCAGTATATAGTCTAGTGAGTGTGTGTATATGATCGATATACAATATATAGTCTAGTGAGTGTGTATATGGTGTGTATACAGTATATAGTCTAGTGAGTGTTTATATGATGTGTATACAGTATATAGTCTAGTGAGTGTTTATATGGTGTGTATACAGTATATAGTCTAGTGAGTGTTTATATGGTGTGTATACAGTATATAGTCTAGTGAGTGTGTATATGGTGTGTATACAGTATATAGTCTAGTGAGTGTTTATATGGTGTGTATACAGTATATAGTCTAGTGAGTGTTTATATGGTGTGTATGCAGTATGTAGTCTAGTGAGTGTTTATATGGTGTGTATACAGTATATAGTCTAGTGAGTGTGTATATGATCTGTTTACAGTATATAGTCTAGTGAGTGTGTATATGGTGTGTATGCAGTATATAGTCTAGTGAGTGTGTATATGATCGATATACAATATATAGTCTAGTGAGTGTGTATATGGTGTGTATACAGTATATAGTCTAGTGAGTGTTTATATGATGTGTATACAGTATATAGTCTAGTGAGTGTTTATATGGTGTGTATACAGTATGTAGTCTAGTGAGTGTTTATATGGTGTGTATACAGTATGTAGTCTAGTGAATATGTATATGATCTGTATACAATATATAGTCTAGTGAGTGTGTATATGGTGTGTATAATGTACAGTATATAGTCTAGTGAGTGTGTATATGGTGTGTATGCAGTATATAGTCTAGTGAGTGCTTATATGGTGTGTATACAATATATAGTCTAGTGAGTGTGTATATGGTGTGTATACAGTATATAGTCTAGTGAGTGTGTATATGGTGTGTATGCAGTATATAGTCTAGTGAGTGTGTATATGGTGTGTATACAGTATATAGTCTAGTGAGTGTGTATATGCTGTGTATACAGTATATAGTCTAGTGAGTGTGTATATGGTGTGTATACAGTATATAGTCTAGTGAGTGTGTATATGGTGTGTATACAGTATATAGTCTAGTGAGTGTGCGTAGGGTCCGTGCAAGATAGACTCAGTGCAGGTAGTTTGGGTACCATTAGTGAACTATTTAGCAGTCTGACTATTTAGCAGTCTTATGGCTTAGGGGTAAAAGCTGTTTCTGAGCCTGTTGGTCAGAGAGATGATGCTCCGGTACCGTTTTCAGGACGGTAGCAGAGTGAACAGTCTATGGCTTGGGTGGCTGGAGTCTTTGGAAAATGCTCAGGACTACACTGCCTGATATAGAGGTCCTGGATGGCATATGATATATGTTTACAATAACTTTCCAGAGGCATGTATGGCCAGGGGACCCACACATACCCCGGCTTTAATTAGTACACAGACAGAGATGTACATCTTCATATTAGAGGTCAGCTTCACAGGGCTAGTAAGGAAGATATCATATCAATTACAGGCTTACTGCTGGTGTACTGTTGGCTGAACTGAGTTTGACCTCAGTTAAAAGAAGCTAATAATACCTGATGGAACCATCAAATAGAGAGACTGATATATTTTAAAGCGGAGATCTTGCTGTGTTTCTATGTGGTTATGGGTGTGATACGTTTTTTTTATGTCAAGTTTTAGAATGTTTTCAGAAATCAGTGCTTAACTCCAGCGTTGGGATTGCTTCTGCTGGAACTATCAGGAATCAAAGTAAGACCCAGATGCAGACTGTCGAAGTAACAATGTTTAATGTTCCAACAGGGGCTTAGCAGAAGACAGGTCAGGGCAGGCAGAGGTCAGTAATTCAGAGGGAGGCAGAGGTACAGGTCGGCGGGAAGGCTCAGGGTCGGGGGCAGGCAGTGGTCAAGACTGAGAGGAATAGCAAAAGAGAATAGAAGCAGGAGAATGGGAAAACACGCTGGTAGACTTGAAAAACATACAAGACGAACTGGCACAGAGAGACAGGAAACACAGGGATAAATACACTGGGGAAAATAAGCGACACCTGGAGGGGGTGGAAACAATCACAAGACAGGTGAAACAGATCAGGGCGTGACAGGAATGGACGTTTTAAGTGTTTATTTACTAAATGTAATGGCAAGAGTGGCTTGCTTTTCTCTGCTTTCCTCCATATAAATGTAGTTTATATATTGTGCCATCAGAACTTCTCGCACCAATAACTGCTTGGGAAGATGGGTCCTCGGGTCAAAAATGGTGTATAAAAATCAATTTTAAATCAATGGAATGTCTTAATGGTGTGATAACTTAACTGTAGCTCACACCGTCAGTGGCAAGTATAATGCATCCTATGCTAGTCAAAGGAGAGGGGTGTTTTATGACATTGAGATGTGGGCATCAGTAAAGCATTTATCTGTTGCCAAAGGAGCAACATTTAACCAACGTTGTCGCCGTTAAATCACAGACTGCAGCCACGGCTGGTGATAAACCTGAGGGGCAGAGGAGAGCTATAAGGAACGATATCACACAGACACGCACGCACGCACACACACACACACCCCACCACACACACACACACACACACACACACACACACACACACACACACACACACACACACACACACACACACACGAGTGACACAGTGGTCTAAGAAACTGCTTCTCAGTGCAAGAGGCATCACTGCAGTACCTGATTCGAATCCAGGCTGCATCACATCAGGCTGTGATTGGGAGTCCCATAGGGCTGCGCACAATTGGCCCGGCATCGTCCGGGTTTGGCCGGGGTAGGCCATCATTGTAAATAACAATTTGTTCTTCATTTACTTGCCTAGTTAAATAAAGGTTACATTTAAAAAAACACTCAAAGAGCTCTCTTCCCATCAGAAAGTCTAGGTGATGAGAGGCTTACAGAGCGTCAGAGATGACCTTGGCATGACCTGAGGGAACTAGAGTTCTGCGCCTCTAAGCATGTTGCCTAACACCGTACCCAAACCGTCTATGCGCAAATTGATTTTGTCCCCCCACAACAAATGTGATCACGACATGCAGGTTGAAATATCAAAACAAACTCTGAACCAATTATATTAATTTGGGGACAGGTCGAAAAGCTTTAAACATTTATGGCAATTTAGCTAGCTAGCTTGCAGTTGCTAGCTGATTTGTCCTATTTAGCTAGCTTGCTGTTTCTAGCTAATTTGTCCTGGGATTTAAACGTTGAGTTGTTATTTTCCCTGAAATGCACAAGGTCCGCTACTCTGACAATTAATCCACATATAAAACGGTCAACCGCATTGTTTCGAGTCATCTCTCCTTCTTCCAGGCTTTTTCTTCTTTGGACTTTAAATGGCGATTGGCATCTGACTTTAATAGTTACCACGATGACCGACCGAACTCAGATCATCTTTCAATCACCCATGTGGGTGTAACCAATGAGGAGATGGCACGTGGGTATCTGCTTCTATAAACGAATGAGGAGATGAGAGAGGCAGGATTTGCACAGCGTTCAGCATCACAAATAGAACTGACTTCTATTTTAGCGCTTGGCGCGTGAGCAGTGTGAGTGCAATAATTGAATAACGTATGTTTAAATTTATTTTGCAACACTCGCGCACGTGACGCAAGCAGTGTGGTCAGCATGTAAGTGTTTTAAACGTTACACCATCATTTAATATGGGAGCCAGTGGGACAGGGGTCAAGGTCAAATCATGCAAGGAAGTGTTTTTAATGAGAAAGAAAGTTGCCACAGGGGGTGCCAATGGGTGGAAGCTTGACATTTTGACAGGCATCAATGTTGAACATTATTGATTTCATTTCCTCGTAGGCCTTTCATATTTTATACTAATTAAATCTGTGTGGCTTGTAGGACTGGGAACTGGGATAGGATGGACATTTTTATGATTTATGATTGAAGGAAGACACTACAGATTTGTGTGTTTCCTGTCTGATAGGTCTTTTTGTGGAGGACGACATAGTATGCTGTAATGTTGCTTGGTTGGCTGTAGGCTAAATCTCATTATTTCGTCCTTCATTGAGGACATTTCAACTAGATCATATGAAATTGACACCATAGCTGTGTCTGAAAATATAACCCTCCAATGGCTGCATTTCCTGTTCATGTCCTGGTTTAAAGACCACCTCCTGCTCAGGTGTTCTTCTTCTCTCCTTACCTAGTCATTACTGCAACAGTCTGACAGTATTACAATCACTACTACTTCCCCATGTTGTAATCCTATCCTGCTTGTTTTTTTTATGTATGAACTAACATCGGTTGGATTAAGTTACATTATAGCTGGTAGCTATCATTTTTCTCTAGGACCTTTCATGCCACAAGGGATTTCCAGAGGTGTGGTGTGTTTTGACTGAGGAGGAAGGCAAATTAATAATCACTTTCTCTGCACCTGCACCTGCAGCCTTCCATGCAGCCTCCTCCTCTCTTCTCCTCTCCCCCGGAAGAGGTGACAGGGTTTTTCCACCTCCATGCTTTTACATTAGAAGATATGTGGATAAGCAAATATTAAGGCACAAACACCTACCTGCCTAAATTCTTCCGTCACAGTGTGTCTTTGATTAATTAAATGTCCTATATCTTATTTACTAAAAATGAATGGCATCCCCGGTTATCTCCTGCACATTATAACCAGAGAGGCTGCTTCTTCTTCTCCTCTTTACTTAAACATTCTCAAAATGGCCCCTGTGTTTACCCTTCATTGCTAGATATTTTCTGCCTCTTGGATTCTCTCTTTGCTGTGTGTATATATAATCTTCCTCCTCTCAACGCTAGGCTAGCTATCTTAAAATCACCCTGCATTTTTTTCAAAGGGTTGTAAAATGAATTTAAAAAATATTTCTGTGAGTTAATTAACTTTATTTGCCTTAGTTCTGCCAGTCCGAATTATCAGCTCCCTCAAATAGAGTTTAGCAGTGGCAGCTTTGTGGGTATTACACTGTGTCCTGGCCCACAACCAGCAGACTCCCAGTAAATATATTTAAATCAGCGCTAAGCTGCTTAAAATATTCATGTTTCACTCTCAGCTAGTTTATAGAAATGTGAAACTGTCGCCCACTCGCAAATCAGTTACACTGTTAAAAGTATATAATTTTAAGTTTCAGGAACAAAAAAAAGGGAAGAGAGAGAGAGAGAGTAGCAGGGATGCATCAAACCCATGTGTGTATGCGTGTATGTGTGTGTCCACAGGGTTACACACAGAAACGGGGGGAGGAGAGTGGGATGGCGCGTTCCTCTCAGGCCTGTGACGCTGCGATGCGTGAAGCAATTTAATGTGCCTCATGAAGTGATTATTCTAAAAGCCCCTCTCTTCCTTTCCGCATCCCTCTATGGCTCCATCCCTCTTTGGGGTTGAAAAGTAAGATATCTGGTGTTAGTTTTGCCAAATAGCAAATAAGGAATATACATATCACTGTTATTAGCATTGCCCACAGCTTCAGAGAAAGGCCCTACGGTACTGTACTGTACAGAGCATAGGTTGTGTTCAGTAGAGCTGAGGACTTAGCCTGGTCTCATAGACTAGATGTAACATAGTAAACATGAATCCAAGACACTCATATTAGTATGATATGGTATGTTTGGTGTGGTTACATAAGACAAATGGTTACTTAAGGCAAAATGAAAGTAGGGTGGGTGGGTGTTTGGTTGGTTGGTTGGTTGGTGTGGATAGGTGGGTGTATAATGTGAATGTCTAGCAACCCAAAGGTTGCAAGTTCAAATCTCAAATCTCAGACAACATTAGCATTTTAGCTATTTAGCAACTTTTCAACTATATACTTACTACTGTTTAGCTACTTTGCAACTACTTAGTGTAACAGTGTAGGTTCCGTCACTCTCTTCGCCCCAACCTGGGCTCAAACCAGGGACCCTTGCACACATCAACAACTGACACCCCACGAAGCATCGTTACCCATCGCGCCACAAAAGCCGCAGCCCTTGCAACGCAAGGGGAAACCCTACTTCAAGTCTCAGAGCGAGTGACGTCACTGATTGAAATGCTATTAGCGCGCACCACCGCTAACTAACTAGCCATTTCACATCGGTTACATTAGCATGTTAGCTAACCCTTCCCCTAACCCTAACCTTAACCTTTTTAGCTAACCCTTCCCCTAACCCTAACCTTAACCCTTTAACCTAACTCCTAAACTTAATCCTAACCTTAACCCAGCTAGCTAACTTTATCCACCAAGCTAGAATTCATAACATATCCTACATTTTGTTAATCTGTAATATTTAGTACATTTTGCAAATTCATAACATATTGTACGTTTTGCAAATTCGTAACATACATATCATACAAAATGGTTGATGGACATCCAAAACTTAATACATACTATACGAAACGTAACATGTCATACTAAATGGAGTGTCTCGGATTGACTTACAGAATAATACGAAATGCTCGGCGACCAGCACTCCATAGCAAAACACTTTTCCTTTTCTTTTGGGGAAATTAAAATCTGTGTTCTAATTGTACAATTTCACTCCATTTCAGAACATTATTGCTAGGGAACATGACCAGGGTTTAGTTTAACTGCAGATGGGTCTGGAGAGTGAGAGCCCTACAGTACTGTGCAGCTTCACATGGTTGACTTTCGCTGAGTGGATGAGGATGGGGGTAGGTAGCTCCAGGCAGAAGTGCTGACTGACGGTAGGTAGGGGTTTGGAGGTGACTGGTGGGACAGTGGTGACGATGCGGTTATGGTGGAGGGGACACATCAGAGGTGACACTGAGGTAGACAACATGACTGTGTGAAGTAGAGGTGTTGCCTTTCTCAGATGATTCCATAGTTCGATATTTGAGTCGGACACTGAGTCTCTGTCCTTGTCCTTGACTGTCTGTATTGCATGCTTGTTGTGTCCCAGGTCCTATCATTGTATTCCATGTCTCGTCATAGCATCCTGAGTGTCTTCCTGGATTTTGTTCAGTAGGCACGAACGATAAAACACTCCAAAATGGATTGAAAATAGGGAGGCACAGTTGAAGTCGGAAGTTTACAAACACTTATGTTGGAGTAATTAAAACTCGTTTTTCAACCACTCCACAAATTTCTTGTAAACTAATTTTAGTTTTGGCAAGTCGGTTAGGACATCTACTTTGTGCATGACACAAGAAATTTTTCCAACAATTGTTTACAGACAGATTATTTCACTTATAATTCACTGTTTCACAATTCCAGTTGACAATTCCAGAAAATGATGTCATGGCTTTAGAAGCTTCTGATAGGCTAATTGACATCATTTGAGTCAATTGGAGGTGTACCTGTGGATGTATTTCAAGACCTACCTTCAAACTCAGTGCCTCTTTACTTGACATCATGGGAAAATCAAAAGAAATCAGCCAAGACCTCAGAACAAAATAGTGGACCTCCACAAGTCTGGTTCATCCTTGGGAGCAATTTCCAAACGCCTGAAGGTACCACGTTCATCTGTACAAACAATAGTATGCAAGTATAAACACCATAGGACCACGCAGCCATCATACCGCTCAGGAAGGAGACGCGTTCTGTCTCCTAGAGATGAACGTACTTTGGTGCAAAAAGTGCAAATCAATCCCAGAACAACAGCAGAGGACCTTGTGAAGATGCTGGAGGAAGCAGGTACAAAACTATCTATATCCACAGTAAAAATAGTCCTATATCGACATACCCTGAAAGGCCACTCAGCAAGGAAGAAGCCACTGCTCCAAAACCGCCATAAAAAAGCCAGACTATGGTTTGCAACTGCACATGGGGACAAAGATCGTACTTTTTGGAGAAATGTCCTCTGGTCTGATGAACCAAAAATATAACTGTTTGGCCATAATGACCATTGTTATGTTTGGAGGAAAAAGGGGGAGGCTTGCAAGCCAAAGAACACCATCCCAACCGTGAAGCACAGCAGCATCATGTTGTGTGGGTGCTTTGCTGCAGGAGGGACTGGTGCACTTCACAAGATAGATTGTATCATGAGGCAGGAAAATTATGTGGATATATTGAAGCAACATCTAAGGAAATCAGTCAGGAAGTTAAAGCTTGGTCGCAAATGGGTCTTCCAAATGGACAATGACCCCAAAGCATTCTTCTAAAGTTGTGGCAAAATGGCTTAAGGACAACAAAGTCAAGGTATTGGAGTGGCCATCACAAAGCCCTGACCTCAATCCTATAGAAAATGTGTGGGCAGAACTGAAAAAGTGTGTGTGAGCAAGGAGGCCTACAAACCTGACTCAGTTACACTAGCTCTGTCAGGAGGAATGGGCCAAAATTCACCCAACTTATTGTGGAAAGCTTATGGAAGGCTACCCGATACGTTTGACCCAAGTTAAACAATTTAAAGGCTACCAAATACTAATTGAGTGTATGTAAACTTCTGACCCACTGGGAATGTGATGAAAGAAATAAAAGCGGAAATAAATAATTATCTCTACAATTATTCTGACATTTCACATTCTTAAAATAAAGTGGTGATCCTAACTGACCTAAGACAGAGAATTTTTACTAGGATTAATAGTCAGGAATTGTGAAAAACTGAGTTTAAATGAATTTGGCTCAGGTGTATGTAAACTTCCGACTTCAACTGTACTAGATGAACTTGTCCAATAAGAAGTCAAATTTTCCATTGCAAAACATTTTATCCTGTATGTTTCTGTGTTTCAGGCATTTTGCTGGCTGAGGATAATTAGGCTGTCATATAGCTTCTTGCTAGCCTGGTCCCAGATCTGTTTGTGCTGTCTAACCAACTCATCGTCATTGGCTGTTCTGATCTAGAACTAGGCTAGCTTCTGGTAGGGTCTCAGCCAGATGTCTCTATTCTCTGTCTCAGGCTGTGGGACATATGATGCCGGGAGGAGACAGACAGCATGCTTCTTGGGATGCAGAGCCCCACTCATTGAGAATGGCAGAGACGTTATTCTGAGTCAATAACTCATTTTGGGGGTTCTGAATTTGAATGATCTTGCTGAGGGGAAGGTAGACTCTAGCCTGTATCTCGATTCCAGCCGCTGGTCTTAACAAAAAACTGGAATAATAGTCTGCTCGGAGAATCGATGCTCGGAATGGAGGGCCCACAGGGACAAATACCAGGATCCTATTTTGATCGCACACAAATATGCACAAACACATACATGCGCACACATACATGCATGGGACACAGACACAGACACACACATACACTTATTTGTGTGAATTTCCGCTGATACGCAGCAAATCCAATTCTGAAATGTCATTTTCAAATTTCAGGGCCATTTAGATTGGGTCGTGTGTTGAGACTGATGGCTGGCTCCATCCACTCTCCGGGAAACAAATTATATGTCAATATGTCCTCAGTGACTGCGACTTTCTTTTATTAGCAAGTAGTTGTATTGAAGTGTCATCCACATTATGGAGTGGCTTTAGTGACAGTGTGTGTATCTTTGTGTGTGTGTCTTTGTGTGTGTGTGTGTGGTGCGTGCGTGCGTGTTTGTATCTCTTGCCCTCCTCTATATGAGTGTTCTCTGGGCTAATTCAGTAGCATGGTGGAAGTAAACCTGTTTTTATCACTGCTGACACAACAAGAGAGAGGGACTGAGTGAGTGGAGGAAGAGGAGAGCAGGTGTCGGAGAGAGATAGATAGATGAGGAGTGTGTATATATAACTCTCCCTAAGTCCCCTCTACGGTCCCCGGATCAGCTCCATGCTCTCAGTGATATGATATACAGTGCCTTCGGAAAGTATTCATACCCCTTGACTTTTTCCACATTTTGTTGTGTTACAGCTTGAATTGAAAATGTATTATATTGAGATTTTGTGTCACTGGCCTACACACAATACCCCATAATGTCAAAGTGGAATTATGTTTTTAGAAATGTTAGAAATTAATTAAAAATGAAAAGCTGAATTGTCTTGAGTCAATTAGTATTCAATCTCTTTGTTATGGCAAGCCTAAATAAGTTCAGGAGTAAGAATTTGCTTAAGTCACGTAATAAGTTGCATGGACGCACTCTGTGTGCAATAATAATGTTTAACATGATTTTTGAATGACTACCTCATCTCTGTACCTACATATACAATTATCTGTAAGGTCCGTCAATCAGGCAGTGAATTTCATACACAGATACAACCACAAAGACCAGGGAGGTTTTCAAATGCCTCACAAAGAAGGGCACCTATTGGTAGATGGGTATAAATACAAAAAGCAGACATTGAATATTCCTTTGAACATGTTGACGTTATTAATTCAACACTTTAGATGGTGTATCAATACACCCAGTCACTACAAATATACAGCCATCCTTCATAAGTCAGTTGCCAGAGAGGAAGGAAACCGTTCAGGGATTTCACCATGAGGCCAATGGTGACTTTAAAACAGCTACAGAGTTTAATGGCTGTGACTGGAGAAAACTGAGGATGGATCAACAGCACTGAATTTACTCCACAATACTAACCTACATAACAGAGTGAAAAGAAGGAAGCCTTCACAGAATCATTTTTTTTCCAAAACATGCATCCTGTTTGCAATAACGCACTGAAGTAAAACTGCTAAAAATGTGGCAAAGAAATTAACTTTATCTCCTGAAGACAAAGCGTTATGTTTGGGGAAAATCCAACACAACACATCACTGAGTACAACTCTTCATATTTTCAAGCATGGTGGTGGCTGCATTGTGTTATGGGTATGCTTTTCATCGGCAAGATCTAGGGATTTCTGTTTTTTGAGGGAATAAAAATAAATCAGAATAGAGCTAAGCACAGGCAAAATCCTACAGGAAAACCTGGTTCAGTCTGCTTTCCAACAGACACTTGGAGATAGTCACATTTCAGCAGAACAATAATCTAAAAGACAAGGCCAAATTCACACTGGAGTTTCTTACCAAGACGACCTTGAATGTTCCTGAGCGGCCTAGTTACAGTTTTGACTGAAAATCTATGGCAAGACTTGAAAATGTCTGTCTATGTAACGGCTGTCATATAGAGGGGACCAAAGCGCAGCGTGTTGAGTGCTCATTATGATATTTATTAACTTATAAAACACTTAAGACAAAATAACAAATGGAAACCGATCAACTTACAGTTCTGTCAGGTACAGAGACTAAACAGAATGCAACTGCCCACAAACACAGGTGGAAAAAAACTTATACTTAAATATGATCTCCAATTAGAGGCAACAAGGACCAGCTGCCTCCAATTGGAGATCAACCCCAAAAACAACAACATAGAAACAGAAAACTAGAATTAAACATAGAAATAGAAAACATAGAAAACCACCCAAAACCACCCCCTGTCACACCCTGACCTACTCTACTATAGAAAATGACATCTTACAAGGGTCAGGACGTGACAGTACCCCCCCCAAAGGTGCACTCCGAATGCAACTAACAAAACCAAAAAAAAAAACACAAAACAAAAAGGGAGGGTAGGGAGGGTGACAATTGTCTATGGCTGCTCAAATGCAGTCCACATAACCTCCAGCAGAGGAGGCGGCTCCGGTTCGGGGCTTAACCCCTGCTCCACCTGCTGATCCTTCTGCTTTAGTACCACCGGACCGTGGATCGTCGTCGGAGGTTCTGGGCTGCAGGCCGCCGCTGGAGGTTCTGGGCTGCAGGCCATCTCAGGAGGTTCTGGGCTGCAGGCCGTCTCAGGAGGTTCTGGGCTGCAGGCCGTCTCAGGAGGTTCTGGGCTGCAGGCCGTCTCAGGAGGCTCTGGACTGGGGATGCGCACTGGAGGTCTGATGCGTGGGACCAGTACAGGTGGCACCGGGCTGATGACATGCACCTCAAGGCGAGTGCGGAGAGGAGGCACAGGATGTACTGGGCTGTGGAAGCGTACTGGAGGGAGAGTGCGAGGAGCAGGCACAGGACGTACTTGACTGAGGAGCGTCGCCGGAGGCTCCGGACTGTGGAGCGTCGCCGGAGGCTCCGGACTGGGGAGCGTTGCCGGAGGCTCCGGACTGAGGAGCGTCGTCGGAGGCTCCGGACTGAGGAGCGTCGTCGGAGGCTCCGGACTGGGGAGCGTCGCCGGAGGTTCCGGACTGAGGAGTGTCGCCGGAGGCTCCCGACTGAGGAGCATCGCCGGAGGCTCCGGACTGGAGAGCGTCGTTGTAGGTTCCGGACTAGGGACCGTTGCTGCAAGCTCCTTGCCATGGATCATCAATACAGGTTCTGCGCCATGGATCATCACTGGAGGCTTTGTGCCATGGATCATCTCTACAGGCTCCGGGCCATGGATCATCCCTACAGGCTTCTTGCCATGGATTATCCCTACAGGCTCCAGGCCATGGATTACCTCTGGAGGCTTCGTGCCATGGAACATCCCTACAGGCTCCGGGCCATGGATCATCACTGGAGGCTTCGTGCCATGGATCATCTCTACAGGCTTCGGACCATAGATTATCACTGGAGGCTTTACTCGTGGAGCTGGAACAGGTCTCACCGGACTGGAGAGACGCACTGAGGACCGGGTGCTCAGAGCAGGCACCGGCCGTACTGGGCTATGGAGGCGCACTGGAGGGAGAGTGCGAGGAGCAGGCACAGGACGTACTGGGCTATGGAGGCGCACTGGAGGGAGAGTGCGAGGAACAGGCACAGGACGTACTGGGCTATGGAGGCGCACTGGAGGGAGAGTGCGAGGAGCAGGCACAGGACGTACTGGGCTATGGAGGCGTACTGGGCTATGGAGGCGCACTGGAGGGAGAGTGCGAGAGGCAGGCACATGCTCACCACAATAAGCACTGGGAGTTGGCTCAAGTCTCACCCCTGGCCCAGCCAAACTACCCGTGTGCCCCCCCCAAAAAATGTTGGGGGCTGCCTCTCATTCTTCCCCGGTAGGCTACGATACATGTCTATTACCTGGCCCCAAGTCCAGTTTCTCCTTTCGGTCCACTTCTTCATCGACCAGGTATCCATCTCTGCCCGGGCACGCCGCTTTATCCAATCGTGGTGGGTAGTTCTGTAACGTGCGTTGTATAAAGGGCACCAAGGCGCAGCGTGTTGAGTGCTCATCTTTACTTTTAATGAAAACACTTAAACAAAGAAAACAAAACAACAGCCAACAGTTCTGTCAGGTTATACTAACAAACCAGAAAACAACTACACACACAAACCAAGGGAAAAAGGCTGCCTAAGTATGGCTTCTAATCAGAGACAACGATAGATAGCTGCCTCTGATTGGAAACCATACCCAGCCAAAACATAGAAAACAAACACATAGAATACCAACCCCCTATCACACCCTGACCTAACTAAACAGATAAAAACAGCTCTCTTAGGTCAGAGCGTGACAATCTAGCAATGATCAACAAACAACTTGACAGAGCTTGAAGAATTTTTTAAAGAATAATGTGCAAATATTGTATAATCCAGGTGTGCAAAGATCTTAGAGACTTACCCAGAAAGACTCACAGCTGAAAGCCCTGCCAAAGGGAATTCTATCATGTATTTACTCTTAGGTGCGAATACTTACTGTATGTAAATTAGATATTTCTGTATTTAATTTTCAATAAATTTGCAAACATTTCTAAAAACATGTTTTCACTGTCATTGTGGAATATTGTGTGTAGATGGGTGAGAAAAAAAATCAATTGAATCCATTTTGAATTCAGCAAAATGTGAAATAAGTCAAGGCGCATCTTTTCCTGCTGACCTAAGCCTTTCCCTATTTGCTAGGCCCATCAAGGACTGTGTTCAATTGGTGGAAAACATTTTGAACCAACATTGTGAAACATAAGACACAGTACTACTTGAACTTGTCCAGTAACACCGTAGATGTTATTTTTCCATTTCAAAGCGTTTTACTACTAAACACATCCCAGGATCCCAGTGTGACAAGGTCATTCTGAGTGCGTGACAGAGGTTTGCAGGGCCAGCTGAGCATTCTGTAAACCAGTGCCTCTGGGGTGTGGTGCTGTACCTGCAGGTCAGAGAGAGGAGGGGCTGGGGGGGTAGAGTTTGGTTGTGTCTGGGTGTGTGTCTCCATAGAGACTTAGTAGTGTTGAGTCAACAGGAGTTAAAGAGGTTCTGCTCTTCTCACTGCATCATGACTTGACTTTCTTGACTTATTTGTTTTGGCTTCTAGTGGCGCAAAGAGCCTGATTGCACTCTGAAGGTCACCAATGATCTCCTGTTATATAAAACAACTTCAATCCCCTGCACTTAGGGAAATACTGTCTGTATGCCCCACATGCATATCCTTACTGCTAACTTATACACTATTCATCATCTGCCTCAGTGGTTGCATCCTAAAGAATCCTAAGGAGAGAAGATGTGGTGTGTCTTTGAGGAGAAGTTCTCTGTTCTGTGAAGCTATCAGAGGAAGTGAGTTGCACCCGGCTGGCTGCTGACTGGAGAAGAAAGAAATAAAGACAGACTTCAGGCGTTTCCTGGAAGTGCTGTGCCATCACAAAGAACAGGATCACTGAATTCAACGTGTGTGTGTGCTCAGATGTTTTATCTGCACACACTGTGTGTGTGTGTGTGTGTGTGTGTGTGTGTGTGTGTGTGTGTGTGTGTGTGTGTGTGTGTGTGTGTGAGTGCAGATGTTTTATCTACATCGTGAGTCTGTGTGTTTAGTGTGTGAGTTTGTTTTTCTCTGCACCAGACTTGTTGGGTCCTCCTTAGCTCAGAACCTCTATCTGCTCTCACTGGAGAATTCTATCAGACACAAATATTCCCAACGCAACATGACTCCTCTCCCATTTTGAGCTGTGGCTAAGGTTGGAGTTATGTGTGTGCGCATGTGTTTTTGCGTGTTTGAATGCGTGTATGCGCGTGTATGCTTATGTGTGTCTCTCTCTCGGTGTGTATTGGTGTGTGTGTTTGTGTGAGAGCGAGAGAGAGAGTGTGTGTGTGTGTGTGTGTGTGTGTGTGTGTGTGTGTGTGTGTGTGTGTGTGTGTGTGTGTGTGTGTGTGTGGACTGCTGGGCTTACCATACGGGAGGAGGAAGTGCTCTGATTTCCCTAGACATCATGGTCAGGCTTCAACGCTTCAGGACAGCAGTCTTCTACCAATCAATGGAGTGTGGGAAGGAAGGATAGAAAGGGAGATGTAAAGAGAGGGAGAGAGAGAGAGAGAGAGAGAGAGAGAGAGAGAGAGAGAGAGATGGACAGAGAGACAGACAGACAGGCCAGAGTAGAGTGAGAGAACAAATGTAGGAAAAGAAAGTGAGAAAGCAACAGTGTAAAAATAGAGAAGGAAGAGAATGCAGAAGGAGAGAGGAAGAGAGAAGGGTGGAGGTCAGAGAAGATATGAACAGACTGGGAGAGACAGAGACGATTGAGGAACTTAATAAATAATGTTTTGTAAAAATAAAAACATGAGTGTAAAGTCAGTGAGACCATGGGCCCCTACAGTATTAGCTGCCTTGTTACTCTGTTACTCTCCTCTCATCTAGCCAACTCAACACAACCTACCAGGGAGTCCTGGACACTGCACTGTACACTACAGCACTACCAATGGGATGATGCAGAGAGTTTATGTGTGGGTGTGTGTGTCTCTCTGTGTGTGTGTGTGTGTGTGTGTGTGTGTGTGTGTGTGTGTGTGTGTGTGTGTGTGTGTGTGTGTGTAAACACGTGTGTGCTACTGTAACTGTAACTGCCACATCGGGACGTGTGTTTAGGTCAAAGCCATCCATTCAGTTAGCCATTAGGAGATTGAGTCTCAGTCATAGCACCATGGGGCTAGAGAAGACTGAGTCTCAGTCATAGTGCAATGGGGCTAGAGAAGACTGAGTCTCAGTCATAGTGCCATGGGGCTAGAGAAGACTGAGTCTCAGTCATAGTGCCATGGGGCTAGAGAAGACTGAGTCTCTGTCATAGTGCCATGGGGCTAGAGAAGACTGAGTCTCAGTCATAGTACCATGGGGCTAGAGAAGACTGAGTCTCAGTCATAGTGCCATGGGGCTAGAGAAGACTGAGTCTCAGTCATAGTACCATGGGGCTAGAGAAGACTGAGTCGCAGTCATAGTGCCATGGGGCTGGAGAAGACTGAGTCGGTCATAGTGCCATGGGGCTAGAGAAGACTGAGTCTCAGTCATAGTGCCATGGGGCTGGAGAAGACTTAGTCTGTCATAGTGCCATGGGGCTGGAGAAGACTGAGTCTGTCATAGTGCCATGGGGCTAGAGAAGACTGAGTCTCAGTCATAGTACAATGGGGCTAGAGAAGACTGAGTCTCAGTCATAGTGCCATGGGGCTGGAGAAGACTGAGTCTCAGTCATAGTACCATGGGGCTGGAGAAGACTGAGTCTCTGTCATAGTGCCATGGGGCTAGAGAAGACTGAGTCTCAGTCATAGTGCCATGGGGCTGGAGAAGACTGAGTCTGTCATAGTGCCATGGGGCTGGAGAAGACTGAGTCTGTCATAGTGCCATGGGGCTAGAGAAGACTGAGTCTCAGTCATAGTACAATGGGGCTAGAGAAGACTGAGTCTCAGTCATAGTGCCATGGGGCTGGAGAAGACTGAGTCTCAGTCATAGTACCATGGGGCTGGAGAAGACTGAGTCTCTGTCATAGTGCCATGGGGCTAGAGAAGACTGAGTCTCAGTCATAGTACCATGGGGCTGGAGAAGACTGAGTCTGTCATAGTGCCATGGGGCTAGAGAAGACTGAGTCTCAGTCATAGTGCCATGGGGCTGGAGAAGACTGAGTCTCAGTCATAGTGCCATGGGGCTGGAGAAGACTGAGTCTCAGTCATAGTACCATGGGGCTGGAGAAGACTGAGTCTCAGTCATAGTGCCATGGGGCTAGAGAAGACTGAGTCTCAGTCATAGTACCATGGGGCTAGAGAAGACTGAGTCGCAGTCATAGTGCCATGGGGCTGGAGAAGACTGAGTCTGTCATAGTGCCATGGGGCTAGAGAAGACTGAGTCTCAGTCATAGTGCCATGGGGCTGGAGAAGACTGAGTCTCAGTCATAGTGCCATGGGGCTGGAGAAGACTGAGTCTCAGTCATAGTACCATGGGGCTGGAGAAGACTGAGTCTCAGTCATAGTGCCATGGGGCTGGAGAAGACTGAGTCTCAGTCATAGTACCATGGGGTTAGAGAAGACTGAGTCTCAGTCATAGTACTATGGGGCTAGAGAAGACTGAGTCTCAGTCATAGTACCATGGGGCTAGAGAAGACTGAGTCTCAGACATAGTAGCATGGGGCTAGAGAAGACTGAGTCTCAGTCATAGTGCCATGGGGCTGGAGAAGATTGAGTCTGTCATAGTGCCATGGGGCTAGAGAAGACTGAGTCTCAGTCATAGTACCATGGGGCTAGAGAAGACTGAGTCTCAGTCATAGTGCCATGGGGCTGGAGAAGACTGAGTCTCAGTCATAGTACCATGGGGCTAGAGAAGACTGAGTCTCAGTCATAGTGCCATGGGGCTAGAGAAGACTGAGTCTCAGTCATAGTACCATGGGGCTGGAGAAGACTGAGTCTCAGTCATAGTGCCATGGGGCTAGAGAAGACTGAGTCTCAGTCATAGTACCATGGGGCTAGAGAAGACTGAGTCTCAGACATAGTAGCATGGGGCTAGAGAAGACTGAGTCTCAGTCATAGTGCCATGGGGCTGGAGAAGACTGAGTCTGTCATAGTGCCATGGGGCTAGAGAAGACTGAGTCTCAGTCATAGTACCATGGGGCTAGAGAAGACTGAGTCTCAGTCATAGTGCCATGGGGCTGGAGAAAACTGAGTCTCAGTCATAGTACCATGGGGCTAGAGAAGACTGAGTCTCAGTCATAGTGCCATGGGGCTGGAGAAGACTGAGTCTCAGTCATAGTACCATGGGGCTAGAGGAGACTGAGTCTCAGTCATAGTACCATGGGGCTAGAGAAGACTGAGTCTCAGTCATAGTACCATGGGGCTAGAGAAGACTGAGTCTCAGACATAGTACCATGGGGCTAGAGAAGACTGAGTCTCAGTCGTAGTGCCATGGGGCTGGAGAAGACTGAGTCTGTCATAGTACCATGGGGCTAGAGAAGACTGAGTCTCAGTCATAGTACCATGGGCTAGAGAAGACTGAGTCTCCATGGTATGTTGTATTAAACATCTCAGAGAGAGAGGGAGAGAGAAAGAGAGAGAGAGTGTGTGTGTGTGTGTGTGTTTGAGAGAGCTAGAGAGTGTGTGTGTGTGTTTGAGAGAGCTAGAGAGTGTGTGTGTGTAGCATTACTTGTAGCATTACCTCAAAGGAGTACCCACTGGGAACAGACGTCAATTCAACATCTATTCCACATTGGCTCAATGTAATTTCATTGAAATTACATGGACACAACGTTGATTTAACCAGTGTGCCCAGTGGGTGGAGGCATGCTTCCCAAACCCCTTCTGATGACTTCCAGAAGCCTGGAGAGGGCTTGTGTGTGTGCTCCTGGAGAGGGTTTGGATGTCAGCAGTGGTACAGGGTCATACATACACTGCATCAAAGTGGAGTAGTGTTCTAGCCACTATTTGATGGAGTTCATGTTTGAGTTATTGATTCAGTGTTGGCTCAGTGCTTTGTACCGTGTTGTGTTTGGCTGGTAGCTTCCCAATAAAAATCTGGTGTAGAATTGAGCTTGTTAGATTTGGTGCAGGATGATGCCTTGTAGTCTATATGCAAATGTATGTGTGGCTGTGAGTACAAATTAACTGTGTAGAGTAAACCTGTATGTATCCAATGAGTTAAATCAGGAAGCATTTTTCTATCGGGGGTAAACAAATGAAAAAGGTCTAATTTATAACCAAACTGGCCATTTCCCTGTGAGGAATACAATTAGGCTTATTGAAAATGCTGGACATGTATTGATGCTGGCAGTCTAATTAATGCCCTCTTTTACTGGCATGAACAGCAAGCAGCCTGCTACCCATTTGTTCTGTATCTGTGTCCCTTTGTGACAATGTTGAGTCACATAGGTTTGGGTGTGTATGTGTGTATGTGTGTGTGTGTGTAATGCTCGGGCGTCGTGGGTGAGGAATCAAACACAGGAAGCAGCGAATACAGGGTAGTGGCTTTTAATAGGCCAAATGGCAAAAAAACACAAGCCACCCCAAACAGTGATGAGAGCAAAGTGCCCCAAACAGAGGGGGAATTACACAGTCGGCGCAAAACTAGCGCTAAAATACAACCAGCGTGTACACAAGCATACAACAGATAAACGCAATCCCGCACAAAGAAAAGGCGGACCAGCTAATATAAATAGCCCCGCTAATCACCCCCACTCAGAACAGGTGCACACAATCACACACAGGGGAAAAACAAAAAGGGAATCAGTGGCAGCTAATAGGCCGGTGACGACGACCGCCGAGCGCCACCCGAGCAGGTGGGGGCGCCACCGTCGGTGGGAATCGTGACAGTGTGTTTGTGTGTGTCTACATCCCCTTTGTTCCACACAGTACATTATGCTTCACATAGGTTTGTTGTGCATTACAAATCTGCTCACTGCTGTGTGTGTATGTGAGAGAGAGAGATTGCTTGAATGCATACGTGTGTGTATAATACTGTATATTTAATGATTAGATACACCCTTTTTCCATATTCTCAATGTCTGCATTAGCTCCTCTTTCCTCCATGTCCTGTTTGAAATCCACAGCTCTATCTCTGGGGTACAACAAACTTAAAGTAGCAGCGCTAGCAGGCTGCTGTACAGTCACCCTTGGCTTGCTCTCCTGTTCTCTACCACTGCTCTATAACACGGTTCCAGCCAGGTAAGACAGAGAGAGGAACACACGTCTTATGACAGAACAGTGAGTGCCCCCCCACCAGCCCTCTCCACTCTGACACCACCTATGTGGCGACCCGAGACTTCGCTCCTCTCGCTAAACAACTGTGATATCATGTTCCTCTCAGGTCACCCCACAGGGGATCCCCCCTGATTCATTAGAAACACAGACGGGTGACAACGGACCCTAAATTATTCAACACTCACTTGTGAGTCGGAGAGAAAGAAAGAAACCGCCACCATCTCGCACTTCTGCCCTCTCCCTCTCCATCCCTCCCAAATCAATCAATCCTGTTTAAAATGGGCTGTGTGGTGGACTAAAAATGGATGTGGGTACACTGGAGAGGCCTGTGGACTGTTAGAGGTAATACACAGTGGCACCAGGCACAGTAAGACATCAGTTCTGAGGTATTTGGGAGGTTTCCTGGCACTGTGTGTGTGGCCCAGATCTCATTCCGAGGTGAAAATGAGCAAAGAGACCCGTTGGGAGAGCTGTGTTGCAGGAGGCCATACTGGAGAGGTGAGAGAACAGACCCAGACAACAGTCCTGCACAACAACACCCCCTTAACCAGACCCGGAGTGCTGGAGGTGGAGAGAGACATATCTGCACTCTGGACTGTGGTGAGACAACTTCAACAATATAAAAAACAAGAGCAGGAGAAGAACAGAGCACTAGAGGAGAGGGTCAGACTGCTGGAGGAGAGGTTGAGGGGGATGGCGTGTGACAGAGAACAACCCACTAGAGAGGTGGCCACCCCGGCAGAGAAGCCAGCAGAACAGCCCACCTCAGCTCCTGACAAAGGTCTCGACACCACAGCAGAACAGTCCACACCAGACCCTGACCATAGCACCGAGATCACAGCAGAACAGACAAATGAAGAACCCCAAGCCCAGGGGTTCTCACCCCCTCTGAGCACCCCCCCTGCCAGCCACCCTGAAAGCCCTCCTGGCAACCCCCACACACCCACTGAGGACATACACAAGACACAGATTGTACTCCTTATGGACTCAAACGGGAAATATATACAAGAACATTTTTTTTTTCCTAAACAAAGTATGTCTAAACTCTGGTGTCCAAACACCCAGCGCACCCTAGACCTTCTGTCTGAGGACCAACTAGGTTCACCTAGCCACATAATAATACACACAGGCACAAACACCATTATTGCAAACAGGATGCATGTTTTGGAATATTTTTTATTCTGTAAAGGCTTCCTTCTTTTCACTCTGTTATGTAGGTTAGTATTGTGGAGTAAATTCAGTGCTGTTGATCCATCCTCAGTTTTCTCCAGTCACAGCCATTAAACTCTGTAGCTGTTTTAAAGTCACCATTGATCTCATGGTGAAATCCCTGAGCGGTTTCCTTCCTCTCTGGCAACTGACTTATGAAGGATGGCTGTATATTTGTAGTGACTGGGTGTATTGATACACCATCTAAAGTGTTGAATTATTAACGTCAACATGTTCAAAGGAATATTCAATGTCTGCTTTTTGTATTTATATCCATCTACCAATAGGTGCTCTTCTTTGTGAGGCATTTGAAAACCTCCCTGGTCTTTGTGGTTGTATCTGTGTATGAAATTCACTGCCTGATTGACGGACCTTACAGATAATTGTATATGTGGGTACAGAGATGAGGTAGTCATTCAAAAATCATGTTAAACATTATTATTGCACACAGAGTGCGTCCATGCAACTTATTACGTGACTTAAGCAAGGTCGTCCTTAGAGCCCAGCAGGAAAGGGACGCCACAGCACTGAAGGGAGTGATTGAAAAAGCTTCTTCTACTTTCCCCAATGCGCAAGTGGTTTTATCCACCCTACTACCAAGAAAATAATTCCACCCAGCTACCATACAGCGGGTAAACGCAAGTATTTCCCATGACTGTGCCTCAAAACCAAATGTTTTCCTGGCCCACCACGCCACCCTGGACTTGAACAGCCTCTATGACCAGATCCACCTATACAAGGCAGCAGTGCCCACCTTCGCCCGGACTGTAAAGAACATTGCTCTCAAACGCAGCCCCAACACTTCACACAGGAGCAATAGATCAATAGACACCCCGCCCAGACCAGCGAGACACTCTCCCAGACCTGCGGGACCCCCCCCCCCCCCCCCCCAACCAATCAACACCCTCCCACGTCAACCATGCCCATACCCCATTTAGGCCCCCTCAGATCAGACCTATGCCCCTCTTGTCCACCCCACCCCCGCAAAAACGGCCTCAACATGGAAGTCATACATACGCCCAGGCCGTGAGCAGGCAAACAGGCCCAAACCCCACTGTTACACTAGCCCAAGCCAATGGCATGTACCCAATTTGTAAGTCGCTCTAGATAAGAGCGTCTGCTAAATGACGTAAATGTAAATGTAAATGTACCCGATGCTCAGCAGGCTCTGCTCACACTTACTGGCCTGAGGCCAAACCACACGACCAACAACATTGGACACTTTAAGGAACACAAAGCCTTCACTATCTCATCCTGGAATAACCAAGGTCTGAGGTCATCTGCCTTTGGCCTAAAGAAGCAGGAACCTGGACTTCATCAAAGAAATCGTAAATAGAGACATTGTCATCCTACAATAAACATGGTATAGAGGAGACAGACCCACTGCTTGCCCTCTAGGTTACAGAGAGCTGGTAGTCCCATCCCTCAAACTACCAGGTGTGAAACGGGGAATGGACTCAGGGGGTATGCTAATTTGGTATAGAGCAGACCTAACTCACTCCATTAAATTAGTCAAAACAGGAACATTTTACATATGGCTAGACATTCAAAAGGAAATGATTTTAACAGAGAACATGTCCTCCTGTGTGCTACCTATATCCTCCCACTAGAATCCCCATACTTTAATGAAAACAGCTTCTCCATCCTGGAGGGGGAAATCAATCATTTCCAGGCCCAGGGACATGTACTAGTCTGTGGCGACCTAAATGCCAGAACCGGACAAGAACCTGATACCCTCAGCACACAGGGGGACAAACACCTGCCTGGAGGTGACAGCATTGCCTCCCCCATATGCCCCCCTAGGCACAACTATGACAACATAACCAACAAAAACGGGTCACAATTCCTGCAGCTCTGGCGCACTCTGGGTATGTACATAGTCAATGGTAGGCTTCGAGTGGACTCTTATGGTAGGTACACCTATAGCTCATCTCTAGGAAGTAGTACTGCAGACTACTTTATCTCTGACCTCAACCAAGAGTCTCTCAGAGCGTTCACAGTCAGCCCACTGACACCCCTATCAGATCACAGCAAAATCACAGTCTACTTGAACAGAGCAATAGTCAATCATGAGGCATCAAAGCCAAAGGAACTGAGTAATATTAAGAAATGCTATAGATAGATGGAATGTAGTGTAGAAACCTACCAAAAAACAACTGGGCAACAACAAATTCAATCCCTTTTAGACAACTTCCTGGACAAAACGTTCCACTGTAATAGTGAAGGTGTAAACTTGGCAGTAGAAAATCTTAACAGTATATTTGACCTCTCAGCTTCCCTATCAAATCTAAACATTTCAAGCAGAAAACCGAAGAAAATGAACAACAATGACAAATGGTTTGATGAAGAATGCAAAAACCAAAGAAAGAAATTGAGAAACCTGTCCTACCAAAAACATAGAGAGCCAGAAAACCTGAGTCTACGCCTTCACTATGGTGAATTACTAAAACAATACAGAAATACGCTACGGAAAAAGAAGGAACAGCACGTCAGAAATCAGCTCAATGTAATTGAAGAATCCATAGACTCTAACCACTTCTGGGAAAATTGGAAAACACTAAACAAACAACAACACGAAGAATTATCTATCCAAAATGGAGATGTATGGGTAAACCACTTCTCCAATCGTTTTGGCTCTTTAACAAAGAACAAACAGCAAAAACATATACATGATCAAATACAAATCTTAGAATCAACTATTAAAGACTACCAGAACCCATTGGATTCTCCAATTACCTTGAATGAACTACAGGATAAAATAAAAACCCTCCAACCCAAAAAAGCCTGTGGTGTTGATGGTATCCTCAATGAAATGATCAAATATACAGACAACAAATTCCAATTGGCTATTCTAAAACTCTTTAACATCATCCTTAGCTCTGGCATCTTCCCCAATATTTCGAACCAAGGACTGATCACCCCAATCCACAAAAGTGGAGACAAATTTGACCCCAATAACTACTGTGGGATATGCGTCAACAGCAACCTTGGGAAAATACTCTGCATTATCATTAACAGCAAACTCGTACATTTCCTCAGTGAAAACAATGCACTGAGCAAATGTCAAATTGGCTTTTTGCCAAATTATTGTACGACAGACCACATATTCACCCTGCACACCCTAATTGACATACAAACAAACCGAAACAATGGTGAAGTCTTCTCGTGCTTTGTTAATTTCGGCTCAATTTGGCATGAGGGTCTGCTATACAAATTGATGGAAAGTGGTGTTGGGGGGAAAAACATACGACATTATAAAATCCATGTACACAAACAAGTGTGCAATTGAAATAGGCAAAAAACACACATTTCTTCCCACAGGGCTGTGGGGTGAGACAGGGATGCAGCTTAAGCCCCACCATCTTCAACATAAATATCAACGAATTGGCGAGGGCACTAAAACAGTCTGTAGCATCTGGCCTCACCCTACTAGAATCTGAAGTCAAATGTCTACTCTTTTCTGATGATCTGGTGCTTCTGTCACCAACCAAGGAGGGCCTAAAGCAGCACCTAGATCTTCTACACAGATTCTGCCAGACCTGGGCCCTGACAGTAAATCTCAGTAAGACCAGAATAATGGTGTTCCAAAAAAGGTCCAGTCGCCTGGACCACAAATACAAATTACATCTAGACACCGTTGCCCTAGAGCACACACAAAACTATACATATCTTGGCCTAAACATCAGCGCCACAGGTAACTTCCACAAAGCTGTGAACGATCTGAGAGACAAGGCAAGAAGGGCATTCTTTGCCATCAAAAGGAACATAAAATTTGACATGCCAATTAGGATCTGGCTAAAAATACTTGAATCAGTTATAGAACCCAAAGCCATCACCTACAGAGAGATGAACCTGGAGAATTGCCCCCTAAGCAAGCTGGTGCTGGGGCTCTGTTCACAAACACAAACAGACCCCACAGATCCCCAGGACAGCAACACAATTATTCCCAACCAAATCACGAGAAAACAAAAAGATAATTATTTGACACATTGGAAAGAATTAACAAAAAAACTGAGCAAACTAGAATGCTATTTGGCCCTAAACAGAGAGTACACAGTGGCAGAATACCTGACCACTGTGACTGACCCAAACTTAAGGAAATCTTTGACTATGTACAGACTCAGTGAGCATAGTCTTGCTATTGAGAAAGGCCACCGTAGGCAGACCTGGCTCTCAAGAGAAGACAGGCTATGTGCACACTGCCCACAAAATGAGGTGTAAACTGAGCTCCATTTGCACATCGTTACAACACTGAATATATACATAATACACATTTGTAATTTCTTTATTCTTTTGGAACTTCTGTGAGTGTAATGTTTACTGCTCATTTTTATTGTTTATGTCACTTATGTATATTATCTACTTCACTTGCTTTGGCAATGTTAACATATGTTTCCCGTGCCAATAAAGCCCCTTGAATTGAATTGAATTGAATTGAGATAGATAGAGAGATAGCGAGATAGAGAGATAGCGAGAGAGAGAGAGAGAGAGAGAGAGAGAGAGAGAGAGAGAGAGAGAGAGAAAGAGAGAGAGAGAGAGAGAGAGAGAGAGAAAGAGAGATCTACTGGTCTCCAGACAGGAAAAAATTCCACCAGTGAACAGAGAAAGGCAGTAGATGTCAGCAAGGCAGTCTGACATCCTGCCAGTTACTGAGTATACAGTATATGTCGACAAACATCTATGATCTGCCACCATGGTACACAAAAAAAACATTTGTTCTGGAGAGAGAGGTCCGGTTAAGGAATCATACAACTGTAGAACTGCTCCCCCCTCTCTCTCTGTCTCGCTCCCTCTCCCTCTCTCTACCACCTCCGATCCCTCCCTCCCTCCATGCTATGAGAGCCAATTCTCTGGTCGAAACATTCTAAAAAAGGAAACAGGCGTGTTGCCCCTGGCTCTTTTCTCTTTTAATAGGCGTTTAATAGGCGTATTCCTGACAGAGCTTGGTGGAGTTCAACCTTGATGTCACATATTATCAGCAGCCAGCACTGGTCTCATGGCTGAGGGATGGCTTCCATTCATGGGCACACGCTGTTCAACTAAATAGAATGAGGAGGAAGAGGAGGGGGCAGACCTGGGTTCAAATACTATTTGAAACTGAAATCATTTGAGCTTGATTGAGGTTGCCTGTTGTATTGGAACCAATTACAACGTCTCAAAAGTTCAAACCCTGCCCGCCTGGTACCCCAGACAGGCTAAACCTAAACACTCAGTTTTTGAAAGATTGCCAATAGTATTTGAACCCAGGTCTGGGAAATCACTTATAGATTTACTGTGAACTCCTTTATTCTCTCGGGTCTATTTTCCCGAGGCAGGGGGTGAGGCAGGGTGTGTGTAGATGGATCTGTGTGTGGGAGACGGCTGTATGTATGTGAATGTGGATGGCTCTGTTGTGTTGTCACAGTGAAGATAGACAGGCTCCTCTCTGAGTGGGTTTTTGTGTTGCGGGGTCAGGATCCTCTTTGGATGAGTGCTCATGTGTGGCTGAGAGAGTATGTCTTCACGCTCTCTACCACTCCCTCTCTCTTTCTCTATCCCTCTCCCTAACTATCTCTAAACCCTCTCCTCTAGGGCTGGGAATTTCTAGGGACCTCACGATACGATATTATCAAGGTTAGATGCCAATAGGATATGTATTGGGATTCTCACGATTCTCACGATTCTCACGATTCTATACAGTATGTGTTGCAATTAGATACTGCCATTTTATTTTGCGATTGATGTTCCAAACATATTTTTCACTCTATGCCTGCTAAGATGATGGAGAACAAGCTATATGATGAAAAATACCGGAGTTTTAGTGCAGGTCCATCCGATCGATCCCAGATAGCCGTGGTTAAACCAGATTACTGCTGCACCATTTGGAGCTGCAGACACAAAAGGATGAAAAAACAACCAGGATAATAGAATATCAAACTATGTTACTTCCAGGGTCAGGTCTGTCAGGGGATGTCTGACTACACCGGCGGTGTTTCTTGTTAAAGCTAAAGGACGTTTATTGTTTATTATTTCCTGTCTGTTGGATAAAGGTAAAGTCAGGGCCACTGCACAGTCCCTACAGACTGAGGTTCATTGTCTTGTGAATCCCACTTCAGACAAACAACAACAACTTATAAATGCTTTGTAGAGAATTCATAGTCTTTTTAGGCATAGCATAGATGTCTCATCAATCATTTATAAGCAACGTCATATTACATAAAGAGTCATACTACATTCCAAATGGGCTTTATTACAGCTTTATTGTTTCATTTTAAGTTGGACTGGTGTCTTTTGGTGTCAGTATTGTGATCAGCTGGTTGGTTCTGTGTTGTGGGTCTGTCTGGGTGTGATGTTTGGTGTTGAGGTCTGGATCTATTGCGTTTATAGTTCGGTCATTTAGCAGACGCTCTTATCCAGAGTGACTTACAGTTAGTGCATTCATCTTAACATAGCTGGGTGAGACAACTACATGTCACAGTCGTAGTAAATGCATTTTTTTTCGCAATAAATAATTTAGCAGCAAAGTCAGAGCTAGTAGGAAAAGACAAAAGCCAAAATGGACCGAAGAAGACTGACTGAGATGTCTTATATAAGGTAGTGTTTGAAGAGGTAATGTTTCAGATGTTTTTTGGAGAAGATGTGAAGCTGGTTCCACCGTTCCACCAAGTTCAAGTTTTAATGTCACATGCACAAGTACAGTGAAATGCCAACAATGCAGTAATCAAGAACAATGTAATACTAAAAATAACAAAGTAGAACAAAGACACAAGAGATATAAAACAAGAAGTAAGTCGAACACGATGAAGTAAGTAAGCATGTAAGCATGAGTGTTTGTATGTGTGTTGGAGTAGCAGTGTGTGTACTGTGAGAAGAGCTTGGACTGGGCTGAGTGGGAGCTGACCTCCCGTAGGGGTGAGACGACAAAGAGACCAGAGGCGGCAGAACGGAGTGCTCTGGTTGGGGTGTGGGGTTTGAGCATAGCCTGAAGCTAAGGAGGGGAGTTCCCCTTTCTGCTCCATATGGATGGGTGTTCTAGTTTTCAGTGAGAGGTCACACTTTGCAGTGACTGAACTGAAGCAGAGACCTCTCCTCTCCTTTATGACTTACTAGTTACTGATGTCTTTCTCTCCTTCCGCCCTGTTCCCTTCCTTCCCTCCCTCCCCCTGTTCCCTTCCCTTTATTCTGTTCCCTCACTACGTTCCTCCCTCCCTCCCTCGTCCTCTTCTTCTCTCCGCTACCCTCTACCCTCCAGGGTCTATTTGAGAATACACTATGCAGGTGTCAGGCAGGCGATCCAAAGCCATCCATTCTCTAATCTAATGGAGTTACTGCCTGGCCTTCTTTGACCCTTAAAGTGTTTGCGGTGGCAGGCAGGGCCGTGTGTGGCAGGGCTGGCCTGGCTGCTGGCCTGGCTGCTGGCGGCGGCATTAGTGTGACATTCTCTCCTTCTCTCCTCCTAGTACTCAGCTGTCTGTTTGATCGCCCCACCACACGGCAGATCTCATTTCAGAGTGAAAAGCTGGATTTGACAAAGAGGGACCTTGAGTGCGGACGACTGATCGATTTGCGAGAGGGAGGGCGGGGGGTGAGGGGGGAGGGGGGGATGTGGAGGTAAGGTTTGTCTGTCTGTGTAAACACATCTTCTAATCTAAAGCTACTGCGTAGGGCAGGGCCAGGCGTCAGGGCCAGAGCCATTCCCTTCACAGACTAACTAACTGGCCATATAGAACCAGCCAGGGTCTCTCTTATTTTCAACAGAGTAAATAACTAAAGTCTAATGGGATGGATGGATGCACGGTCTGATTCGCAATGCTGTTTTCCTATCTTCTCTTCTCTGATTGTCTCTCTCTTCTGCTCTGGCTGATGGATAAACCTCCTGCTGAAAGAGAGAGAAGAGGGACAGGAGGGCTGATGGGTACTCTTCATTTTGGTTCAGGCCTAGGCTTGAAATGAGTGGTTGTGACATGCTGTGCCCCATACCAGCAATATGACGAGAACAGTTTCTCTACAGATTGTTTTAATGCTTTAATGCTTTCCTCCATTATCCATCTCTCCCTCTCTTTTTCTCTTTCTCCCTCTCTCCCTCTATTACTACCTCTCTCACTCTTTCTATCTCCATTGTTCTCCCCCTCACTCTCTTCCTCTTCAGCTCACACTCATTCTCCCCCTTCTCTCTCTCTCTCTCTCTTTTTCCTAAAGTTAAAAGCACTAGCTCAGAAATTAGTGCTTGACCTCAGCTGCCTAATAGAGATAATGTCTGTACAGTCACACAGAGAGAGAGCGAGAGAGAGAGAGAGAGAGAGAGAGAGAGAGAGAGAGAGAGAGAGAGAGAGAGAGAGAGAGAGAGAGAGAGAGAGACAGACAGACGGTATGGAGAAAAGTCAGAGAGATGGAGGGAGAGAGAGGGAGGGAGGATCATTATTTCTTCCTTTGGTTGATGACAGCTCTGGGAATTCAGAGATAAAGCCTATTGAGAGCCTATACACACACACACACACACACACACAAGAACACACACGCCTGTGTTCTGTTCTTCCTCACAGCAGCATAGTAAAACACCTGCAAAGAGTTTCACCGCCGCACAGACAACTAGAGCTCAGGGAATCAAGCTGTTTCATTTAGAGAAGAGGGAGCTTGGAGGGGGAGGGAGGACTGATAAAAGCTCTTTATGGAGCCATTAGTCCTATAGAAAGCAACCAATCCTTTGAGCTGCCCACGTGATGAGCAACCATGAGATTTAAGAGCTGATGCCTAGACCCTACAGGACTTTAGCTCAGAGGGTTAATTACGCTATTTAGGAATGCAGGCAGTATGAGTTTGATCCCCTAGTCAGTGTCCTGGAATGGAGGAGGGTTAGTGGAAGTTATCGCCACCAGCAGCAGAAAATTAGCAGCGCTCGCTCACAGTTGTTAAAGCCTAATAAAGGATGATCTGAGTGAGAGCCCTGTGACCAGGCCTCCATCTGTCCCCTGCTAACACCACAGAGATATATCCCCGCCTCTTTTTTCTCTACTTTCTTCATCTCTATATTCGTCTCTTTCTCTCTCTTTTTCTCTTATTCCCACCCTCTCCATCTTTCTCTCTGTCTCTCTCACTCTCTCCCTACCTCCCTTTCTCTCTCTCTCCTCTCCTTCTCTTGTGGTCTCCCTCCCTCCACTCCCTCCCTATCTCTCTCTGTCTGTTATGAGGAGGTGTGATGGAGACACAGACAGCAGCCTTGGGTCCATGCAGCTCAGTCAGTCAGCCAGTCAGTCAGCCAGTCAGCCAGTCAGTCAGTCAGTCAGTCAGTCAGTCAGTCAGTCAGTCTCATACCAGATTGATATTCTCTTCAGGTTTCAGATGGGCCACGCAGATGAAAAGCAACCAACGTCCATCATTCTTTTAAAGTGCTCCGCTTTTAATATGGCAAACTAAAAACTCAAACTGTGCTTGTGGTGAGGAACACACATTAGTCATACATAGCTCGTGCTATCACTGTACAGCTACACAAATGAGACAGTCATCTAGGTCATTTGTAAGGGAGGCGTTTGAGTGCTTATGAACGCTGGGATCCTAGAGTAGCATTTTAAATGATAGAACTGCTTTGCTTTCACAGCATTGTCACATCTATGACGTTGCTGCTAACCGCTGTTTATGGATGTTTCCATGTATGCTGTAACACAGTCACATGAAGGCTTTATAGTGAGCAATGCTTCTTCAGCTCTCCTTAATGTAAGTTAGTTACTGGGCCCATATCTCACCAGCCCCCTTATCTTTCATAAGGGAGAGAGAAATTAGAAAACATTTTATTTTGGAGAGACAATAAAGCAGTGAAATGGAAAAACTGCATCCATTAAAAAATGTAATGACTTGAGAGAGTCTGTGAGAGTCTGTCTGTTAACTTCTGTCTTTTATAGATATTTTTGTGTCATTTTTCTGGCCAAAGCCAGAGGTGTAAAAACTAAGAAGGGTTGCTTTTCTGTTTTAAAAAAACTCTGTTTATTACAGAATTTGCATTCTAGACAGGAGTGAAAGAGAACATATTATTTTCATTAGAGAATACTTGAAGTGGTGGTTATATTTGTTGCTGTTTTTCTGATCCTCCAACAGTAAGTAGCAACAAACTGATGCAATAGCCAATTACTCCACCTCTAGCCATGAGAAATTAGCAACAATAGAATCAATGCCATATTGAATGTAGACTTCACCCTGTTCTATTTTTGACTAGACACGACAAACACACACTCACACTCATGCAAGTATACGCACGCACGCACGCACACACACACACACACACACACACACACACACACACACACACACACACACACACACACACACACTCTCTTAGTTACCAGGAGGAAGAGGATGGTAGAGGGGCAGTGGGGTGGTGAATATTGATGCTGCTGGTATTGATTGAGGACCTGTAGGGTTTGCCTTCATGTTTGTGTGTATGTGTGTGTAGGGATTGTCTTTGTTTATTCATCCTGCCTCCTGCCTGCTGCCTCCATCCTGGCTGTCTTTCCAGGGGACTTTATGGAGCATCCAGTCTGAGGCTGGCTGCCTGGCTGCCTGGCTGCACATTATGAGGGCAGTATAGAAGGCCCATTAAAATGGCTCGGGAAACACACTGTTGTCTGCTCTGATACTCAACACAGGTCAATCATGGAATCCAGACCTGGTTTGCGTCCCAAATGGCACCCTTTTCCCTATATAGTGCATTACTTTTGACCAGGGTCCATACGGCTTTGGTCAAAAGTAGTGCACTATATAGGGAATAGGGTGCCCTTTTGGATGCAGACCAAAGCTGTGGACTGTGCACACAAGGCCAGAGAGAGAAAGAGAGAGAGAGATTGACATATATTCAACAATCCGCTATAGTATCTTACTGTATAGCGTATAACTTTATTACCTAATGTTGTTATAACTGTAGTATTACCTGGAACACAGAGTGATGTATGCAATCTACCTCAAACATAATGCTGAATCAAGTTGTAAAATGTAGTCTAGTTCTTGGCAGACCCTGCATCTAAGAGAGTTCTGTGAATTTGATTAGTTGATTTTAGGGCTGTTTACTGCAGTCAGATTTCAGGTGTTTGAGAGATACCAGTGCTAATGCTAAATTGGGTTCTTTGCTCTGATAGCTAGCAGGTCTACGAGAGGGTTGTGGTGAATACTGTGTTGTGGCCCGTGGGTTGGAAAAGCACTGGATTGGAGCGTTGTGTAACCACAGCATTCAGCATTAAGTGCCACTTATTCAGATTACTGCACTGCTCAGATAGAATCACCTGTTTTCACAACACTGAGTGGAGAGAGTGCCTGGTTTGCTCTCTCTTTTTCTGCCTGGGTTTATACTGAGGATTATTCTGATGTAGATTAGTTCTGACCTCATCGATCATCAGATCCTGACCTGTACAGTATGTAATCCTGTATACAAACAGCATGTTCTGCATGTATATCTGCTGGTCTGTATCTCTCCAGAAACCTGCTCAAAGGGCAGATGTCCCCCCCCCCACCCCACAGCTGTTCTGCATTGCCACCATGCTGTCACTGTCACAAGGTCTTACTCACCTGCCTCACCCATCTGACTGGTCCCTCCCCCCTCCAGGGTCTACAGTACCCACCCAGTGCCAAAGAGACCCCTCTTCACTGGCTACTCCTAGACAAATCCCCTGAACTGTCTCACCCTCCCTCTGTCCTGTGGTAAAGATTGGAGGGATTGGGCTCTGTCAACTATCACTGGTTGTGAGGGTGGGAGGCCAGTATGCCCTCTGGGCCCTATAGCGTTGGCAGGAGGCAGGACACTACTCTCTCCCAGCCTGGATATGATATAACCTCATGACTACTGGATATATACAGCTGTATTTCTCTACTGCTACTGCCCTGCTATTGTTGTTTTGTCTGTTGTGGTTGGCTGGACGACACCTGGCCCGCCCCGGAATCAATTAAAGCAACGCTCCAGACGTTGACAGGCGAGAGGGAAGGCTAATTAGTATGATGAGTTCATCGTTATGAGGGTAGATGCTTTCCGTGTGTGTGTGTGTGTGTGTGTGTGTGTGTGTGTGTGTGTGTGTGTGTGTGTGTGTATGAAGTGTGTAACAGTTATTCGCACCTTCAGACCTCATTAACATGTACACTGTAAACCACTCTGCGTGCGTGTGTTTGTGTCAGTGCACGAGTGTGTGTGTGTGTGTGCGTGTGCATTTGTGTGTACATCAGCTCTGTCCCTGTGCCAGCCAGCACTGTTTTGTATGCAGACTGCAGCACATGGAGCGAGTACTATATTTTACTGTAGTGAACACACAGGAGACATGGAGGCAGGTAGTCAGTGTGTGTTGTTGTTCCAGCCAGCCAGCCAGCCAGCCAGGCTTCTCAGGTAGTTCATCTCCCCAACACTAGCTGACTCAAGACCAAGACTTGAAAGCAAGCTCAGCGCCTGGCATCAAAGCTCCAATGGTCATGAGACCAAAGAGAGGTTCTCCCTTCCTCTAGTGCTTCTTCTTAGCTTTTTTTCTTGCTTGCATTCTCTGTTTCTAACTCTCTCTCACACACATCACACACGCTCGCTCACACGGGCGCACGGACGCATGCACACACACACACACACCTACCTCAGCCCTGTCTCTCTCACCCTACTGCAGTCATGTTGATATTATCCGCAGGCTTGGGTTGTTAATGTTCTGTAACCTTAAATGGACTTCCTCTGGCTGGAGAACAAGGAAAGATGTTGAATTGGCAATAAAATGGTCCAGAAGTGTAATTACTTCCTGAATGATTCTAATTGCATGTTGTCGATGACACTGCCTCTCTGACTCCTCCTCAGGGCTCTGTCTAGAAACACCTGAACAGGAAACTTCTATATTTCATCTGTATGTTAAACACAGCTGACAGTTAACTGCTTCAAGTATTGACAAAATGTAAATCTGTCACATTGGCACAAAGATTCTGACAAGATTTGTTAAATTATTCAGTTAGCTTATTGGATTTCTCCTTTAGTCAGCGTAGGCTGGTAGTGCTGGGATGAGTAAGAACTCTCTGTCTTCTTCTCCTGACTGGGCCTCCTGGGATCTGAACCTATAACCTTCTGGTCTGGTGACTGACACAGTGGCTGTACTGGTCTGCTACCTGTCTGTTATGTCAACATAGCAACATGTGAAGGATGGATATGAACTCTGGGATGTTAGGTCTAGGCCACAGGTGATTGGAACCTATAACCTTCTGGTCTTGTGACTGACACAGTAGCTCTGATTCCACGTCAACACAGCAACACGTAAATGATGGATGGGAACTATGGGACATGGGAAGAGGCGTATACAACTGGGATGTACCTATACTTGTGAGCCTACTTTAAACTGATTTGGGATGCAGAATGGCTAAATAATAGATAAAGTTATGTCAGAGATAGAGAGAGAGAGAGAGAAAGAGAGAGAGATGTTTTTCTGTATTTACTCCTGTGTCTTTTACAATTACATACATGTGTGTTTTTCTTGTGTACAAGATACCTCCCATATATGAAACCCAGTGATAACCCAGAGAGGAACATTTGAGACAGAAACCTCCGCTAGCCTCTAAAGCCCAGCGGTAAAATCCACTCAGAAGCGAACATGTTCTCTTGGTTATGAAAAATGGAAGACAATTACATTCACCAGCCCCCTTCCCTCCAGCCATCCCTCCATCCCTCTTTCCCTCCTTCCCTCCTTCCCTCCTTCCCCACCCACCCACACTACAGTACAGAGACATGACTGACTCTATTCTCAGTCTATTTCAATTTGGAGGGAAATTGGTTCCTTGTTGAATTATTAATCCACGGCACTGATTCTAAATCCAGTTTTTGAATCTACTCCATATTAAAAATGCATCGTGGGACATGGTTGATTTGAATATGGTGGAGTCTGGAGACATGACATGGCCAAGTATCCCATCAGCCACTCCTGTTTAGCGGTAGGGAGGGAGACTGGCACAGGTCTAGGCAGAGGAAGGAGGGGAAGTAGTGGTGGTGGTTGTGGTGGCTGTGCATGTGTGTTTGTGTGTGTGTGTGTGTCTGCGTGCGTCTGTGAGTGTGTATAAATAATATTCTAAGGTTTAAAAATAGGAAACATACTTTTTATTTTCATCAAAAGCATAATTCACCTAAAGAAGCAGACCTGCAGTCTTGTCTATGATGTGACATAAGTTATTTTGTCAAAATCATATTTTTAGTACCGTTTTGGTATACAGTTGAAGTCGGAAGTTTACATACACCTTAGCCAAATAAATTTTTTCAGATTTCAGTTTTTCACAATTCCTGACATTTAATCCAAGTAAATTCCCTGTCTTAGGTCAGTTAGGATCACCACTTTATTTTAAGAATGTGAAATGTCAGAATAATAGTAGAGAGAATTATTTATTTCAGCTTTTAATTATTTCATCACATTCCCACTGGGTCAGAAGTTTACATACACTCAATTAGTATTTGGTAGCATTGCCTTTAAATTGTTTAACCTGGGTCAAACGTTTCAGGTAGCCTTCCACAAGCTTCCCACAATAAGTTGGGTGAATTTTGGCCCATTCCTCCTGACAGAGCTGGTGTAACTGAGTCAGGTTTGTAGGATCGTTGCTCGCACACACTTTTCAGTTCTGCCCTCAAATGTTCTATAGGATTGAGGTCAGGGCTTTGTGATGACCACTCCAATACCTTGACTTTGCTGTCCTTAAGCCATTTTACCACAACTTTAGAATTATGCTTGGGGTCATTGTCCATTTGGAAGACCCATTTGCGACCAAGCTTTAACTTCCTGACTGATGTCTTGAGATGTTGCTTCAATATATCCACATAATTTTCCCTCCTCATGAAGCCATTTATTTTGTAAAGTGCACCAGTCCCTCCTGCAGCAAAGCACCCCCACAACATGATGCTGCCACCCCGTGCTTCACGGTTGGGATGGTGTTCTTCGGCTTGCAAGTTCCCCCTTTTTCCTCCAAACATTATGATGGTCATTATGGCCAAACAGTTCTATTTTTGTTTCATCAGACCAGAGGACATTTCTCCAAAAAGTACGATCTTTGTCCCCTTGTGCAGTTGCAAACCATAGTCTGGCTTTTTTATGGTGTCTTTGGAGCAGTGGCTTCTTCCTTGCTGAGTGGCCTTTCAGGTTATGTCGATATAGGACTCGTTTTACTGTGGATATAGATACTTTTGTACCTGTTTCCTCTAGCATCTTCACAAGGTCCTTTGCTGTTGTTCTGGGATTGATTTGCACTTTTCGCACCAAAGTACGTTCATCTCTAGGAGACAGAACACGTCTCCTTCCTGAGCGGTATGACGACTGCGTGGTCCCATGGTGTTTATACTTGTGTACTATTGTTTGTACAAATGAACGTGGTACCTTCAGGCGTTTGGAAATTGCTCCCAAGAACGAACCAGATTTGTGGAGGTCTACAATTTTTTTCTGAGTTCTTGGCTGATTTCTTTTGATTTTCCCATGATGTCAAGCAAAGAGGAACTGAGTTTGAAGGTAGGCCTTGAAATAAATCCACAGGTACACCTTCAATTGACTCAAATGATGTCAATTAGCCTATCAGAAGCTTCTAAAGCCATGACATAATTTTCTGGAATTTTCCAAGCTGTTTAAAGGCACAGTCAACTTAGTGTATGTAAACATCTGACCCACTGGAATTGTGATACAGGGAATTACAAGTGAAATAATCTGTCTGTAAACAATTGTTGGAAAAATTACTTGTGTCATGCACAAAGTAGATGTCCTAACTGACTTGCCAAAACTATAGTTTGTTAACAAGAAATTTGTGGAGTGATTGAAAAACAAGTTTTAATGACAGCAACTTAAGTGTATGTAAACGTCCGACTTCAACTGTAGGTACTGCCACACTGAGAGTAAAGAGAGAGAGTGGATTAGAGAGAGGAGAGGAAAGGTGAATGGAGGACTGGCTGCTTTCTTTGTGTTCGGTCCACAGGCACCTGGCCTTGTCGTTCTCCTACACTATCTGTCCTCGACTCATGAGAGCAGCACTGCTCCCCTTCTTCTCTCTCTCTCTCTCTCTCTCTCTCTTTCTCTCCCCAAATGGGACTGTTGAGCCCTCAGGCTTAACCCGCTCTGATTAAAACCTGTTGAGGAACGCCTAGCCAATATCCAATAGAACAGTGTGGCGCGAAATACAAAACCTCAAAATTCCAATAATTTCAATTTCTAAAACATACGACAATTTTATATCATTTTTAAGATACACTTCTCCTTAATCCAACCACATTGTCCAATTTAAAAAAGGCATTACAGCGAAAGCAAAACATTAGATTATGTTAGGAGAGTACATTGACCAAAATAACCACACAGCCATTTTCCAAGCAAGGACATGTGTCAATAAAACCCAAAACACAGCTAAATGAAGCACTAACCTTTGACGATCTTCATCAGATGACACTCCTAGGACATCATGTTACACTACATGTAGGTTTTGTTCGATCAAGATCATATTTATATCCAAAAACAGCATTTTACATTGGCGTGTGATGTTCAGAAAATGTATTCCCACCAAAAACTTCCGGTGAATTTACAAAAATACTCATCATAAACGTTGACAAAATACATAACAATTATTTTAAGAATTATAGATACAGTACTTCTTTATGCAACCTCTGTGTCAGATTTTAAAATAGCTTTTCGGAGAAAGCACATTTTTCAATATTCTGAGTACATAGCTCGCCATCACAGAAAGCTATACAGACACCCGCCAAGTTCGGGGCAACCTAAACTCAGAATTAGTATTAGAAATATGCTCTTACGTTTGCTGATCTTCGTCAGAATGCACTCCCAGGACTGCTACTTCCACAAGAAATGTTGTTTTTGTTCTAAATAATCCATATTTATGTCCAAATACCTCAGTTTTGTTCGTGCGTTCAGGTCACTATCCAAAGGCTAACGCGCGAGCGCAATTTGAGACTCAAAAAGTCAAAATGTTCCATTACCGTACTTAGAAGCATGTCAAACGCTGTTTAAAATCAATCTTTATGGTATTTTTAACATAAAACTGCGATAATATTCCAACCGGACAATAGCGTATTCATTCAAGGAGAAAAAGAAGGAACAGCGTGCTCGCGGGACCGCGCATATCCAATCTCTTTGTCCCCAGGCAGTCCACTCAGTAACTGAGCTCCTATACTCTGCCCAGGGACAGGAGAATGCTCAAACCACTTTCTGAAGGCTTTTGACAGCCAATGGAAGCCTTAGGAAGTGCAACATGACCCCACAAATACTGAAGTTTCGATAGGGACTAGAAAGAAGAACTACAATTCTCAGATCCTCCACTCCCTGGTTGAATTTTTCTCAGGTTTTTGCCTGCCATATGAGTTCTGTTATACTCACAGACACCATTCTAACAGTTTTAGAAACTTCAGAGTGTTTTCTATCCAAATCTACTAATAATATGCATATTCTCGTTTCTGGGAAAGAGTAGTAACCAGTTTAATTTGGGTACATTTTTGATCCGGCCGTGAAAATACTGCCCCCTACACATCAACAGGTTAAAGTAAACGTTTATATTCAAGTAAGATTCACAGAGAGCATTTTCTATAGTGCTATAACACAGTATTATTCAGCCAACGCTCCCGCTGCCTGCTCCCACTGCTCCCACTGCACTACACATAGCTAAAATAGTGTTGCTTCATCTTCACACATGCTCCTCTTAGATGGGCTATGTGTCTCTTTAGCTGTGACTGGTTTATGTGTCTATAGAATGTACCCAGGAGTGTGTGTGTGTGTGTGTGTGTGTGCCTGCATGGCTCTGCTGTGACTGCAAAGCTTGTGTGGGAGTATGTCAAAGTAGTTGTGACTGTGTAGTGTGTGGGAGAGATTGTGCGTGTGTGTGTGTGTGTGTGTGTGTGTGTGTGTGTGTGTGTGTGTGTGTGTGCGCGTGTGTGCATCTGCTGGTGTGGGTGAGGTGCTCTACCCTGGCAGGTGTTGTGATGTGTGTGGATGAGGTTTTCTACCCTGGCAGGTGTTGTGATGTGTGTGGGTGAGGTTTTCTACCCAGGCAGGTGTTGTGGTGTGTGTGGGTGAGGTGCTGTACCCAGGCAGGTGTTGTGGTGTGTGTGGGGGAGGTGCTCTAACCAGGCAGGTATTGTGATGTGTGTGGGTGAGGTGCTGTACCCAGGCAGGTGTTGTGGGTGAGGTTTTCTACCCTGGCAGGTATTGTGATGTGTGTGGGTGAGGTTTTCTACCCAGGCAGGTGTTGTGGTGTGTGTGGGTGAGGTGCTGTACCCAGGCAGGTGTTGTGGTGTGTGTGGGTGAGGTGATCTATCCAGGCAGGTGTTGTGGTGTGTGTGGGTGAGGTGATCTATCCAGGCAGGTGTTGGTTGTGGTGTGTGTGGGTGAGGTGAGGTGATCTATCCAGGCAGGTGTTGGTTGTGGTGTGTGTGGGTGAGGTGAGGTGATCTATCCAGGCAGGGGTTGTGGTGTGTGTGGGTGAGGTGCTCTATCCAGGCAGGCGTTGTGGTGTGTGTGGGTGAGGTGCTCTATCCAGGCAGGGGTTGTGGTGTGTGTGGGTGAGGTGCTCTATCCAGGCAGGGGTTGTGGTGTGTGTGGGTGGGTGAGGTGCTCTATCCAGGCAGGGGTTGGTTGTGGTGTGTGTGGGTGTCTTGATGGGCCCCATATTGTGGGTTTATAGGACTATGTGGGATTTAATATGACATTACAGTATTGTATGAGGGAGACCAATATAATTAAAATTAACAAGTTTCACTGATGAACATCTGCACTTGCCTTAATCCAGAGAGAGAGAGAGAGAGAGAGAGAGAGAGAGAGAGAGAGAGAGAGAGAGAGAGAGAGAGAGAGAGGAAAAAGAGTGTGTGGGTGGAGGGAGGGTGTGCGTTTGGTATGTGTGTGCGTGTGTGTGCGCGTCTGTGTGTGAGTGGGGGGGTGTGTGCGTTTGGCGTGTGGGGGGTTGTGCGTTTGGTGTGAGTGTGCGTGTGTGTGCGTGTCTATGTGTGAGTGGGGGGGAGGGGGGTGCGTTTGGTGTGTGTGTGTGCGTGTGTGTGTGTGTGTGGGGGGGGTGTGCGTTTGGTGTGTGTGTGCGTGTGCGAGTCTGTGTGTGAGTGTGTGTGTTTTCCTCTGTGCTCTGATGTTGATCTCAGTCCTCCAGAGTGTTCAGTTTAATAAGAGGCAGCAGTACTGCTGTGAGCTGGTGAATTAGCCTCTGTAATGTGACTGTTAAATGCATCTTTCCTCCCGTACCCTCCAACACTCTGACACCATTAACAGCGCAGCCCCACACATTAACAAAGCCACACACACACACACACACACACACACACACACACACACACACACACACACACACACACACACACACACACACACACACACACACACACACATACACACACACACACACATTAACACAGACAGACACCTCCCTGAGCACAGTACAGTAGCAGAGCTCCCATCACCTATCCCCAGTACACCGTCTTTGTCTCTGAGCTAACTGCAGTCAGAGATATAAAGCCCTCTCAAACAGAGCAATTTTCTCCTAACGCATAGGACTGTTTGAATAAATAAGCTACATTATGCATCAAAGAGAAAGTGATTACCCGCTTTTAAAAAGCCTTCACTAATATTTATAGAGACTTTTCTGACACCACTTATTTTCACAGGCCTTTTAGTTATTCTGTGTAGAGTTGCTATTATTTAACATTTCCCTACTAGCAGACCTCCCAGGCTCTCTCTCTGTTTCTGAGCCAGACTGTTATGTTTAAACATGAAACACACTCACACATAAATACTTTTTTGATCACTTATTGAATTCAACTTTCATTGTGTGTTTTACGTTTTAATCAAATTCTCTTTAGAGGTGTAGTTTAATGATGCATGAGGGATCAACAGATCTCTCCCTATCTATACAAATCTCTGTAGGACAGGTAGCATGTGACCCAATGTGTATTCCTGGAAATAACCAGAATTTTGTAACCATAACAGTTTTGAAAATATTACAGGACAATAACCTCTCTCTCAACGTGAGCAAGACAAAGGAGATGATCGTAGACTACAGGAAAAGGAGGGCTGAACATTGACGGGGCTGTAGTGGAGCGGGTCGAGAGTTACAAGTTCCTTGGTGTCCACATCACCAACAAACTATCGTCGTGTCTTTGGCATCATTAAAGTGAAGACTGTTATTTTATCAAATCAATTCTCTGTAATAATTATTACGTGATTAAACAAATCATATAAATGTAATTAACTAGGAAGTCGGGGCACCAAGGAAAATCTTGAGATTACAAAGTTATAATTTTCCTAATATTTTAATATCTGATCACTTAGTCTTCTAATTAATGAATTATTCTTTACCTCACGTTAGTCTCATTCCAAACGTCGTAAATTGTTGGTTATCTGCACGAACCCAGCCTTTACTATGAATCAACCATTCACCAATTGTCTTAATCATTTATTTACTAACTAACTAAATAATCACAGACGTGCATAAACAAACAAACAGTAAATATGGTTACAAGGACATGATAGGGGAGGTTCCCTAGTGGGCTAAGCCGATATGACGGCTTGGTGGACAAAGGGAAGTGGGTGTGGACTGAGAAGGGTGGGAAAGACAAAAATTAGTCACTACACAGTTGATAATTATATTAATTGAAATGCTAATCCTTTGCACATGAACGCTCACTAATTTGGGAATAATTTCAATCAATATATATATTTACGCTCAGTGTGTCGTCGTGATCTCTGTTGGAATCGTCCGTCTTTCTGTTGGAAAGTTCATCCAAGCGTATCTCTGCTTCCCTGGAGTCTTTAGTGGTAGGATGGATACTTCAGAGTACCATTCAGAAATGTTCTTATAGAATAGATGTTCCGGCGGTTGTCGGTCTTCGCATGTCAGGTTGACATAATTTCTAGCTGCAGACTAGTAATTAGTATCGAAGATTTGCTCTTATTCTGTCGGGATCGATAGTCTCAGAGTCACCTATAACAGATAAAAGAACCTGGGTGTAGGAGGGAGACAGAGAGAGAGAGATGCCACGATCTATACCCAGAAAAGGCCACGTCATGACACTATCATGGTCCAAACACACCAAGACAGTCGTGAAGAAGGCACGACAACACCTATTCCCCCTCGGGAGACTGAAAAGATTTGGCGTGGGTCCCCAGATCCTCAAAAAGTTATACACCTGCACAGTTGAGAGCATCCTGACCGGTTGCATCACCGCCTGGTATGGCAACTGCTCGGCATCTGACCATAAGGCTCTACAGAGGGTAGTTGTACGGCCCAGTACATCACTGGGGCCAAACTTCCTGCCTTCCAGGACCTATATACTAAGAGGCAGCCCCCAAAAATTGTAAAAGACTCCAGTCACCCAAGTCATAGACTGTTTTCTCTGCTACCGCACAGCAAGTGGTACCAGAGCACCAAGTCTAGGTCCAAAAGGCTCCTTAACAGCTTCTATCCCCAAGCCATAAGACTGCTGCAACAGTAGGTGGACACCCATTCAAATTAGTGGATTCGGCTATTTCAACCACACCCGTTGCTAACAGGTGTATACAATCGAGCACACAGCCATGGAATCTCTATAAACAAAACATTGGCAGTAGAATGACCTTACTGAAGAACTCCGTGACATTCAACATGGAACTGTCAAATGATGCCACCTTTCCATCAAGTTAGTTTGTCAAATTTCTGCCCTACTAGAGCTCCCCGGTCAACTGTAAGTGCTGTTTTTGTAAAGTGTAAATGTCTAGGAGCAACAACGGCTCAGCCGCGAACTGGTAGGCCACACAACCTCACAGAATGTGACCACCGAGGCCTGAAGCGTGTAAAATCATCTGTCCTCGTTTGCAAAACTCACAAAACGAGTTCCAAACTGCCTCTGGAAGCAACTTCAGCACAAGAACTGTTCGTTCGAAGCTTCATGAACTGGGTTTCCATGGTCAAAAGGTCACACACAAGCCTAAGATCACCATGCGCAATGCCAAGCGTCTGCTGGAGTTGGTTAAAGCTCGCCGCCATTGGACTCTGTAGCAGTGGAAACGTGAAACGTTCTCTGGAGTGATGAATCACGCTTCATCATCTGGCAGTCCAATGGACAAATCTGAGTTTGGCGGATGCCAGGAGAACGCTACCTGCCTGAATGCATAGTGCCAACTGTAAAGTTTGGTGGATGAGGAATAATGGTCTGGGACTGTTTTTCATGGTTTTGGCTAGGCCCCTTAGTTCCAGTGAAGGTAAATCTTAATGCTACAGCATACAATGACATTCTAGATTATTATTTGCTTCCAACTTTGTTGCAACAGTTCGGGGAAGGCCCTTTCCTGTTTCAGCATGACAATGCACCCGTGCACAAGTGAGGTCCATACAGAAATGGTTTGTCGAGATCGGTGTGAAAGAACTTGGCTGGCTGCACAGAGCACTGACATCAACCCCATCGAACACCTTTTGGATGAATTGGAACACCTACTGCGAGCCAGGCCTAATCGCCCAACATCTGTGCCGGACCTGTGGGAAGCAAGTCCCTGCAGCAATGTTTCAACATCTAGTGGGAGGCCTTCCCAGAAGAATGGAGGCAGTTATAGCAGTAAAGGGCGGACCAACTCCATATTAATGCCCATGATTTTGGAATGAGATGTTTGACGAGCAGGTGTCCACATACATTTGGTCTTGTAGTGTACTTTTAAAAAGTAGTGCACTATAAACGGAATAGGGTTCCATTTGTGACACAGGCATAGACTCTAAGTGCTTAAGGAGATGGCTGGTTGTATATTATCTAGTAGTCCCAGACAATATCTCTGTTCCCCATGGTGCTGAAAGGTTCCAAGTAGCGTTGTGTTGGTACAAGCAGTGGATCCATGTTCCTGGAGGCTGTAAGGATACAGTGATGATGACACAACACTATGAGAGATGAAGTAATGTAGGAATCTGCTGGGATGGACCCCTTCAAGTCCTCATCAATATCCCTCTCTGCAAATGAAACCATTAGCTAGCTAAACATTTCACACACACACTCACACGCGTACATGCACGCACCGACACTGTCTTTTTCTGTCTTGGAGAAGTGCAGTGAGTTCTGAGGGCGAGATGAAAGAGAGGGAAGGAAGATGGAAAGAGGAAGGGTAGACGTTTCAGACTGTACAGTAGTAGTATGACTAGAGGTGACTTCTAATTAATCAGAGGAAGAGTGAGATGTGGTTAGCTTTTCATAACAGATTCCTTATCTGTGTCCAAGGGGAGAGTTGTACTCTACCTTCCTCGTCTCTCACACAGCCTTGATTCAGTTTGAAATGTCTTTTAATCTATTAGCTGGTCCTTAATGGATCTCATGGTTCATCATACCTGCAGACATGTTCACTAGACCCCAGAGGGGAGGGGAGGGATGAGAGGGAGAGAGGGAGAGAGGGAGAGAGGGAGAGAAGGAGAGAAGGAGAGGATGAGAGCAGAGATCGCTGTGGTAACGGCCAGAGGTCTGAGACACATCACCTTCAAATTATTCTATTACCCAGAATCCCACTGTACCTATTCACCATACCATAACCTGAAACCACAACGGCAGTGTCACCTTAACAGCATTAATATACACAATACATTGAATTACAGAGAAAATAGCATCTGACAAATAGTGCTGGGGTGACTGATGGAGCAGGAGCAAGATCACACATGCCCAGTAGGCCCAAACAAACACAACATCAGATGTCTAGAACGCATAGAAAATACCATTGGTGATTCATCTCAGTTAGGCAGCTATCAGTTTCTATACATGTGGCACATCTGGTGTACTCAGCTGCAGTGTGTGTGTGCGTGTAGGTAAGGGGTTAAACGTGTCACTACTAGTCTGTCCCGGTCAGGGAATCACATGGGACATGCTCATTACGGAGACAGCTATCCTGCTCGTTCCACCACATCCATCACCCTTTGTTTCGTTTCAAAGATTCATAGGCTGCCTCCCAAATACGCACACTATACCATATATAGTGTACTACTTTTCACTAGAGGCCCTATTCCCTATACAGTGGTCTATAGTCATAGTAGTGCACTATAAAGGGAATAGGGAGTCATTTCGGAGGCAACCCTTCGAATCTTCTGGATCCTTCCTTCCAGGAGACAAGCTCGGCCCTGCCCACCTCTCTGTTCCATTTGATAAAGGCTCCACCGTTGTCATGGAGCCCACCTGGCTGTGACCTTGTGGCTGAGCTGAGATCATTAGTCAAAAAGCACCGACATGGATGATTCGCTTGCTCAGCTCGGCCCAGGGAGCCAATAGGGACACAAAGTCTCAAAAGAACAGATAGTTCCTCCTCGGCCCAATGAGAATGCTGCTGCCTGCATGGAGACATGATGGTGTTATTATTGTTGAATCATACACACACACACACACACACACACACATACACACATACACACACTTTGGCCAGGTTCACTAACAGTGTGTCCCTGAGAACAGTCGGAGACAAATTATACTTCTGTTGGGAGATTTGTTTTAAAAAGTTAAGCTTCCCATTTTCCTGTGTTATCAATATGCTGACTGCACTGAGCTCTCGCCACTATCTCAGCTATCTCAGCTTGACATTAGAATTCAGCACACACTTGACGCTTCTGTTTTCTCCTTCCAGAAAATAGAATTTCTGTCAATTTGATTTGCTCCCCTTTTGTTTTCTCATTATCTATAATACGTGTTCTGCAGCTCTTTCCGTTCAAACACACCGTCTACAATTTCATAAAGGAAGTGGAAAATGCTCATTCTAGATTTGTTACCAAAGCCATACCTCATATCTTTACAAAAAAAGACTCCACATGTTAATTTTCCCCTTCACCTTTCAAAATATTCAAATGAATGAATAGGGTCCTGGCCGCAATTCACCGGAAAATGAATTCTGAACAAGATGACAAATGTGCTGAGAATAATTCCCTAGATGACATTGAAGATGAGGAGGAGAGGAACAAGGGGAGGGAGAAGGAGAGGAAGGGATGAGGAGAGGGAGGAAGAGAGGAAGGAGGAGAGGATGGAGGAGAGGAAGGAGGAGAGGGAGGAGGAGAGGAAGGAGGAGAGGAAGGAGGAGAGGGAGGAGGAGAAGAAGGAGGAGAGGAAGGAGGAGAAGAAGGAGGAGAGGGAGGAGGAGAGGAAGGAGGAGCGGAAGAAGGAGAGGAAGGAGGAGAGGAAGGGGGAGAGGAGGAGGAGAGGAAGGCGGAGAGAAAGGAGGACGAGAGAAAGGAGGAGAGGAAGGAGGAGACTTCCTCCTCTTCATTGGCGAAGGGAGGCTGTTACCTCCGCCCTCTGGTTGTGAATAGGCCTGTTCTCCTCTCTTCCTTTACAGAAGAGAAATGGTTCACACACTAAGCATTATGAACTTACTTCAGCATAACTCAGAGCACAGAGAGTCTCCTCCCTATCTCTGTGTCTAGAAGGTCTTGATGTTGTTGTTGTTTTCGAGCATTACTTTGATGGCTAAGTTGTTTGCTGGTGTTTTTGAGGTATACTGTAGGCCATGTGTGCCTTGGCCCAGGTCCAGTGCAGTGTGTGTGGCTCAGGGTGGAGGAGAGAGAGTGTAGAGAGGGGGCATTGTACAATCTAAAAGTCATCTGACCTGAACAACCCTTTCCCCAGCATTAAAGATCTCCTATTGATCACATTACGGCCCATAGACTTTATGGACAGACCGCTGCTGAGAGGAGACCGTAGGAAATGCATGCCTTAATTAATCTTTATCACAAGAAGGAAAGATGTGGGAGGAGAGCGCGGGAGGGGTGAAAGAAGAGGAGAGAGAGTGAGAAATAGCTAGAAAGAGAAAGAGGAGGACAGAGAGAGAACGAGAAAGAAAGATAGACAGAGAGAAAGAGAGAGAGAAATAAGAGGCCTGTCATTGGCCTAACCCTTCTCTGTAACAGTTAATGGGCTGGTCTGGTGAGACACTCGTATCTCATCAGAGCATGGGCTGATCTCTTAAACGGACCAGGATTAGAGCACAATGCAGGGGTCAGGGGGCATCGCGTTAGAGAAATGAGAGACAATCGCATTCAGTGGGGAAACCGCCAACCAACCCCTTCCTCCGCGCGCCTGCCGGAGATAATATCACGCATGCACTCGTCTGAGCACTGGAAAATCAATACGCCACAGCCAAGTTCAAAAGAAAAGCTCCTCATTAAAAAATAAAAGAGGAGAGCATTACGTTGAGCGCTGCTTGGAGAATTGGCCCAATGTGGGTGTGTTAAACTGAAGGGATTGTTAACCTTTCTTTAACTAGGCAAGTCAGCTAAGACTTGTGTTTTATTTACGATGACGGCCTACACCGGCCAAACCTGGGCCATTTGTGCGCTGCCCTATGGAACTCCAAATCACAGCCGGTTGTGACACAGCCTGGAATCGAACCTGTTGTGACGCCTTAAGCACTGAGATGCAGTGCCTTAGACCACTGTGCCACTCGGGAGCCCTGAGAGAGAGAGAGTGAGAGAGAGAGAGCGAGAGAGAGAGAGAGAGACTCTCTCTGCTCTATTAACAAACTGTATCCTCTCCTAAGACAGATGAGAGAGAGAGCAGAGTAGAAACCCCTTACAGTTCATCAGCCCAATGCTCACCTCAGCAGATGGGGAATTAACTGTTGATGTAGAAAACAGTGTTTAGATGTGTTTGAAACTAAGAGAGAGAGGTTGTGTGTGTGTGTGTGTGTGTGAAACTAAGAGAGAGAGGTTGTGTGTGTGTGTGTGTGTGTGTGAAACTAAGAGAGAGAGGTTGTGTGTGTGTGTGTGTGTGTGTGTGTGTGTGTGTGTGTGTGTGTGTGTGTGAAACTAAGAGAGAGAGGTTGTGTGTGTGTGTGTGCGTGAAACTAAGAGAGAGAGGTTGTGTGTGTGTGTGTGTGAAACTAAGAGAGAGAGGTTGTGTGTGTGTGTGTGTGTGTGTGTGTGTGTGTGTGTGTGTGTGTGTGTGTGTGAGAGAGAGAGAGGTTGTGTGTGTGTTGTGGTGCGTGAAACTAAGAGAGAGAGGTTGTGTGTGTGTGTGAAACTAAGAGAGAGAGGTTGTGTGTGTGTGTGTGAAACTAAGAGAGAGAGGTTGTGTGTGTGTGTGTGAAACTAAGAGAGAGAGGTTGTGTGCGTGTCTGTGAAACTAAGAGAGAGAGGGTGTGTGTGTGTGTGAAACTAAGAGAGAGAGGTTGTGTGTGTGTGTGTGAAACTAAGAGAGAGAGGTTGTGTGCGTGTGTGTGAAACTAAGAGAGAGAGGTTGTGTGTGTGTGTGTGTGAAACTAAGAGAGAGAGGTTGTGTGTGTGTGTGTGTGTGAAACTAAGAGAGAGAGGTTGTGTGTGTGTGTGTGAAACTAAGAGAGAGAGGTTGTGTGCGTGTCTGTGAAACTAAGAGAGAGAGGTTGTGTGCGTGTGTGTGAAACTAAGAGAGAGAGGTTGTGTGTGTGTGTGTGTGAAACTAAGAGAGAGAGGTTGTGTGCGTGTGTGTGTGAAACTAAGAGAGAGAGGTTGTGTGTGTGTGTGAAACTAAGAGAGAGAGGTTGTGTGTGTGTGTGTGTGCGTGAAACTAAGAGAGAGAGGTTGTGTGTGTGTGTGTGTGAAACTAAGAGAGAGAGGTTGTGTGTGTGTGTGAAACTAAGAGAGAGGAGGTTGTGTGGTGTGTGTGAAACTAAGCGAGAGAGGTTGTGTGTGTGTGTGAGACTAAGAGAGAGAGGGTGTGTGTGTGCGTGTGAAACTAAGAGAGAGAGGTTGTGTGTGTGTGTGTGAAACTAAGAGAGAGAGGTTGTGTGTGTGTGTGTGAAACTAAGAGAGAGAGGTTGTGTGGTGTGTGTGAAACTAAGAGAGAGAGGTTGTGTGCGTGTGAAACTAAGAGAGAGAGGTTGTGTGTGTGTGTGTGAAACTAAGAGAGAGAGGTTGTGTGTGTGTGTGTGAAACTAAGAGAGAGAGGTTGTGTGTGTGTGTGTGAAACTAAGAGAGAGAGGTTGTGTGTGTGTGTGTGAAACTAAGAGAGAGAGGTTGTGTGTGTGTGTGTGAAACTAAGAGAGAGAGGTTGTGTGGTGTGTGTGAAACTAAGAGAGAGAGGTTGTGTGGTGTGTGTGAAACTAAGAGAGAGAGGTTGTGTGTGTGTGTGTGAAAACTAAGAGAGAGAGGTTGTGTGTGTGTGTGTGAACTAAGAGAGAGAGGTTGTGTGTGTGCGTGTGTGAAACTAAGAGAGAGAGGTTGTGTGTGGTGTCGTGAAACTAAAGAGAGAGAGGTTGTGTGTGTGTGTGTGAAACTAAGAGAGAGAGGTTGTGTGTGTGTGTGAAACTAAGAGAGAGAGGTTGTGTGTGTGTGTGAAACTAAGAGAGAGAGGTTGTGTGTGTGTGTGAAACTAAGAGAGAGAGGGTGTGTGTGTGTGTGTGAAACTAAGAGAGAGAGGTGTGTGTGTGTGTGAAACTAAGAGAGAGAGGTTGTGTGCGTGTCTGTGAAACTAAGAGAGAGAGGTTGTGTGTGTGTGTGTGAAACTAAGAGAGAGAGGTTGTGTGCGTGTCTGTGAAACTAAGAGAGAGAGGTTGTGTGTGTGCGTGAAACTAAGAGAGAGAGGTTGTGTGCGTGTGTGTGAAACTAAGAGAGAGAGGTTGTGTGTGTGCGGTGAAACTAAGAGAGAGAGGTTGTGTGTGTGTGTGTGAAAACTAAGAGATAGAGGTTGTGTGTGTGCGTGAAACTAAGAGAGAGAGGTTGTGTGTGTGTGTGTGCGTGAAACTAAGAGAGAGAGGTTGTGTGTGTGTGTGTGAAACTAAGAGAGAGAGGTTGTGTGTGTGCGTGAAACTAAGAGAGAGAGGTTGTGTGTGTGTGTGTGCGTGAAACTAAGAGAGAGAGGTTGTGTGTGTGTGTGTGAAACTAAGAGAGAGAGGTTGTGTGTGTGCGTGTGTGTGAAACTAAGAGAGAGAGGTTGTGTGTGTGTGTGAAACTAAGAGAGAGAGGTTGTGTGTGTGTGTGTGAAACTAAGAGAGAGAGGTTGTGTGTGTGCGTGTGTGTGAAACTAAGAGAGAGAGGTTGTGTGCGTGTGAAACTAAGAGAGAGAGGTTGTGTGTGTGTGTGTGAAACTAAGAGAGAGAGGTTGTGTGTGTGTGTGTGAAACTAAGAGAGAGAGGTTGTGTGCGTGTGAAACTAAGAGAGAGAGGTTGTGTGCGTGTGTGTGAACTAAGAGAGAGAGGTTGTGTGCGTGTGAAACTAAGAGAGAGAGGTTGTGTGCGTGTCTGTGAAACTGAGAGAGAGGTTGTGTGTGTGTGTGAAACTAAGAGAGAGAGGTTGTGTGTGTGTGTGTGTGAAACTAAGAGAGAGAGGTTGTGTGCGTGTGTGTGAAACTAAGAGAGAGAGGTTGTGTGCGTGTCTGTGAAACTAAGAGAGAGAGGTTGTGTGTGTGTGTGTGTGAAACTAAGAGAGAGAGGTTGTGTGCGTGTGTGTGAAACTAAGAGAGAGAGGTTGTGTGCGTGTGTGTGAAACTAAGAGAGAGAGGTTGTGTGCGTGTCTGTGAAACTAAGAGAGAGAGGTTGTGTGTGTGTGTGTGTGAAACTAAGAGAGAGAGGTTGTGTGCGTGTCTGTGAAACTAAGAGAGAGAGGTTGTGTGTGTGTGTGAAACTAAGAGAGAGAGGTTGTGTGTGTGTGTGTGAAACTAAGAGAGAGAGGTTGTGTGCGTGTCTGTGAAACTAAGAGAGAGAGGTTGTGTGTGTGTGTGAAACTAAGAGAGAGAGGTTGTGTGTGTGTGTGAAACTAAGAGAGAGAGGTTGTGTGTGTGTGTGAAACTAAGAGAGAGAGGTTGTGTGTGTGCGTGTGAAACTAAGAGAGAGAGGTTGTGTTGCGGTGTCTGTGAAACTAAGAGAGAGAGGTTGTGTGCGTGTGTGTGTGTGTAACGGCTGTCGGGAGAGAGAGTTGACCATGGTGCAGCGGAGTTAGTGTTCATCATTGAATATTTAATAGCAGAAAGAACACTATACAAAAATAAGAAACCGACAGCCAAACAGTCCTGTCAGGTGCAAAACACTAACAGAAACAATTACCCACAAAACCCAAAGGAAAAACATGCTCCTATGTGTGACTCCAATCAGCAACAACGAACTTCAGCTGTGCTGATTGGGAGTCACACACGGCCCAAAACAAAGAAATACAAAAAACCTAGAAAACGAACATAGAACGCCCACCCAATGTAACACCCTGGCCTAACCAAAATAAAGAACAAAAACCCCTCTCTATGGCCAGGGCGTTACAGTGTGTGAAACTAAGAGAGAGAGGTTGTGTGTGTCTGTATGTGTGTGTCATTTTTAGGTTGTCCTCTCTGGGACTTTGGCTGGTGTTGAAGCTGTGTGTGTGTCTATGTGTGTACAGCTCTGTAGTACTCAGATGTGCTCCTGTGTGTGACTATGGGGTATGAGTCACGGTTGGTATTGAGTCTTCAGGCCCCAGGTTTATCAAAAGTTTTAACTGTGTTAGAACCGAGGCACCCTGCAAGCTATTCCTTTAGAGGACATTGTCTCTGGTTATTGTCCAGAAAACACACCTGTCCTTGAAATGCAGGGTAAACATTCTGAGTGAAGCTGAAATGTGCTGTTCTGAATGTGGAATTGATTGAATTTGAGTCATAGTCTGAGCTTTGGCACCATTCTCCCAATTTACAGGGTACCACGTCTGTACAGGTTTGTTGTAGTGATCTTGTGACTCTTGTTCTTTACTGGGGTGAATGCCATTTCAATTTAGTCAATTCAGGAAGTAATTTCCAATTTCAATTAATTACCGTAATTTCCGGACTATAAGCCGCAACTTTTTTCCCAGGCTTTGAACCTCGCGGCTTAAACAATGACGCAGCTAATATATGGATTTTTCCCGCTTTCACATTTTTTTGAAAGGAGATGACTTCAGTGGTTTCAGTGCACAGGAGGAGGAAGATAGTGACCAATGACTTTCTTGGTAGGCTACTGTTTACTGCTAATTTTTTATTTTTGTTACAAGCCGTGTTTCGTTAAAGCCTATTTATTTTTGTTACAAGCCGTGTTTCGTTAAAGCCTATTTATTTTTGTTACAAGCCGTGTTCCGTTAAAGCCCATTTATTTTTGTTACAAGCCTTTTTTCGTTAAAGCCTGTGTAAAGTTCATTTGTTTCAATGTACCGGTAGGCACCTGCGGCTTATAGACATGTGCGGCTTATTTATGTTCAATTATTATTATTTTTTTAATTCAGTGAGTGCGGCTTATATTCAGGTGCGCTCAATAGTCCAGAAATTACGGCATACACATCTCTGGGACTTCTGTCACAAGGACACATACATACTGTATGTCATATGACATGGGTCACAGGCTTGTAGGGGCTTGTATACTGTGGAGGAGTTGTCGAGGAAGGAGTGATGTGACCAGTACTACACTGTAGAATAGATCTATAGATACTGGGCTGGAAGCTACATTCTCTGAGTCCCTCTCTTGCTCCCAAAGACCTTAATCTCTCTCTCTCAATGTCTTCTATCTTTGTCAGGGGAATCATTGACATTTCCAGCTGTGTGAGTGGTTCACAATAGCTCTGGTGCTGAGGAGAGGCTGACATTTGTGGGTCTGGGAGTGCTTGACAACGGCTAAGATGCACTGACATTTGGGAAAGTGTCCAGCAGAGTACTCAACGCTGTTCTATCTTTCTATCAACCAAAAAAAGAAAAGAGATGGAACACTACATAATTTTCCATGTTAACATTATATTAATCTAACATCTACCATTTATCATAGTATTTTTAAGAAAGACAAAGAAAAGAAGGAGAGAGGAGAGAGAGAATTAGAGAATGAGAGAGTGAGAGAGAAAGAGACAATTAGAGCAAGAGAGAATGTGGAGGGAAGAGGGCTTAGGGAGATATATACAGTAAAGAAGGAGAGAAATAGAGTGAGGGAGACAGACAAAGGTTTGATTAAAGGATAAACCATATACCATAAATGCCACTGTTCTGTTGTCAGTCTCTGGTGGCTTTCAGTCAGTCAGCGCAACATCTTTAATTCTCCACCTCAGGCAGACAGACAGAGAGACAGACAGAAAGGCAGGCAGGCAGACAGATAGACAGACAGAAAGGCAGACAGGCAGACAGACAGGCAGGCAGGCAGGCAGGCAGGCAGGCAGGCAGACAGGCAGACAGACAGACAGACAGACAGACAGACAGACAGACAGACAGACAGACAGACAGACAGAAAGGCAGACAGGCAGACAGACAGGCAGGCAGGCAGACAGGCAGACAGACAGGCAGACAGACAGGCAGACAGACAGATGAACAGGCAGGCAGGCAGACAGACAGACAGGCAGACAGACAGACAGGCAGGCAGACAGACAGGCAGGCAGACAGACAGACCAGACAGACAGACAGACAGACAGACAGACAGGCAGGCAGGCAGGCAGGCAGGCAGGCAGACAGACAGGACAGACAGACAGACAGACAGACAGACAGACAGACAGAGACAGACAGACAGACAGACAGACAGACAGACATATCCCCATAGTACACACGGTACACAACCGTGCTGCTGTTGATCTTGAGAAGGAACAAATTGTTCTGAACACACAGAACAGAGAAAATAACAGAAAAACAGCATTTCAGATTTTTAGGGCACAGTTGTTGTACAGGCATTTTAAAATGCCTGCAGTCCCTCTCCTGATGATATTATTGTTCCCTCTTCCTCTGTAAGGAAATATTTCATAGATTTATAGTTTTAGAACAAGATCTACATTTATGCCTGAATATAATAAAATGTTTCCTTTGCACTGTAACTACCTCAGGTGTGAGACAGTTCAGTTCCACAGGCCTCCCTCCCTCCCTCTCTGTCTGTTACACCCCAGCTGTGATAAAGATGGAACATGCTCTGGGAGCGCGTCATGCTACACTTCTCGTTCTGCTGCGCTGCTATTCTGACACTGATCGCCATCAAACTGTCAACATCGGAGGGAGACGGAAAGGAAGTGTGTGTGTGTGTGTGTGTGTGTGTGTGTGTGTGTGTGTGTGTGTGTGTGTGTGTGCATGTGTGTGTGTGTGTGTGTGTGCGAGGGTGGTTATAGTGGTCTACCTTATTTTTCCACATAAATAATTTTCACTCCACCAAAATGAGCAACGAGCTGAAGCTGGATTTCCTATTAATTTCCTCTCTGTGTTTTTTCTCTGAGAGGAAATTGAGATAGATGATGTTTCATCTTTACTCTGGTAGGCCTGTCATGACCAGTCTGAGAGGAGAGAGGCGTTAGGCGTTTCCTGGTTTGTGTGTGCGTGTGCAGTTGCGTGTGAGGATTAGACAGGATCTTTATTCAAGTCACTGAGAGGGATCAGGCTGAAAGACACATTGGCACAGCAACTCACTGGCAGGAGGAGGTTAGAGGAAAGGACAGAGACCATCTTGACGTTTAACGTTCTCCTCTTGGTAAACCAGTAATGGTAATCAGATCCAGGTGTTTCTCTGCCCTTTTACTTCTTATACCCTTTCAACTCAGCAAGATGAGTGTGTTGTCAATTTGCAATGCAATCATTTACTGTTAGAAGCCACTACTGTGACACTGTGCGGTAGTTCTGCATATTTGCCAGATCACTTTTTGTTATCATTCATGAGCACATTTGCTAAGCTGTAAAAAGTCCAGTATTGCAACTTGTGATAACATCAACATGAGTCAGAAACCAAAACACACACACACACAGACACACACAGACACACACACACACACACACACACACACACATACACACACACACACACACACACACACACACACACACACACACACACACACACACACACACACACACACACACACACACATATATTTGAATTCCCCCTGTCTCTGTCATTATGTATCTTTGAACTATGTGTGTTGTGCTGAGCTTTAAAGCCTGTAGTCTTGTTGAGTCCCTCAGCTCAATGTGTGCAGGGCCCCACAGCCCAGAAGCAGCAAGCATTAGGCGGCTACAGTCGCTATTTTAGCAAACCAAACATTATTAATGCTACCAATTGACTGGATTACTGAGCACATTCATCAAAGATAGCCTCTCCGGCTCTTCGCTCCTCTCCGCAGTCCGACAAGAACACACATGCTTGCCAAGATAGCAGCAAGTGTAGCAATTGATTTCAGACCGGCACAAGGTATTAAAATAGAAAACAGACTACTTTAAAATGGAGTGTGTTGTTTATTTTCACGAGTTCAACCAAATGAAGGGAAATTAAATTCTGCCTAACACTAATGTACTGATGGTGATGCATTCATTTTATTCTCAACTGGACAAAGCTGAGCTTTTATAGGAAAAAGTGATAAAAAAAACAAGCTTTGGTACAGAAGAGCATCAAAACTCAGAAATTCTATGGCACCCTATCCCTTATCTAGTATACTACTTTTGATCAGAGACCTATGTAAATAGGGTGTTGGTATAGGGATTAGTGTGCCATGTCAGACTCATTTAGTGAGGGTGATTGAGGCTAAAACTATTCTAGGCCTTCAGTGAGACTCAGGTAATCTGGTCTAGACTTATTTCTTATTACCATGCTAATGCACTCATTGTTATAGAAACTTTTTGGTTGTGGCAATTTAACATTCTGGTCACCCTAAACTTGCACGATAAGCACTATCTATCTTATCCCTACGCAGCCTGTGCCTTTGTCATAATTATACTTGTCTGCAGGCACACTCAGCGGGGTTCTCAGAAAACCGTAAACATCCAGTTTTCAGAGCTCCAGTATCTTCAACCTAGCTTCCCTGTCCCCTGAAACCGGATGTGGGGACCCGGCTCAGGTGTTTATTTTACACCCGCTACATTAGGTTAGGCTGCAGGAGATGGCTGGCTTTGACAGAGCCCGTTGATTATGCACTGAACAAAATATAAATGCAACATGTAGAGTGTTGGTCCCAAAATGTTTCCAAATGGACAAAAAAGTTTATTTCTCTCAAATTGTGCGCACAAATTTGTTTACATCCCTGTTAGTGAGCATTTCTCCTTTTCCAAGATAATACATCTACCTGACAGGTGTGGCATATTAAGAAGCTGATTAAACTACATGATCAATACACAGGCGCACAACACAATGCTAGGGACAAAAAAAGGCCACTGTAAAATGTGCAGTTTTGTTACACAACACAATGCCACAGAGGGAGCGTGCAATTGGCATGCTGACTGCTGGAATGTCCACCATAGCTGTTGCCAGAGAATTGAATGTTAATTTCTCTACCATAAGCTGCCTTCATTATCGTTTTAGAGAATTTAGTGGGGCGTCCAACCGACCTCACAGCTGCAGACCACGTGTATGGCGTTGTGTGGGTGAGTGGTTTGCTGATGTCAGTGAGTGTCCCATGGTAGTGGTAGGGTTATGGTATGGGCAGGCATAAGCTACGGACAACCAACAAAATTACATTTTATCTATGGCAATTTTAATGCACAGAGATACTGTGATGAGATCCCATTGTTGTGCCATTCATCAGCCACCATCACCTCATGTTTCAGCATGATAATGCACGGTCCCATGATGCAAGGATCTGTACACAATTCCTGGAAGCTGAAAATGTCCCAGTTCTTCTATGGCCTGTATACTCACTTGACCTTGAGCATGTTTGGGATGCTCTGGATCGGCTTATACGACAGTGTGTTCCATTTCCCGCCTATATCCAGCAACTTCGAACAGCTATTGAAGAGGAGGGGGAACCACATTCCACAGGCCACAATCAACAGCCTGATCAACTCTATGAAGGAGATGTGTCGTGCTGCATGAGGCAAATGGTGGTCACACCAGATACTGACTGGTTTTCTGATCTACCTTTTTTTAAGGTATCTGTGACCAACAGATGCACATCTGTATTCCCAGTCATGTGAAATCCATAGATTCGTGCCTAATGAATGTATTTCAATTGAGTTATTTCCTTATATAAACTGTAAATCTGTAAAATATATTTTTGTTCAGTATACTGTATATTGACATTCCAACGTAGTATCAGTTTGGCCCAAATATATGATTGACTTAGTCTACAGGAGTTGATGCTGATGCATCTCTTCTAAAGGAAACAAATAAGGTACAGACCAGAGGAGACTGGTGGGAGGAGCAATAGGAGGACAGGCTCATTGTAATGGCTGGAATGGAATTAATGGAACAGAGTCAAAAGTGGTTTCCACATGTTTGAGGTGTTTGATACCATTCCATTTAATTAATCCATTCCAGCCATTACAATGAGCGTGTCCTCCTATAGCTCCTACTAAAAGCCTCCAGACTCCACTGGTGCAGACTGATTGTGAAGTAGGAATTCTGAAATAAATGTCCTCACTGTCAACTGAGTTTATTTTCAGCAAACTTAACATGTGTAAATATTTGTATGAACATAACAAGATACAACAACTGAGACATAAACTGAACAAGTTCCACAGACATGTGACTAACAGAAATGGAATGTGTCCCTGAACAAAGGGGGGTCAAAATCAAAAGTAACAGTCCTGTATCTGGTGTGGCCACCAGCTGCATTAAGTACTGCAGTGCATCTCCTCCTCATGGACTGCACCAGATTTGCCAGTTCTTGCTGTGAGATGTTACCCCACTCTTCCACCAAGGCACCTGAAAGTTCCCGGACATTTCTGGGGGGGAATGGCCCTAGCCCTCACCCTCCGATCCAACAGGTCCCAAACGTGCTCAATGGGATTGAGATCCGGGCTCTTCGCTGGCCATGGCAGAACACTGACATTCCTGTCTTGCAGAAAATCACTCACAGAACGAGTAGTATGGCTGGTGGCATTGTCATGCTGGATGGTCATGTCAGGATGAGCCTGCAGGAAGGGTACCACATGAGGGAGGAGGATGTCTTCCCTGTAACACACAGCGTTGAGATTGCCTGCAATGACAAGCTCAGTCCGATGATGCTGTGACACACCGCCCCAGACCATGACGGACCCTCCACCTCCAAATTGATCCCACTCCAGAGTACAGGTCTCGGTGTAACGCTCATTCCTTCGACGATAAACGCGAATCCGACCATCACCCCTCGTAAAACAAAACCTCAACTCGTCATTGAAGAGCTCTTTTTGCCAGTCCTCTCTGGTCCTGCGATGGTGGGTTTGTGCCCATAGGCGACGTTGTTGCCGTTGATGTCTGGTGAGGACCTGCCTTACAACAGGCCTACAAGCCCTCAGTCCAGCCTCTCTCAACCTATTGTGGACAGTCTGAGCACTGATGGAGGGATTGTGCTTTCCTGGTGTAACTCCAGCCGTTGTTGTTGCCATTCTGTACCTGTTCCACAGATGTGATGTTCGGATGTACCGATCCTGTGCAGGTGTTGTTACACGTGGTCTGCCACTGCGAGGATGATCAGCTGTCCGACCTGTCTTCCAGTAGTGCTGTCTTAGGCGTCTCACACTACGGACATTGCAATTTATTGCCCTGGCCACATCTACAGTCCTCATGCCTCCTTGCAGCATGTCTAAGGCACGCTCATGCAGATGAGCAGGGTCCCTGGACATCTTTCTTTTGGTGTTTTTCAGAGTCAGTAGAAAGGCCTCTTTAGTGTCCTACGTTTTCATAACTGTGACCTTAGTTGCCTACCGTCTGTAAGCTGTTATTGTGGAACAACCGTTCCATAGGTGCATGTTCATTAATTGTTTATGGTTCATTGAACAAGCATGGGAAACAGTGTTTAAACCCTTTACAATGAAGATCTGTTAAGTTATTTTGATTTTTACGAATGATCTTTGAAAGACAGGGTCCTAAAAAATGATAATTTTTTGGGGCTGAATGTATTACCAATATTTGGTTAGAGGCAACTAAATGACAATATTGATACGCCTTTGGAGAGCTCAGCGCTTTCCTATCAAAGCTGATTGATCAGCAAAGAAATATGAATTTCACTACCATTCATCTCTATTTGGTTTTCATATTGCAGCAAGAGAATGATGAATTATCCTTTGTCCACATGTCTGTCAGTATGCTGCCTTATGATGTGGCCAAACATGCTTACTGAGATTTAAATGAGGCTATACACTCCCTTCTTGGCACAGAAAGATGTGGATGATGTGATGACCTTGATCACGGCGCTGGTATCCTTGTTGGATTAATAATTCAGGGATGCTGAAGACCCCATTGATCATTAATTAGGGGTGTTAATAGTGATGGGTTTTGATGGATGTATGGGCTGATGAAGACCCAGTGGTCTGATCACAGAACACGTCACCAGCTGAGAGGGAAAGGGCATTCTCCAGTGCCCACACTGATCCATTCTCCAGTGTCTAGACCAGGGGCCGTATGTATCAAGTGTCTCAGAGTAGGAGTGCTGATCTAGGATCAGGTCCCCCCAGACATGTCATTTTATTTATTGTGATCTAGCCTAAACTACCTAAACTGATCTTGAATAAGCACTCTTAGATACTTGGTACGTGTGGCCCCTTGGTTCCAGAGTTACCATAGGTACACTACCGGTCAAAGGTTTTATAACACCTACTCAAGGGTTTTCTTAATTTGTACTATTTTTTACATTGTAGAATAATAGTTAAGACATAAAAACTATGAAAGAACACACATGGAATCATGTAGTAACCAAAAAAGTGTTAAACAAATCAAAATCTATTTTATATTTGAGATTCTCCTTTGCCTTGATGACAGCTTTGCACACTCTTGGCATTCTATCAACCAGCTTCACCTGGAATGCTTTTCCAACAGTCTTGAAGGAGTTCCCACATATGCTGAGAACCTGTTGGCTGCTATTCCTTCACTCTGCGGTCCGACTCATCCCAAACCATCTCAATTTGGTTGAAGTCAGGGGATTGTGGAGGCCAGGTCATCTGATGCAGCACTCCACTCTCCTTCTTGGTAAAATAGCCCTTACACAGCCTGGAGGTATGTTGGGTTATTGTCCTGTTGAAAAAGAAATGATAGTCCCACTAAGCCAAAACCAAATGGGATTGCGTATCGCTGCAGCATGCTGTTGTAGTCATGCTAGTTAAGTGTGCTTTGAATTCTAAAAAAAATCCCAGACAGTGTCACCAGCAAAGCACCCCCACACCATTACACCTCCTCCTCCATGCTTTATGGTGGGAACACATATGCAGATCATCCGTTCACCCACACGTGTCTCACAAAAACACGGCGGTTGAAACCAAAAATCTCACATTTTGACTCCAGACAAAAGGACACATTTCCACCGGTCTAATGTCCATTGCTCATGTTTCTTGGCCCAAGTAAGTCTCTTCTTATTATTGGTGTCCTTTAGTTGTTTTTTTTAAAGTAATTCGAAGTTCTGATTCACACAGTCTCTTCTGAACAGTTGTTGATGTTGAGATGTGTCTGTTACTTGAACTCTGTGAAGCATTTATTTGGGCTGCAATTTCTGAGGCTGGTACAGTAACTCTAATGAACTTATCCTCTGCAGCAGAGGTAACTCTGGGTCTTCCATTCCTGTGGCGGTCCTCATGAGAGCCAGTTTCATCATAGTGCTTGATGTTTTTTGGGACTGCACATGAAGAAACTTTCCAAGTTCTTGAAATGTTCCATATTGACTGACCTTCATGTCTTAAAGTAATGATGGACTGTCATTTCTCTTTGCTTATTTGAGCTGTTCTTGCCATAGTATGGACTTGGTCTTTTACCAAATAGGGCTATCTTCTGTATACTACCCCATACCTTGTCACAACATAACTGATTGCCTCAAATGCATTAAGAAGGAAAGAAATTCCACAAATGAACTTTTAAGAAGGCACACTGTCACGGCTGTCGAAAGATCGGACCAAAGTGCAGCGTGGTTGTAGTTCCACATTTTATTACATCCGTGAAACTTTGCAAAACATAACTGAATTTACAAAACAACAAACCATGACGCAGAGAGAAACAAACACTACTCAAAAGATAGTCACCCACAAAATCCAGGAAGAAAAACCCCTACTTAAATATGATCTCCAATCAGAGGTAACAAGGACCAGCTGCCTCCAATTGGAGATCAACCCCCCAAAAAACATAGAAATAGAAAAACTAGAACTTAAACATAGAAAACATTGAAAAACACAAAACACCCCCTGTCACGCCCTGACCTACTCTACCATAGAAAATCACATCTTACTATGGTCAGGACGTGACAGTACCCGCCCCCAAAGGTGCAGACTCCAAATGCACCTAAAACAAAATAAACCACAAAACAAAAGGGATGGTAGGGAGGGTGACAAATGTCTATGGCAGCTCAAATGCAGTCCACATAACCTTAACCTCCAGCAGAGGAGGCGGCTCCGGTTCGGGGCGTACTCCCCGCTCCACCCGCTGATCCTTCTGCTTTATTGCCACCTGACCGTGGATCGTCGTCGAAAGAACCAGACTGTAGATCATTGCTGGAGGCTCTGGGCTGCAGGCCACCGCTGCAGGCCGTCGCTGGGGGCTCCAGACTGGGGAGCGTCGCTGCAGGCTCCGGACTGGGGAGCGTCGCTGCAGGCTCCGGACTGGGGAGCGTCGCTGCAGGCTCCGGACTGGGGAGCGTCGCTGCAGGCTCCGGACTGGGGAGCGTTGCTGCAGGCTCCGTGCCATGGATCATCACTGGAGGCTTTGTGCCATGGATTATCACTGGAGGCTTCGTGCCATGGATCATCTCCACAGGCTCTGGGCCATGGATCATCACTGGAGGCTTCTTTCTTGGAGCTGGAATAGGTCTCACCGGACTAGAGAACGTCGCAGAGAGTTCTGGACTAGGGAACATCACTGGAGGCCGGGTGCGCGGAGCAGGCACAGGGTATACTGGGCCGTGGAGGCGCACTGGAGGTCTGGCGCTTATGGCTGGCACAACCCGTCCTGGCTGGATAACCTCCGTAGCCCGACAAGCGCGAGGCGTTGTGACAGGTTGCACAGGTTTGTGTTGGTGAACTGGGGGTACTGTGCGTAGAGCTGGCGCAGGATAACCTGGACCAAGAAGACGCACCGGAGACCAGGAACGCTGAGCAGGCATACTCCTTCCTGGCTCAATGCCAACTCTAGCATGGCACCTGTGAGGAGCTTGCACCGAGCGCACCGGGCTGTTGCTGCGCACTGGCGACACAGTGCGTATCTCAGCATAACATGGTGCTTTCTTGATCACTCGCCCCCCACAGTAAGCACGGGGAGTTGGCTCAGGTCTCCAACCTGACTCTGAAAAATCTCCCCGTGTACCCCCCCCCCAATTCTTTGGGGGGGCTGTCTCTCGCCCTTGCCTCATTGTTGGTACAGCCGCTCAGCTTTAGCTGCCTCAATCTCCTCCCTCGGACGGCGATACTCCCCAGCCTGCCTCCAGGGTCCTTTTCCGTCCAGAATTTCCTCCCAGGTCCATTTCTGTTGCTCCTGGGCACGCTGCTTGGTCCTTTTGGGGTGGGTGATTCTGTCACGGCTGTCGAAAGGATCGGACCAAAGTGCAGCGTGGTTGTAGTTCCACATTTTATTAAATCCGTGAAACTTTGCAAAACATAAATAACTGAATTTACAAAACAACAAACCGTGACGCAGAGAGAAACAAACACTTCTCAAAAGATAATCACCCACAAAACCCAGGAAGAAAAACCCCTACTTAAATATTATCTCCAATCAGAGGTAACGAGGACCAGCTGCCTCCAATTGGAGATCAACCCCCCAAAAAAACATAGAAATAGAAAAACTAGAACTTAAACATAGAAATACAAAACATAGAAAAACACAAAACACCCCCTGTCACGCCCTGACCTACTCTACCATAGAAAATCACATCTTACTATGGTCAAGACGTGACACACACCTGTTAATTGAAATGCATTCCAGGTGACTACCTCAGGAAGCTGGTTGAAAGAATATCACGATTGTGCAAAGCTGTCATCAAGACAAAGGGTGGCTATTTGAAGAATCTCAAATATAAAATATATTTTGATTTGTTTAACATTTTTCTCGTTACTACATGATTCCATGTGTGCTATTTCATAGTTTTAATGTCCACTGTTATTCTACAATGTAGAAAATATAAAAAAGAAAGAAAAACCCTTGAATGAGTAGGTGTTTTAAAACTTTTGACCGGTAGTGAAGGTCTATAATACCATGGTGCCAACAGCAGCAGGATACAGCCTTCAAAACCGTGGTACATGTTTTTTGTGACAAACTATAGCTTGAGGTTTTGGTTTGGGATCTATTCTGGGACAGAGCTCAAGAGGGTCTGTTTGGCTAGGTCGGGTGATACGGCTCTGTAAACTCTCTGTGATTGGTCGGAGTAGCCAGGTTGTGGTGAGTGCTCTGCTGTGGTCAGTTTGTGTCTGTTAATGTCATTTCCCCAGATTGATGAAGTGTTGATTGATGTGATTCTCTCCTGACTGATTCCTGTTCTGGGATCTGTGCTGAACCAGTCTGCATAGCGTGCGCCAGGGAATATCCCTCTTGGTTCAATACTCAGGCACACACACGCGCGCGCACACACACACACACACACACACACACACACACACACACACACACACACACACACCCACACACACACGAACACACACGAACACACGAACACACACGAACACACACACAGCCACCACACAGCCACTACACCAGCCTCAGATAATCTCCCATACCCCCTCTACCTCCCACCCGATGCTTGTGTCCCTGTCTCCAACGATGTCTCAAAGCCCATGTCCCTTTGTGACCTCTGACCTGTGTGTTTTGGGGATCAACATTATGGTGATTTTGCTCTTATTTCCTCTTTGTCAGGTATTATGAGAGCTGTCACCTCTGTAGTGGATATCAGATCTCTGTCTGCTGTAAGCTCTGTGGATCTATGGGCTTATAGTAGCAAATCAAAGAACCTTACAAGCCACCAGTCAGCAGGGGGACTAGCTACTCGCTGGGTGGAACTCAATATGTCACTGTTATTATCTGGATGTCAAAATTCAATGAAAGCCCTCTAAAGATACACTACATGATTTTTGTGTGTGAAAATGGGGCAGCCTTTTTACATAGGCCTTACTTAATGTTAGCCCACCTGCTCTCCTATCTACCCCTTCACTGCTGACCATACCCTCTTACATTCATCCCCACAATCTCATTTAGACTAGCTTCCTCATTGTCATATTCACACTACACATAGACCTGTACCTATCCATACACTCATTGTCCCTTGTAATCGTATTATACTATTAATATTTAACGTCATTGCGTTAACCTTTCACCCACCTATACCATACCTATACCACTTCATTCAATTCATCAGTACTGTATGTATGGTACTCATACATTGACCTTCAGTTCAATCTGCCTTCTACATTGCTCTCATTTTTCATGTGAATGCTTACTTATCGTAACCTGTAGTACAAAGGACTTACACATTACACATATTCTTATTCATTACCTACTCCCTCTGTCACGTCTTCGCATTAATCTGTCCAGTCTGATTCATCTTCTTCTTTCACATTCACATGGTCGGTCAGTCGTTTAGTCTTTCACTCGCTTCTCTTCTCTCCTCTTTCTTTCAATTGAGCCACAGAGACATTCTCTTCTCAGCAAGAAACGGTGCTTCTCTCATGTGAACGGACCGATTCCGAAAGCTCAGGCTTCCAATTATAGTACATCCCGATTAACTGATGCTTATTAATTCCCTCCAACTCATTATGGCATGCAAAATAGAGCTCTCCCACGAGAAGAATACTAATGAGAGAGAGGAGAGAAACTTTTCCTGAGTTGTGTCTTGTTGCTGCTTCTGCAAGTGTCCCAGTCTTCTGTTTAGTTACTGCTTCTGCAAGTGTCCTGGTCCTCTGTTTTGTTACTGCTTCTCCAAGTGTCCTGGTCCTCTGTTTAGTTACTGATTCTGCAAGGGTCCCGGTCCTCTGTTTAGTTGCTGCTCCTGCAAGTGTCCTGGTCCTCTGTTTAGTTACTGCTTCTGCAAGTGTCCCGGTCCTCTGTTTAGTTGCTGCTCCTGCAAGTGTCCTGGTCCTCTGTTTAGTTACTGCTTCTGCAAGTGTCCCGGTCCTCTGTTTAGTTTCTGCTTCTGCAAGTGGCCTGGTCCTCTGTTTAGTTTCTGCTTCTGCAAGTGTCCCAGTCCTCTGTTTAGTTGCTGCTTCTGCAAGTGTCCCGGGCCTCTGTTTAGTTGCTGCTTCTGCAAGTGGCCCGGTCCTCTGTTTAGTTGCTGCTTCTGCAAGTGGCCCGGTCCTCTGTTTAGTTGCTGCTTCTGCAAGTGGCCCGGGTCCTCTGTTTAGTTGCTGCTTCTGCAATTGTCCCGGTCCTTTGTTTAGTTGCTGCTTCTGCAAGTGTCCCGGTCCTCTGTTTAGTTGCTGCTTTTGGAGTTTTACAGTAGGAGTAAATAAACCATAGAATCTACTGACAGCTTCCTCTGACAGACAGACAGACAGACAGACAGACAGACAGACAGACAGACAGACAGACAGACAGACAGACAGACAGACAGACAGACAGACAGACAGACAGACAGACAGACAGACAGACAGACAGACAGACAGACCGACTGTGAGCCAACGGGGCAGGCCAGGGGGCTAACCCAAACAAAACACTTCAATCTCCCGCTGCTGTGCTCCAGCGCTCCCCAAGGGCTTGATTGATTGATCCGCCGGCCAATCAGGGCACATTGATCTAAGAGTTCCACCCCCTACCCTCACAAGCCTCTCCGGCAGCCATTCATCTGTTGGCTGTCAGATGAATTCACCGGAGGGCCGTTGGCTATACAGCCAGCACTTTTAAACACACTTTCCACTCCAGTCTTTCTGAAGAGAGTGCATCACTCTACAGTACATTACAGGAGTTTCTCTTACAGTAGTACATCCCCCTTGATCAGATTCCTGTTGGAAACTGTCCAAGCCTTAACGTGTCTGAAAGCTTTCGCTTCAGTCATGTGTCAGTGTTAAAAGTACCCCCATAGCCTGAGTCAAAAAGTATCCCCAGCTGATGTGATGTGCAAAATATCTGACTCATTTTATTGTGAATAGTAAGGTCTCGATGGACTTGATGGAATTATATTTTCAATATCTTTTCCATATCTTGTGAATTGTATTTGATTAACCTTTCTATTTAAATTAGGAGATTGTTGAATTATGAGTAAAAGACAGAACAGCATAATCACACACACGTGTAAATGTAATGAGTCAAGAACAATCCTCTCTCAACATTAAATGTGATTTCATCAACCACCTTGTTCAATTACTGTACTAACCAACTGTCTCTTGTCTCTGTTTGTTTTCAGGAGGAATATTCGAGTCCATTGAGTCGGGGCCGTCAGGTGCTGAGGAACTAGCCTTTAAATTTGCTTTAAATACAATCAACAGGAACAGAACCCTACTGCCAAACACAACGCTAACATACGACATCCAACGGATAAACATCTACGACAGCTTCGAAGCCTCCAGAAAAGGTCAAGTGTTATGAATGCAATTCAGAAAGCTGCATTCACACCCAGATTCATGACTGGTGCTGGTGTCCTGGAACAATATTCATATTCACACCCAGATTCATGACTGGTGCTGGTGTCCTGGAACAATATTCATAGAAATTCAATATTCAAGTGTTAAAATATACAAATATTAATCTGACGTTTGCTTGCTATTTCTGTGACTCTCCTATGTTATTTAGCATTGTTAGTGCGTTCCCACCCACCCAGTAAATGTGGGCTCATGTGTAGTTCATTGGTTGGATTGGGACAATTATAATCAGGTGTAGAAAGAGGATGGTTGCATCCAAAATGGCAACCTATTCCCTTTAGGCTTTATAGTGCACTACTTTTAATTAGGGCCCATTGGGCTGCCCCATAGGAATCTGGTCAAAAGTAGTGCCCTATATGGGAATAGGTTGCTATTTGGGATGCATCCCTTGTCTGTGCAGTTGAAACGTAAACCGAGACAATTGATTGGTTTCTGCTAAGGACTCAGCAGTAATACTAATTCACAGAGCTGGTTGTCTCCCTGGAGACAGGTTTATAAACTGCAATAATCTATAGTTTTACTGGTTGCATTAGGCCTGACATTTCAAAGGCTGCATTTAAAATGGCACCCTTTTTCCGATAAAGTGCGCTACTTTTGTCCAGCGTCATTAGGGCAACCCCATAAGGGTCTGTTCAAAGTAGAACATTATTGGGAAAAGGGTGCTTTTCATACGCATCCAAAAGTGTCTTATCGATTACTGGCCATTATATCCTTTTCTGTGATTGAAGCATTTTCTCCTTTCATCAAATTAAGTCATTTAAATGCAGAATGTTATTGTTACAAACGGTTGCCAATCTTTTCATATATTATGCTGGCCTACTGTGTATAGATCTTGCTCATACATTTTACACTGTCACTGGTTTCCTTCCAAATATGCTTCATGATGGTCATTCAAAACCATACGAACGGACAGCTTGACATAGTGGAGTGGGAAATCCATGACTTATCCTCCAGGAACTAACAGTAGCATGTCATATAATACTGAATAAACCAATAAACCACTGAATAAAGGACTAACTGAACGTTGTCTCCTCCCCCAGCCTGCGACCAACTTTCTCTGGGGGTGGCGGCCATCTTCGGGCCCTCCCACAGCTCGTCGGCCAATGCGGTCCAGTCCATCTGTAACGCGCTTGGCGTGCCCCACATCCAGACCAAATGGAAGCACCAGGTGTCTGACAACAGGGACTCCTTCTACGTCAGCCTCTACCCAGACTTCTCCTCTCTCAGCCGGGCCATTCTGGACCTGGTTCACTTCTTCAAGTGGAAGACAGTCACCGTTGTCTATGATGACAGCACAGGTAAGACCCCTAAACCATTATCAATGACGACAACACAGCAAGGCTCACATCCTGTCTGTCCAGCCACTGTGCCTAGAAAGCATAGAAATAGAATGAATAGAACAGGCTTGGAACCACCTCATTGCAGTTCTGTGCCTCATACCTTCACAGTCACAGTGGTCTATGACCACAGAACAGGTTCAGTCACAGTGGTCTATGACCACAGAACAGGCTCAGTCACTGATCACTTATTGTACTGTACCTCACACCCTCCATCATCCTTACTTTTTCTCACAGTGATTCAAACAGCTTAGTGAGTTACAGTAGACAGACCATGGTACTGGCCTGGCAGCATAGGGGCTGTGGGTTCGGTACTCGGATGGGCCACATATACTAAATATATGTCCGCCATTGTCAACAGTTCTGCTCTGCTAAATTACCATATCAAAAAACCCAAAAGGCCTTGTCCACCTTCACCGGTAATATAGACTATGATTATAGTCCTGTACAGTAGAGTAGCCCTGTAGCCCTACCCCCCCCATTCGTCCCCAGATGGCCAGTGTTCCAGTGTTACAACAGCAGGCAGCAAACGTCTCAGCGTGCAGGGTACATGTGCCATATGCCAGGGGTCAGGAGGGAGCCAGCCTCAGGACAGGATGTCTGTGTGTGTGTCCAGGCTCAGGACAACACTGCCAGGTCTTCACATGCTCTCAGAAACACACTGGGGCTCCATTGGCCAGTATTTTATCACTTAAACCATTTTGCTTTCAATTTAATTCAGTTTAAATCTGTAGTAGGATGTCCCTTGGGGGTATCCGTACCTATGTATGACATGCGTGGGTTAGGTTAATAAACAGGCTGGAGCTAGAACCTCGTTGTCGCCGCTCCTTATGTTAGATCATACTACATGGTGTCAGACGTGGTTTTAAAATTCACATAAACGTGAAGGACGTACCAAGTAAATCATACATTCAGGCTGTTTCAATGCAGGGAGGGAGATAAAATAACGCATGTCATTATTTTGCTAGCTAACGAGCAAGGACTAAGTTACTGCTAAGCAACATGTTGCAAGAGGAAGAAGCTGGCGGGATTTCAGGGTTTGTGACTCCAAGTTCAACGGGCTCTGGCGCAAACACGGACATGCCAGTGGCTAGTGCTGACAGATTTCGCATTAGTCCCCCGGAAAATTTTGTTTGTATGGACATTCAAAACTGGCCGAAATGGATCAGGCGCTTTGAAAGGTACAGGGTAGCATCAGGCTTAAACGTGAAAAATTAGGCATTTCAAGTTAATATACTGATCTACACTATGGGTGATGAAGCCGAGGATATATGAAATGCTTCAACGTTGACTGAGGAAGAGAAACTTAACTACAGTGCCGTTAAAGACTGTTTTGAAATGCATTTTGTAGGGAGACACAACATTATATTTGAGAGAGCTAGGTTTGATATGCGCAAACAGGAGCAGGGTGAAACCACCGACAGTTTTATCACAGCTGTTCACAAACTAGCAGAACATTGTCAGTTTGGCACGCTCAGGGAAGAGCTGATCCGAGATCGGATTGTAGTGGGAATAAGAAATATCTCACTTTCTGAAAAGTTACAGTTGGATTCCCAGTTTACCTTGTCCAAAGCTGTAAACCAGGTTAGGCAGAGTGAGACAGTAAAAAGACAGCAGACGATACTGCGGGATAGCAGCTCCTTGCAGAGCGAAGAGAGTGAGGAAATAAATGCATTTTCATACCGAGCTTAAAAAACGGAGGGGAACACAGAACAGAAACAGACATGGAGAAAACAATCACAGACAGCACCAGTAGCTAGTTCCAGTGTTTGTCGCAAATGTGGGAAATCCCCTTTCCACAGATGGAAAGATTGCCCAGCAAAGGATGCGGAATGCAGGAAATGTCACAGGAGAGGACACTTTTCAACTGTCTGTCGATTAAAGCAAATGCATGAGGTCTCAGAGGGGGTACAGCAGGACAGCATCTTTCTGGGAGAAGTAAAGGAAAACAATGCTGGCTGGCATTCAGACATTAAACTCAATGGGGAGGTTGTGTCATTTAAACTAGACACTGGGGCAGCAGTGACAGCTATCCCAACTAGGCTGTATAGCTATAGCAGAGATGGCCCTTTGCTCTCTACAAACAAAAAACTGTACGGGCCCAGCAATAAGATTTTACCAGTGGTAGGGCACTTGGTGATTAAACTGGAGAGTAAAGACAAAAGTGCCATCCAGCCTGTCTTCGTCATTGACTCTCTAGCCAAACCATTGCTGGGGCTGCCAGCAATTGAAGCATTGCAACTCATTCAGAGAGTGAGCGTACTGGAGGACCCAGGTGAGGTTTTCAAAAAGAAATTCCCAAAAGTGTTTTCTGGTCTAGGAAGGATAGAAGGTGACTACAAAATCTGCCTGAAAGAGGATGCTGTCCCCTATGCTCTTACCACCCCTCACCATGTGCCTATCCCTTTATTGGCCAGAGTAAAGGAAGACTTGGGGAGGATGGAAGAAATTGGGGCGGTGTCTAAAATAGAGAGTCCCACAGACTGGTGTGCAGGGATGGTAGTGGTCCCAAAAGCCAATGGGGACATAAGGATCTGTGTGGACATGACTAACTTGAATGAGGCACTCTGCAGAGAGAGACACATCTTACCATCAGTGGAGCAGTCACTGGCTCAGTTGGATGGCTCACAAGTCTTCACAAAGCTGGATGCCCGCTCAGGTTTCTGGCAGATACCGCTGTCATCAGAGAGTAGGGCACTCACAACGTTTATAACACCGTTTGGCCGTTACTGTTTTAATGTTTTGCCATTTGGAATTGCTTCCGGTCCTGAGCATTTCCAAAGACGCATGTCCCAGCTGTTGGATGGGCTGAGTGGCGTCATAGTCCACGCGGACGATGTGCTCGTGTGCGGAAGGGACAGAGCAGAACATGATGTAAGGCTCACAGCAGTTCTGACCAGACTCCAGGAGACTGGCCTGACACTCAATGAAAAATGCACTTTTGCACAGTCAGAGATCTTGTTCCTGGGACACAAAATCAGTGCAGCTGGAATAGAGCCAGACCCGGAGAAGATCAGCGCCATCACAGATATGCCCAGACCCCAGAATGTGGCTGAAGTCAGGACCTTCTTAGGCATGGCCACATATGTGGGTAAGTTCCTCCCACAGTTCTCAGATACAACCAAACCTCTGAGAGACTTACTAGCCAAAGAGAATGACTGGTCATGGGGTCACATGCAACAGGTAGCGTTTGACAAAATCAAAGGAGACCTGGCCTCAGAGAGTGCTGGCCCAGTACCGTCCCCACGCTAAGACAAAAGTATCAGCAGATGCATCATCCTTTGGGCTAGGGGCGGTCCTCACACAGATGCAGGACAACATGGAGTGGCGTCCAATAGCATACATCTCCCGACACAGAGCAAAGGTATGCTCAAGTGGAGAAGGCTATCACATGGGCATGTGAAAGGCTCAGCCAATACCTTATTGGCCTGCAGTTTACAGTAGAGACTGACCACAAACCACTGTTGGCTCTGTTCGGGACAAAAGCACTGGACGACTTGCCTCCCAGAGTTCTGCGCTTCCGCCTCAGATCACTGAGATTCACCTACAAGATGGTGTATGTGCCAGGGAAGGCACTGATCACAGCAGATGCACTCTCCAGGGCCCCAATTAAACATCCATTATCAGAGGAGGAGCCGTGTCTAGAGGGTGAGGTACAGGGGTCCATTAATGCAGTAAGGACAGCCTACCTGCATCTCAGACCAAACTGCAGCAGATTGCAGAAGAGCAACAACGAGACCACATCTGCTGACAGATAGTGCAGCAGTGCAAAAGGGGATGGCCCAGGCAGGAGGAACTGCCTCAGCTGCTGAAGCCCTATTGGGTGCACCAAAGTGACTTCCACTATAATGGAGACCTTCTCATGAAAGGACAACGTATAGTTATCCCAGAGACTCTACAACCAGAAATGCTAGACAGAGTGCATGATGGACACATGGGGATAACCAAATGCAGACTGAGGGCTCAACAGTCAGTGTGGTGGCTTGGTCTGAGTACTCAGATTGCCAAGCTGGTGGCCCAGTGTGAGGTCTGTACAAAATGTCAACCTTGTCGTCCGGAGCCAATGATGGCAATGGAGCTGCCAAAACGGCCATGACAAAAGGTAGGGGCAGATATGTTCTATTGGAAAAATGACACTTATCTGCTAGTGGTAGATTACTATTCAAGATACATAGAAATAGCAAAGACACCCATAACCATATCAGCTGGTGTTATCAATGGATTAAAGTAATTTTTTCCAGGCAAGGGGTCGCTGAGGTCTTGGTTACAGATAACGCTCCCCAGTTCTCTGCAAGTTCCTTTCCTGCTTTTCCGCAGAATATGACTTCACATATGTGACCAGTAGCCCCTACCATGCACAGAGTAATGGTGAGGCAGAGAGAGCTGTGAAAACAGTCAAGGGACTGCTGAAAAAGAACAAGGATCCATACAGGGCTCTGTTAGCTTACAGAGTTACACCACTGCATCATGGGCTGTCGCCTGCCGAGCTCCTGATGGCAGGAGGCTGCGTTCCCCAATGCCTGTCTCGCCGGCTCAGCTTAAACCCTGATGGCCTAACAGGAAGGCATTCACTGAGAGGGACAAACGGCTGAAACAAACGCAAACTGGAGACTTTAATCAGAGACACCGTGCTAAGGAGAGGCCTGAGCTAACTGAATAGTGCTGAGGAAAGCGGATGCCCCACGCTCCTATGTGGTGGACACAGGCTCAGAAGAGGTACGAAGGAACAAAACACACCTCAGAGCTCTTCCAGATCTACCAGCCACACAGACTGAGGCCACAGAAAATGCACAAAAAGAGGGTGATGGAGAGAGAATGCTCACAGAGCCACAAGCGCGCCCAAAAAGGGATGTGAAGCCACCAGAGTGGCTGAAAGACTATGTTACATGAAGAGAAAACATACTGTTGGGGACCATACCCAGCAAAAAGAGACTGTACCTAAGTTAATGTTCATACTGTGTGATTTAATGCTTTCATACTGTTTCAGGATGTGAAGTAGCATGTTAGAGAATAATACTGGTTTCCAAATTGCATTTCAGTTATGCTTCAGTGGTTATGCATGTTGAGTTGTTGTTCATGGGAGAGGGGAAGATGTAGGATGTCCCTTGGGGGTATCCGTACCTCTGTATGACATGCGTGGGTTAGATTAATAAACAGGCTGGAGCTAGAACCTCGTTGTCGCCGCTCCTTATTTTAGATCATACTTCAAAATCTATTTCCCAAAAAACTACAACCAACCAAGAAAAACAAAATACAAACCAGAGAAGTGTCCAAAACAACTTTTTGGGCAAATGAAAGTTTACAGGTTTCAATATGTTCATCCTGTACCTAATACTTCATATTTTAGATATTGAGAAAGGCATTGCATTGAAATGAATATGCAATGGGTAAATATGGCTTCTCTACGGCCTCTGCATGATGAATCAACGCTTAGGGTGGAGACAGACAGCCCATCTCAGTATGGAGTGCAGGTCACAATGCATGTAGACCTATCATCTCATCATGGTAACTTTCCTTCTAGTGATAGGTAGGCCTACATTTGCTGCAGCATAGGCTATGCTACAGTAATATAAAGACTGAATGCGTGTCTAATTTACCCATGTCCACTGGCTTTCGGGGTCACCCAATTGTAAGTTATTATTTTAATAATTGCAGCTGCAGAGTTTTAAAACAGCCTATCACTCGAATATCATTGCTTTATATCAGTGCACGTGCGAGCACTCTCGCAGTCTTTCTCTCCATCAACTCCATCCAAAATAGATAATCCTGTTCTAGATTGATATATAGCCCTATATATAGATGTCCTAGCCTTTCAGGTAATAAATTCAATTCAGTATTAGCCTTATATTTAGCTAATTAATGATAGATTATGCATAATAAGCTTCTAATTTATAGCCTCTGTCTCTTGCGCAATACGCAAACACTTGTGCTCCGCTGGCCTCTCTCCTTAAAAAACGCTCCTTAGCTCTTGGAGTCCCATGCAAGAAAATCCAGACTAGAATAGCTTGCTAGACATCTTTTTTTTTTTTGCATTCTGCTGAATGTTAAATACAGCAGCCAATAGAACTCACGGGTAGTTTGAAAGAAGAGAGAACAGACGATGGTAGGATATAGCAGTTATTTATTCAGACCCATAACCATTCAATCTTCGTGAAGAGAAGTGAAAGACTTCTGCATCTAATTCTAGTCCTATATTATTGAAGGATGTCATTAGAATGAGGAAGATAAGGACAACAAAACGTATTTCATTTAACTGTTGAACGCGAGGAAGGAATGACTCAACAAGAGAGAGAAAGATTTGGTAGACTAATAACATTAGGGGAAATATTATGAAAGGTAAATATGTGTCATCCTACTAATTATACAAATAGGCCCTATAATATTTTAAAATTTAAATCTAATTCTCTAGCCTATACTTGTAACTTTGTAGTAGGCTGCATATGCTGCACCAGAATCACATATTCTCTTCTGCTTTATCATGGTTTGAACGATGTGTGTAATTCAAGTCCATATAATACAGTATAATACAATGCAGTACAGTAATAGAGTTCACACTGAAGAAGGTTAGCCTACTGGAGCTAGTTTCATTTATTTACCCAACAGAGCATAAAGCTAGCTACATTTATATGGGCTTTTATGTTTTTCTGTCGTGCATAATCTGCAGTAGACTATATCATATATGTATTAGATAATGGCACAATATTTAGGGATTTTTTTGGTCTTGGGCTCATGTATGGCTTATAAAATGTATTATATTATTATGTATGGCTTATAAAATGTATTATAAAATGTAATATATGGCTCATCAGGCTCAGGTAGCATCAGGCTTTCATGCTGATCAAAGCTCTAATCAAATCCAGACATATTTATATGCTTTATGATGCTTTTGAAGGACACTTCTGGTTGTGGCGGGAAATACCGGGTTACCAGGGAGAAAAGTGATTTATTTTCGGAATGGAACATTTGTAAAATAACGGGAAAATATTCAACCCTACTGTGTTTGTGTGTGTGTGTATTTGTGTGTAGGCTCAGCCCCGATTTGTGTTCTCTGTCACCTGGAGCTGCATGGTAAATGGTCCAGGAACACAAGGAAAGCACAACGGACAATGCCCAAGGACTAGTTAGCCCTTCCCCATCTGAGGGGCCAAAATGTATCTCTCTGTTACAGTATCCAGAGGACCGACTATTAAATGTGTGAATAATAATATAGTGTCCATGACTCTGAAGGCATATGTATGCATGTACTGTATGTATGATCTCTGTGGTCACTTGTTTATCTGTACAGGGCGAACTCTAAATGAATCTATGCGAAGGGATTTTATGGTCCACCCAGGAATGATGTCTTATTTACATTGGTCTCATCCCCCACGCAAGCCTTTAAATACTGTGACACCCTGTGACGATTGGGCCTTGGTGGTCAGGTTACACTGTAAACTTGGTATCGTTTGATTGGTCAATGTGGTTGGTTTTGAGTTGAAAGAGTTACACCTTCAGATGTTATCAATGGAATGAAATGCCTTTGTTCTCTCTCTTATCCTGTATCCAGTCCATGGTGGAAGGTTGTATGATCAATTTTTATTTCCTAGGCTTCTAGGCATCTCTTTGTTCATGCTTTGTCTTCTAAGTAAACATTAGGATCTATATGCCTAGAAGTATGCTTTGTTAACATCAGTATTTCCATGTAGCTTAAGCTTTATTCCTTGTATGTGAATCCATTCATTGTACAATGTTAATTAAATATCTGCCTTTGATATAGAGAAATCTCAGACCAATTCTTGCTAGTCAATGTCAACTTATTGCCTAATGCTTGCTTCTATATTTTAATTATCTTTATGGAGTCAGATATACATTATAATAGGCTAATTGCATAGTCTTATTACAAGTTGCATGTGAGGTATATATAATATGCTTATATGATAATTATTACCTCACTACATGTGTGCCCTGCAGGTTTTCTACATCCCTCGTTCAGTAGGGCTCAGTGTGAGATAGGCATCGTTGGGAAAACATTGATTCTGGCTGATCCCTAACACCCTGTTAATGAAGATGTTAGTGGACGTAGCAGGTTGACACGGGGTGAGCCAATAGATAGTGAATAAATTCATGTGCTCATCGAGCTAATGGTTGAAGATACGAGGATGAGAAGGAAAGAGACCTAAATGGGATGTTTGGAATGATTCAGGTAATAATATCAAATGAAATCAAACTTTATTTGTCACATGCACCGAATACAACAAGTGTAGACCTTGAAATGCTTACTTACAAGCCCTTAACCAACAATGTAGTTCAAGAAGAGTTAAGAAAATATTTACCAAATAAACTAAAGTAAAAAATAAATAAAAAGTTACACAATAACTTAACGAGGCTATATACAGGGGATACCGGTACCGAGTCAGTGTGCGGGGGTACAGGTTAGTTGAGGTAATTTATACATGTAGGTAGGGGTGAAGTGACTATGCATAGATAATAAACAGTGAGTAGCAGCAGTGTACAAAACAAATGTGTGGGGGGGGGGGGGTCAATGTAATGGTCTGGTGGCCATTTGATTAATTGTTCAGCAGTCTTATGGCTTGGGGGTAGAAGCTGTTAAGGAGCCTTTTGGTCCTAGACTTGGCACTCCGGTACTGCTTGCCATGCGGTAACAGAGAAAACAGTCTATGACTTGGGTAACTGGAGGTCCTGGATGGCAGGAAGCTTGGCCCCAGTGGTGTACTGGGCCGTACGCACTACCCTCTGTTGTGCCTTACGGTCAGATGCCGAGCAGTTGCCATACCAGGCGGTGATGCAACCGGACAGGATACTCTCAATGGTGCAGCTGTAGAACTTTTTGAGGATCTGGGGACCCATGCCAAATCTTTTCAGTCTCCTGAGGGGGAAAAGGTTTTGTTGTGCCCTCTTCACGACTGTCTTGGTGTGTTTGGACCATGATAGTTCATTGGTGATGTGGATACCAAGGAACTTGAAACTCTAGACCCGCTCCACTAGAGCCCCGTCGATGTTAATGGGGGCCTGTTTGGCCCGCCTTTTCCTGTAGTCCACAATCAGCTCCTTTGTCTTGCTCACATTGAGGGAGAGGTTGTTGTCCTGGCACCACACTGCCAGTTCTCTGACCTCCTCCATATAGGCTGTCTCATCATTGTCAGTGATCAGGCCTAAATACCACCGTTGTGTCGTGAGCAAACGTAATGATGGTGTTGGAGTTGTGTTTGGCCACACAGTCGTGGGTGAACAGAGAGTACAGGACACACCCCTGAGGGGCCCCAGTGTTGAGGATCAGTGTGGCTGACGTGTTGCAACCTACCCTTACCACCTGGGGGTGGCCTGTCAGGAAGTCCAGGATCCAGTTGCAGAGGGAGGTGTTCAGTCCCACAGTCCTTAGCTTAGTGATGAGCTTCGTGGGCACTATGGTGTTGAACACTGAGCTGTAGTCAATGAACAGCATTCTCACATAGGTGTTCCTTTTGTCCAGGTGGGAAAGGACAGTGTGGAGTGCGATTGATTAATCTTCTTTTAAACAGGGAAATGTGTAGGCCTGCTTACCTTGCCTGTTTTTATGTGTGTGAAAACATATTGTCCAACATATTGGATAAGCCCTATATTGCCATGTAATTCTCTCAGAAGGGACTCGTTTATTCTAAGCCATGTTTCCTTCACACCCCAATTGCCCTACTGCTCTTGCCTCAGAGTGGAACAGGAAACAGCTTTCTCATTGGGCTGTTTCTCCATGAACCAGAGAGCATACAAGTAAATCAATAGCCACAATGGCCCTCTTCTAACAGCTCAGCTTTGTAATGGCACAAAGGCAATGGCATCTACATCCTGTGTTGTGGTGGTAGTATTCCTAGCAACACATCACAACGTTATGGGAGTCATGTTACACTGGAGTTGTATTGGGTAGTGAGGGAGAGATGGAGACGGTGGAATGGACCATGGTGCAGGGATAGGGTGGTTACTCCTATAAATATTCCCCCCAGTCCCAGCCTCCCTTCCTTCATTGATGGCGGGAGGGAGAGAGTGACAGTTGAATCACCCTGGCTCTATGTTTATGGCCCGGTTTCCTTGACAACATCCTCCGACTGCAACCGACCGACCGTAGAGGTGGTAGACTAGAGGGGGGTCCCTAAGAGCAAAGAGAGGTTTAACGACCCAACGACCAGCCACTCCATCCAACACCACTAAATAGCCACTCTATAGCCATCACTCAGTTTTCACTCTGTTTTCCTCTATATAGCTGTCAGCAAGGATCCCTTCGAGAATTCCTATGGTTGCATTTTATGACAGAACAAAACAATATATATTAAAAAAAACAACACAACAAAAAACATCATTGAAATGTACACCGCATGACTCTTCTGAGGAAAAGGTAATTTACTGTGTGTCAAATGGGTGTAATTCTGTTATGGGAGAGGTTTTGACCCATATCTGCCTGACATTTTTTTGTAATTGAGTTAGTTGAAAGGTCGGCCTAAACCCCAGTGTAGCAAAATGTTTACAGAGGAGTGGCTGATTGCCTTGTTGTAATCAAAAAGGGATTGTTTTATTTAATTCTATTTTTGACAGAATGATTTGGCATTTGAAAAAAAGGCATTTGTTATTTGCTAGTGTATTTATTTGTGTGTTGTGAGTGTGTCTCCTTGTGTGTGTGCAGGTACGTCCAAGTGTGCGTCCATCCGTGTGTGTGTGTGCAGTGTGTGTGTGTGTGTTTGCTTAGGCTGAGAGATATTTAAGTGTACTTGAGACTGAGTCAAGTTGAGTGGAAGTGATTGGCTCTAGAGTCCCAGGACCCCTTCAGTAATCTGTTTCAATTTGATGTGTGTGAGTGAAAACACACACCAGCCGCACCAATCCCATCATACGCTCCACTACCACACTGCAGATTGTTTAGAGAGGCCCGCGAGCTGTCGTTCTACTAAATGCCATGATAATTCAGCTTTGGCTGCATCGGGTTAATAGGTACTGCTGTGATGATGTAGCTTGCGAAATGCCATTTTCATAAACGCTGTGATCATTTGGATTTTCCAAGTGATTTTAATCACTTTGGTTGTACTTTTTGCTTCTCTGTTACTGTCTATTGAATTCTGTTGGTCTGGAGAGGTTTTGTTTAGTTTTCTCTCAAGTGCTGTATGTTTCATAGTAGGGTCAAAGTACTGTAGTTACTGTAGTTAAAAGGAAATCTTCCTAAAATGGGATGTTTTTACAGTGAACAGGAACAATTTTAAAATAGAAATAGACAAAAAATAACTTGTAGCCTACTTTCACATTTATTTGTTGTTGTAAACTTTTAAGATTGTTTTATTGAACCTGTCACATCAGTGCTGTTGGTGACATGCAATGTTAATTAAACTCCACCAGCTGTTTGGAACTCTGACAAGATGTTATTGTGCCGACTACGCCATGCATAGCAACAGACGACCAGATGTTCCAGGGAACTAACTTTAATGAGTCCACATTGTGTTCTTACAACATGGCCGCCCGTCTTCAAACACATAGCAGCTACAGAAGAAAGCATCAGTTAGCAGCACACTTCTGGTGTAGTATCTGTTGCGTCTGTCTAATGATTGGTGTTCCCTGAGGGAAAACTCCTTAAGGCCTTGGTTGTAATGACAGTTGTAATGACAGTTGTAATGACAGTTACAATGACAGTTGCAATGACAGTTGCAATGACAGTTACAATGACAGTTGTAATGACAGTTGGGGCGGCAGGGTGTTGGACTAGCAATCGAAAGGTTGCAAGTTCAAATCCCCGAGCTGACAAGGTACAATCTGTCGTTCTGCCCCTGAACAAGGCAGTTGTATTTGCTAGGCTGTCACTGTTCCTAGGCCGTCATTGAAAATAAGAATTTGTTCTTAACTGACCTGCCTAGTTAAATAAAGGGTAAAAAATAATAAAAATATGACAGTTATAATGACAGTTATAAACTCAATACATAGAGTAAAGTGGTCCACACTTTATGAGCAGAGAGGAGACGCATGGATGTGTGTATTTCCCACAAAGTAGAATTATTTTCTTCCATCCTTTCACATTCCTGAATCCCTATTAAAACCTTTGACCGGAAACACGTTTTAATCTTTTTTCAATTTGTTCAACACGTTTAATGGAACATAAATAAGGCTGGCGATGCAGAGAGGGCTACATTAACCTTGACCCGCAGATTGTTGGGGAGGCGCGTGACTCACACAGCCATTACTCCACTCATTCCGTCCTCCCGGACTCCCGCTTCCCATCATGCAACACTCTCTGTGCCATAGATAGACCTCCAGGAGAATCACACAATAGGCTAAAGTGGCTTCTGAACACAGGCGAGGAGAGGATGGAATTTTAGACAATTGAGGAAGGTATTTCAACATTAGAGCAAAGGGAAGGAGACAAAGACAGGAAACGAGACCATTAGACTATTGAGATACACGCTATATGTAGTTCAACATTGAAGCAGACAAAGGAAAGGAGACAAGGTCAGGAAACAAGACTATTGAGATCCACCCTGCTACATCTCTACCTCTGATGGATGATCTGCAATGGAAACTCACCCTATGAGCGGTTCTTCGAGGAAGTTTGGAGCAGAATACTTGAGGAGAGGGTTGCTGCTGGTGCGTCTTCACCTCTCTTCACAGGATATTTATCACAGGGCTGTTCTGTTTTACGCTCAGGAGACTCCCAGACGGCCCCTAATAAACGCTTTGAGTGGATGAAATATTCATGCAGAGTTAAATATGGATCCTGGAGAAGGCAGTCACAAGGCATTAGACACAGTCAATACAGATCACCACTTCCCTCTCCCTCTCTCCATATTTTTCTCTCCGGATTGCTGTGGTCTCAGGCAGAGTGTTGGGGTGGTGAAGAGGGGTGAATCTGCCAGGTAGAAATAGCACGAGAGACATCAGAGGAGATAGACAGGGGGAGAGGGTGGAGAGACAGAGGGGGGAAGAGAGAGGGAGAGAGGGGGAGAGGAAGAGAGATTGAGAGAGAAAGAGGAAGAGAGAGAGTGAGTGATGGAGAGAGAGATGGAGAGTGAGCAGGAGAGAGAGAGGTGGAAAGTGTGTGAGAAAGAGGGAGAGGACGAGTGTCAGGTTGTGCGCTACTGGTAGAGAAGTCAGGTGCAGGAGAGCAGAGAGTTGATCAGGCGCACACTTTATTTGGCAGATGCAATAACAGACGGACGCAACTGCGTCTAAACCTCCAGCCAAATAGCAAAAGTGAAAAGGGCAACAACATTAACAATAATAAAAATGTTTAACAATAAACATACTTCGGGTTAAACACGGTATCCGGGGGAAAATCCAGACTGGCACGTCACACAAAACAGGTAACAAAACAATTCCACACAAAGACATGTCGGGAACAGAGGTAATATATATGTAGTGTGATTATGGAATGTAAACCAGGTGTGCGGGGAAACAAGACAAAACAAATGGAACAATGAAAAATGGAGTGGCGATGGCTAGAAGACCGGTGACACCGAACGCCGCCCGAACAAGGAGAGGAGCCGACTTCGGCGGAAGTCGTGACAGTACCCCCCTTTGACGTGCGGCTCCAGCAGCGTGCCAACACCGGCATCGGGGACGACCTGGAGGATGAGGCGCAGGACAATCCGGGTGGAGATGGTGAAACTCCCGCAGTAACAAAGAATGTCCTCCACCGGCACCCAGCATCTCTCCTCCGGACCGTACCCCACCCACTCCATGAGGTATTGAAGTCCCCTCGCCTGATGCCTCGAATCCAGGACAGACCGAACGGAGTATGCTGGGGCCACCTCGATGTCCAGAGGGGGCGGAGGAACCTCCCGTACCTCAGACTCCTGGAGTGGACCAACCACCACCGGCCTGAGGAGAGACACATGGAATGAAGGGTTAATTCGGTAATCGGGGGAAGCTGTAACCTGTAACACACCTCATTCACTCTCCGCAGAACCTTAAATGGCCCCACAAACCGCGGACACAGCTTTTGGCAGGGCAGTCGGAGGGGCAGGTTTCGGGTCGAGAGCCAGACCCGGTCTCCCGGTGTGAACACCGGGGCATCACTGCGGTGACAGTCCACGCTGGTTTTGTGGCGCAGCGCTGCCCGCTGGAGGTGAACATGGGCGGCTTCCCATGTCTCCTCCGCGCGCCTGAACCAGTCATCCACCGCAGGAGCCTCAGTCTGACTCTGATGCCACGGTGCCAGAACCGGCTGGTACCCCAATACGCACTGGAAGGGGGAGAGGTTAGTGGAGGAGTGGCGGAGCGAGTTCTGCGCTATCTCTGCCCAGGGCACGAATACCACCCACTCCCCCGGCCGTTCCTGGCAATAAGACCGCAGGAACCTGCCCACATCCTGGTTCACTCTCTCCATCTGCCCATTACTCTCGGGGTGAAAACCTGAGGTAAGGCTGATCGAGACCCCCAGATGTTCCATGAACGCCCTCCAGACTCTCGAAGTGAACTGGGGACCTCGATCAGACACTAAATCCCCAGGCACCCCGTAGTGCCGGAAGACGTGTGTAAACAAGGCCTCCACAGTCTGTAGGGCCGTAGGGAGACTGGGCAGAGGGAGGAGACGACAGGACTTAGAGAAACAATCCACAACGACCAGGATCGTGGTGTTTCCCTGTGAGGGAGGAAGATCGGTCAGAAAATCCACCGATAGGTGTGACCAAGGCCGTTGTGGAACGGGTAAGGGATGACGTACAGGTCATGCTCCAACAGTCGTCCAAGCACCCTGTGCACCAGGGACACATGCTCGGCGCGTGTAGCAGAGTATATCAGAATGTCATCGATATACACCACTACACCCTGCCCATGCAGGTCCCTGAAAATCTCATCTACAAAGGATTGGAAGACTGATGGAGCATGCATCAACCCGTACGGCATGACGAGGTGGTACTGAACGCCGTCTTCCACTCGTTTCCCTCCCGGATACGCACCAGGTTGTAAGCACTCCTGAGATCCAGTTTAGTGAAGAAGTGCGACCCATGCATTGAATCAATTGCCGTGGCGATGAGAGGTAGCGGGTAAATGTACCTCACCGTGATTTGATTTAGACCTCGATAGTCAATACACAGGCACAGACCTCCCTCCTTCTTCTTCACAAAAAAGAAACTCGAGGAGGCGTGTGAAGTGGAGGACCGAAGGTACCCCTGACGCAGGGATTCAGAGACATATGTCTCCATAGCCGCCGTCTCCGCTTGTGACAGGGGATACACGTGATTCCTGGGAAGTGCGGCATCTACCAGGAGATTTATCGCACAATCCCCCCGTCGATGGGGTGGTAATTGAGTCGCCTTCTTGTTGGAGAAGGCGAGAGCCACTGGCACCGGAGCGGGGGTGCTGGAAGCTGGAACCGACAGAGCCCTCTCTGGACGTCCGTGGGTGACCAACAGGTTATCCAACCGAATGGACAGATCCACCAGCTGGTAAAAGGTGATGGTGGCATCCCTGCAGGCCAACTCCCGACGGACATCCTCGCGCAGGCTGCATCGGTAGTGGTCGATGAGGGCTCAGTCATTCCAACCTGCTCCGGCGGCCAAGGGGCGAAATTCCAGGGTGAACTCCTGGGCGCTCCTCGTCCCCTGCCTCAGGTGGAAGAGACGTTCACTCCTTGAAGTGGTCCAACGCCGCATCTCCTTCTCCCCACACAGCGTTTGCCCACTCCAGAGCTCTCCCCGAGAGGCACGAGACGAGGGCGGACACCCTCTCTCTTCCCGAGGGAGCCGGGTGAACAGTGGCCATGTATATGTCCAGCTGTAATAGGAATCCCTGGCACCGTGCTGCGGTCCCATCATACTCCCTTGGAAGGGCGAGACGCATCCCTCTGGGACCGGATACAGGGGGGACGGGTGGTGGTAACCCCGGTTGTGCTGGTCGAGACGTTGGAGAGACTCCCTGTCTCTCCCAGCGGTCCATGGTCTGGACAACGCGATCCATCGTTGCGCCGAGATGTTGCAGCATCGCCGAGTGTTCTCGGACGCGCTCCTCAACCCCTCGGATCGGGGTACCTGCTCCTGCTGACTCCATGGGAGGTGTGGAATTCTGTCAGGTTGTGCGCTACTGGTAGAGAAGTCAGGTGCAGGAGAGCAGAGAGTTGATCAGGCGCACACTTTATTTGGCAGAAGCAACAACAGACGGACACAACTGCGTAAAAACCTCCAGCCAAATAGCAAAAGTGAAAAGCGTGACAAAATGGAGCGGCGATGGCTAGAAGACCGGTGACGCCGAACGCCGAACGCCGCCCGAACAAGGAGAGGAGCCAACTTCGGCAAAAGTCGTGACAACGAGAAAGAGGTACTCTGACATGTTGTTTATGATGTGCGAATGCAGCAGTCGGAGGTGTCAGGGTGGTTTTACCAATGTTAACCTGTTGAGGACAGACGTTCCGCTAGCGGAACCCTGTTCCGCCTGCGAAATCCCTAGCCAACAGCCAATGGCATCGCACGGCGCAAAATACAAAACCAACTAAAATACCACAATTCAATTTTCTCAAACAATCAACTATTTTACACCATTTTAAAGATAAGACTCTCGTTAACCTAACCACATTGTCCGATTTCAAAAAGGCTTTACAGCGAAAGCAAAACATTAGATTATGTTAGGAGAGTACATAGACACAAATAATCACGCAGCCATTTTCCAAGCAAGCATATGTCACATAAACCCAAACCACAGCTAAATTCAGCACTAACCTTTGATGATCTTCATCAGATGACACTCCTAGGACATTATGTTATACAATACATGCATGTTTTGTTCAATCAAGTTCATATTTATATCAAAAAACAGTTTTTTACATTAGCATGTGATGTTCAGAACTAGCATACCCACTGAAAACCTCTGGTGAATTTATTAAATTACTCATGATAAACGTTGACAAAATACATAACAATTATTTTAAGAATTATAGATACAGAACTCCTTTATGCAATCGCTATGTCCGATTTTAAAATAGCTTTTCGGCGAAAGCACATTTTGCAATATTCTGAGTACATAGCTCGGCCATCACGGCTAGCTATTTTGACATCCGCCAACTTCGGGGTCACCTAAACTCAGAATTACTATTAGAAAAATTGGATTACCTTTGCTGTTCTTCGTCAGAATGCACTCCCAGGACTTCTACTTCAACAACAAATGTTGTTTTGGTTCCAAATAATCCATATTCATATCCAAATACCTCCGTTTTGTTCGTGCGTTCAGGTCACTATCCGAAGGGTGACGCGCGAGCGCATTTCGTGACAAATAATGTCAAAATATTCCATTACCGTACTTAGAAGCATGTCAAACGCTGTTTAAAATCAATTTTTATGCTATTTTTTTCGTAAAATAGCGATAATATTCCAACCGGGCAACGTTGTATTCATTCAAAGACTGAAAGAAAAACATGGCGAGTTCTCATGACCGCGCATCTCCAGTCTCACTGTCCCCAGGCTGACCACTTACAAACTCTGCTGCTGTACTTTGCCCAGAGACAGCAGATACCCCATTCCCCTTTCTGGCGGCTTTAGAGAGCCAATGGAAGCCTTAGAAAGTGTCACGTTACAGCACAGATGCTGTAATGTCAATAGAGATGCAACAGAAGGACAACAAATTGTCAGACAGGGCACTTCCTGTATGGAATCTTCTCAGGTTTTGGCCTGCCATATGAGTTCTGTTATACTCACAGACACCATTCAAACTGTTTTAGAAACGTTAGAGTGTTTTCTATCCAAATCTACTAATTATATGCATATTCTAGTTTCTGGGCAGGAGTAGTAACCAGATTAAATCGGGTATGTTTTTTATCCGGCCGTGAAAATACTGCCCCCATCCCAAAGAAGTTAACTAACTAACTGTAAAACACTGAGCACTGCTCCTGCAGTGGAAAGCTCTCGCAAAACTAAACACCCCAGCCAGATCGGACTACATTCAAACATCACACACATACACACATGCACACACACATGCACACACACACACACACTCATATACCCAACGTTCACTTTTGTCTGAATTCCAAATTTCGACAGAATTGTAGATCGGGATCATAACTCTTTAATTGATTTAAGAACAACCGCTTTTCACAAGCGCCTCCATCTGCTTAACATTCACTGTGATCACCATGGGCCTTTGTTGGTGCCAACAAAGCAGCTATTTAAACTAACTGTGATGGTCAGGTAATGAACATTTTGAAACAAGCTGATGTGCAATGAAGTCTAACTAAGGGTTTCTGCCCAAATTGAGATGGCCAGCTGGTCTTCTTCATAGGCTGCGTCTGAAATAGCACCATATTCCTTTTGTAGTGCACTTCTTTTGACCAGGGCATGCACTATAGGTGCACTAGGAATAGGTAGCCTATTTCAGTCACAGCCATAGTCTGCAGCCATACAGTAGCTACACTGTTTCCTCTCTCTGGCTCATTGTATATGTATTCTGCAGTGTTAGTTAATAGTGACCCACAGTGGGCGAGGTCCTCAGCCCTCCATTGTGTCTACTGTGTCCACTTTGTCACGGGCAATGACGCATCATCAGCGTGCGAGAGGGCGCCACCGTGGGGCATCATCATCAGTATGCGACAGAGTGTTGTAGTGATTTAATGAAGGCTTGGGAACTGGCTGCTGCTCAACACTCAACAACAAGCTGTGAGCTGAGCTGTGCTGGTGTCCCATGGTGCTGTGCGCTCAAGTAGAAACAGGAAGTAAACAAATAATGCCATGGGCCAACCAGCTGGGGACTGACTGTATGGCTGCAGGCTGCAGAAAATAACAACTACATGGTTGTGACTGTGACTGTTACTGTGGCAGGTCTATACAGTGCTGAACCAGGGAACAGATTATTGCTGTGACTGTTACTGTGGCAGGTCTATACAGTACTGAACCAGGGAACAGATTATTGCTGTGACTGTTACTGTGGCAGGTCTATACAGTACTGAACCAGGGAACAGATTATTGATTGCACTTACAGATGACTGGAAACACTTGTAAGAATTCTTCAGCCATAGTGGCTCTCTGTCCGATATCTCTATGTAGGAATTTAGATGTTAGCGCAATGACATGCTATCTGTTCCCATAGACTTTCAGTCATTGAGCCAACGAGTATCCATTTAAAAGCATGTATCGGCAAAAATATATATATCTTGTAAATCCTAGTTTTTACCGCGGTGGAAAACATGTAGCATCGGTGCTAAATTAATATTGGAGAAGCACTGTAGATGGATCGATAATGAGCGTGAATTCAATATATCAGTGATGAATGATAAAAGTCAGGTGGAGTATTGATAGATGTCTTTTTGGTTTCCTTTTCAAAGGGGAATTCATACTGTTGGGATCCGTTTTCTTCTAGCATCAAGGTCTGTGGTACTGGCGCTGGTAAGATACAGTGTGGCGCCAGAAAAAACAGAGCTTTGAGAGAAACATAGATGGTGGAGGTAGAACAGGAGGGATACAGACAAATATTAAGAAATGAGGAAGTGGAATGAAATGTGCAATAGTGCAATAGTGCAAAGAAGGGAGAGAAAGAAAGAGGGAGAGGAGGGGAGAGGAGGAGGAGGGAAGAGGAGGAGGAGGGAGAAGGAGGAGGGGGAGGAGGGAAGAGATGCAAGACAAGTTGACAGATGGATGGATTTCATTAAAATTGGAATGACATTAGACATCTATTCATGGAGCTTCCTTATCTATTACTAATTAAAACCAAGGGAGTCAAATGAATACAGAGTAAAACTTCAATTACCAGAGATACATATTTGTAGTTTATCTTTGGAAAATGGGGAGCCTGCACTGTTTGCAACAGAAATGGAATTAACATGACATTTTTGGGGCGGCAGGTAGCCTAGTGGTTAGAGCATTGGGCCAGTAACCACAAGGCTGCTGGATTGAATCCCCGAGCTGACAAGGTAAAAATCTGTTGTTCTGCTGCTGAGCAAGGCAGCTATCTTGCTGTTCCCTGGGTGCCGTGGATGTCGATTAAGGCAGCCCCCTGCATCTCTCTGATTCAGAGGGGTTGGGTTATATGCAGAAGACACATTTCAGTTGAAGGCATTCAGTTGTACAACTACTAGGTATCCCCCTTTCCCTATTCAAAATGGTATACGTATTGTACATTGATTCATTCCCTCTCACACGTTCTTTTTTGTCTGTGTTTCCTGTGAAGGTCTTATTCGGTTACAGGAGCTCATAAAGGCTCCATCTCGCTACAACATCCGCTTGAAGATCCGCCAGTTGCCAGCGGACACCAAGGACGCCAAGCCTCTCCTCAAGGAGATGAAGAGAGGGAAGGAGTTCCACGTCATCTTCGACTGTGGACACGAAATGGCTGCCGGCATCCTAAAACAGGTGTGTGTGAGGAGGGGAAGTGATGTGTGTCTGTGTTTGTGTGTGGATGAGTGAGAAGTCACAATCCCCAGTCAATTCAGACAAGTTTTGTCAAACTGGGTGCAAAATATGTTTTTTGTACATTTCCTTGAAAGAAAGAATGTCCTCTAAGGTCCTTTCAGTCATGCAGCATATCAGCTACACCTGAAACAGAAAGAGAGGATGTTTTATACTGACTCAATTAAAAACATTAATATTCCTCCTCCTGCTTCCAGGATGTATCAAATATTAAAGATAACATGACTCACCCTGGCACTCAGTCCTTCTCCCTCACTCTCTCCATCTTGGCTTTTTTAATCAGTGTGGTAGCTGGTGATTGGTTATGAAGGTCAAGGACACCTATCATTAGCTAGTGGCTTATGAGCTACTCCCTGGTAATGGGGGGTAATGAAGGACTTTTCCCTGATATCCTCATTACAAGACACCCGCCTGACTCAGTGATGGAAGGATTCCTCTCCTTATTTCACTCTGGGATGACAGTCATGGTACTCTTTAGAGACGCAGATCAATCTTCTACCGTACAACAAACAACTGGTGGTGGTTTAACTGTCGTTTATAGTGCCATTGTGGGACTGTCTGCATGCTAAATATCCAGCTTCAAATGATTCATGTTAACCTCTGTAGGCCTTCCTCTAGAGTTCATATGCAGGTGGCCAAATGCCCATGATATGCAGGTGCTAAAAGATCATTCTGCTTCTGATCCCTAAAGGACGAGGTATAACTACTGCAGATTTCCCCAATCCCTCTGTGGTGTCCACGGATATTGTGCAGTGCATAATAGGATTGAAGATATCTGATTGGCTAAGAAACACAGAATTCCATCAGGTCCACTTGAATGTTGTCATCTGATTGGAAAAGGAAATACAATCATTTACATTCTGCACCCTTATTGGCTATGAAACCTCATGGCCATGGGGTAATGCTAGGTGCATTATTGGTGAGTAGATTAGAGTATGTTCAACCCACCTGGATACTTACCGTACCCACCTGACACCGGCAGCAATTACTGGCCTGACCCTTTCCCATTTAATCACTCTCCATTTCCCTGCACAATCATCATCTGTGATTCCTAATGGTTTAGCGAAGCTGTCAGAGAACTGCAGCACGACTCACCTGTCCCAGCTGCCTAGGAGACCAAGCCACATTTATAGCGCTTAAATAGGGTGGGCTCTCAGCCAAAGGCCCTAACAGACACACACAGAGTAGACTCACAGTATAATGCTGCAATAACAGGGGCTTCTTCTTCAAATGGCCTTGTGAGATGTTCACCTATAAGACATAATATCCCTACAACAGTTGATATAGCAACATAGAGGTGAGGAGTCTGTAATTATTTTAGCAAAACATGGCCACCACTGATCAGACCAAGGTAATGACCACAGTCATCTGTCTGTCTGCAGTGATATCATCTAAATTCAGACAGAGTGAGGGAGAAAGAGAGACAGAGAGAGGGAAAGAGAGAGACAGAGAGGGAGACAAAGATAGAGAGAGAGAGAGAGAGAGAGAGAGAGAGAGAGAGAGAGAGAGTGAGCGAGAGAGAGAGAGATAGAGATAGAGTGAGGGAAAGAAGCCTGTAGAAGCCTGGGTCTGTACTTTGTCAATGGTAGGTTACGGGGGGACTCTTTGGGGAGATTCACCTACTGCTCACCTCTTGGCCACAGTACAGTAGAGTATATGATTACAGACATTGACCCCTTCTCTCTCAGCTCATTCACTGTCAAGCCACTAACACCTCTGTCTGATCACAGCCAAATGACGTTGTTCATTTGCAACCAAAATATCCAAACACTCTTAGATAACTTTCTGGATACCACATTCACTCACAGTAAAGAAGGTATCAATCTAGCAGTAAAAAACATCAACTCAATTCAGGCAAACGGCAAAAGAATGTAACGGCAGTCGTATAGATGGGACCAAGGCGCGGCGTGTTGAGTGCTCATTATATTATTTAATGAAAAAATGAAACACTTGACAAAGGAACAAAAACAACAGCAAACAGCAAACAACCGCAAAACGGAAAACAACTACCCACAAAACACAATAGAAAAACCCCAACTTAAATATGATCTCCTATTAGAGACAACACGAACCAGCTGCCTCTAATTGGAGATCATCCCAAAACTCAACATAGAAATAGAAAAACAAGAACTAAACATAGAAACAACAAACATAGAATGCTCACCCATATCACACCCTGACCTAACTACACAGAGAAAAAACAGCTCTCATAGGTCAGAGCGTGACAAAGAAGCACAATTGAAATTGATAAAAAAACTAAACAAAAATGATCACAGATGACAACTGGTTTGATGCAGATTGTAAAATTATAAGGAAAAAACTTAGAACACTATCCAAACAAAAGCAGAGTCCCAAATAATGGTGAAATACGCCTTCATTACTGTGAGACTTTAAAACTATAAACGTACACTCAGAACCAAAAAAAGCACAGTACAACAGCAAGCAGCTGACACTAATTGAGGAGTCCATAAACACAAACAACTTCTGGCAAAATTGTAAAATAATTAAAAAAATCGAAACAAGAGGAATTAGCGATACAAAATGGTGACATATGGACAACCCATTTTAAAACACTCTACAACACCGTTCAAATTGACACAAATGCAGAACAACGCCAAATTCATGAGAAGTTGAATGGATTAGAAAAAGCTAGAAAGGACAATCAAAATCCATTGGACTCCCCAATTACTGACCAGGAGCTCTATAAGAAACTTCAGGCTCTCAAATGTAAAAAAGCCTGATGGCATCCTAAATGAGATGCTCAAACTCATTAGTGCAAAATTTCAATTGGCTATATTAAAATAGTTTAATTTGATCCTGAGTGTAGGTTATTTCCCTGACATCTGGAATCAAGGACTCATAACCCCAAAGAACGGAGACAAATTTGACCCTAACAATTACAGAGGCATTTGTGTGAACATTAACCTGGGGAAGGTTTTCTGTAGTATTATAAATGTAAGAGTTCTAAACTTCCTTAATAAGCACAATGTCTTGAGTAAAAGCCAAATTGGATTCATACCAAAACATCGCATGACTGATCATATTTACACCCTACACACCCTGATAGATAAGCATGTCCACCAAAATAATACCAAGATATACGCTTGCTTTATCGACTTCCAAAAAGCATTTGATTATATTTGGCATACAGGACTGTTCTACAAAGTTATTGAAAGTGGTGTAGGGGGTAAAACATATGACATAATTAAATCAATGTATACTGGCAATACGTGCAGCATAAAAATTGTCAAGAAAAGAACAGAATTCTTTAACCAGGGGCGGGGCCTTCATCAGGGTTGCAATCTGAGCCCTGCACTCTTCAATATTTACATCAACGAATTGGCCACTATTCTAGAAAAATCCTCAGCCCCTGGTGTTAGTCTCCACAATTCAGAAGTTACCTACTCTTCGCAGATGACCTATGCCTGCTGTCACCCACAGCACATGGCCTACAGCAGAGCCTGGACCTGCTAGAGCAGTACTGCCAGACCTGGGCCCTGGCAGTAAACCCCAAAAATACTAAAATAATGATTTTCCAGAGAAGATCCAGATCTCAGGGAATTAGACCAAAGTTCTCAATTGGTACAAAATATATAGAGTACTGCACACACTACAATTACTTGGGTTTAAAAATAAGCTCAACTGGACACCTTAATGAGGCAGTGAATGAACTGAGAGAGAAAGCA